>NC_140216.1:1495131-1560131 GCF_951802725.1 Rutilus rutilus | reverse complement strand
CTGGTGGCTTTAATTCAATTACTTTTTTATAGATATTACTGATATATACTGTATTTAATTTAATTTATTATTTGCTTCAGTAACACTTTACTTAAAGCCTTTATAAAGCTATTCATAATGTTCATTATAATTGAATATATATATACTATCTTTACTTCCTATTCTTTATTATTAAACAGGCAATAGGTATCATTTCTGTTGGCTTTGGAAAATTGTGAACTATAAGAAACAGGTGCAATATTAGTTTAATTCATACAGGAAGAGGAAATAAATGCAAAGCTGCGTCTGAGATGATGTCATCAATGGCTGACTCAAAACAAAGTTGTGAAACACGTTTACAACGTTTCCACATTCTTCACACTGCCCTTTATGACTCTACACACGTTGTGAACGTGTCTAAACTCGTCAGAATGTGGAAATGAGACATTCTGAAACGTTGATCTGACGTCGTCGCCTCACACACTTACAACTAGAGAGAGAGAAGCTGATTGGACGAGGTTCAGAGATAGAGATGCTGATTGGACGAGGTTCAGAGATAGAGATGCTGATTGGACGAGGTTCAGAGAAGAGAGAAGCTGATTGGACGAGGTTCAGACAAGAGAGAAACTGATTAGACGAGGTTCAGAGAAGAGCGAAGCTGATTGGATGAGGTTCAACTAATTGGATGAGGTTCAGAGAGAGAGCGAAGCTGATTAGACGAGGTTCAAAGAAGAGAGAAGCTGATTGGACGAGGTTCAGACAAGAGAGAAACTGATTAGACGAGGTTCAGAGAGAGAGAAGCTGATTGGATGAGGTTCAACTAATTGGATGAGGTTCAGAGAGAGAGCGAAGCTGATTAGACGAGGTTCAAAGAAGAGAGAAGCTGATTGGATGAGGTTCAGAGAGAGAGAAGCTGATTGGATGAGGTTCAGAGAGAGAGAAGCTGATTAGACGAGGTTCAAAGAAGAGAGAAGCTGATTGGATGAGGTTCAGAGAGAGAGAAGCTGATTGGATGAGGTTCAGAGAGACGGAAGCTGATTGGACGTGGTTCAGAGAGAGAGAAGCTGATTGGACGAGGTTCAGAGGTTCAGAGAGAGAGAAGCTGATTGGACGAGGTTCAGAGGTTCAGAGAGAGAGAAGCTGATTGGATGAGGTTCAGACAAGAGAGAAACTGATTAGACGAGGTTCAGAGAAGAGCGAAGCTGATTGGATGAGGTTCAACTAATTGGATGAGGTTCAGAGAGAGAGCGAAGCTGATTGGACGAGGTTCAAAGAAGAGAGAAGCTGATTGGATGAGGTTCAGAGAGAGAGAAGCTGATTGGATGAGGTTCAGAGAGACGGAAGCTGATTGGACGAGGTTCAGAGAGAGAGAAGCTGATTGGACGAGGTTCAGAGAGAGAGAAGCTGATTGGATGAGGTTCAGAGAGACGGAAGCTGATTGGATGAGGTTCAGAGAGACGGAAGCTGATTGGACGAGGTTCAGAGAGAGAGAAGCTGATTGGATGAGGTTCAGAGAGACGGAAGCTGATTGGACGAGGTTCAGAGAGAGAGAAGCTGATTGGACGAGGTTCAGAGAGAGAGAAGCTGATTGGATGAGGTTCAGAGAGACGGAAGCTGATTGGACGAGGTTCAGAGGTTCAGAGAGAGAGAAGCTGATTGGACGAGGTTCAGAGAGAGAGAAGCTGATTGGATGAGGTTCAGAGAGACGGAAGCTGATTGGACGAGGTTCAGAGGTTCAGAGAGAGAGAAGCTGATTGGACGAGGTTCAGAGAGAGAGAAGCTGATTGGATGAGGTTCAGAGAGACGGAAGCTGATTGGACGAGGTTCAGAGAGAGAGAAGCTGATTGGACGAGGTTAAGATTAGAGTCCAAGCACCTCAGAAACTGCTCATTTGTTTGGATGGTGAAGAGAATGATAAGCAGAGACAGATAAGCTAATCCATCCTGCAGGTTTCCAGTGTCATCTGAAGGAAAGGTACATGAGAAATAAAGGCCTGAAGGCATCTCAACAGCTCCAAAAATACACTTCACATTTAATGATTTGGTAGATGACTTTTCATAACCTTATGAGAACTGACTATAAACATAATTTAAACTAGATAACACGCATTGAACTTCCTGCATGAAAATTGTTACATTACTTCTGTTTTGAATCTCAGAGACCCTGGGCACAAAGTATGAATAAATGCAATACATTTTTACGTGTTAGGATTTTCTGATTGTCCAAAGCACTGCGGAAGTATTCCTGCCAGTTATTTACAGGGATTTATATGATTGTTTTTTACTCTGAGTTCTAACATAAAAAAAATGCATTTTTAACAACTCCACTAATGACAAAAAACACTTATTTTATTTATGCATATACAGTCAAACCTAAATGTATTCAGACACCTTCAACATTCCTCACATTTTCACAGTTTATTCGCTATAGTTTAAAATATGAGCAGAACTCAGAGTTATGAACTCAGTTGATATTTGACTGGTTTTGTCCGTCCTTCTGTTAGACTGTCTCACACATGAATTATGTTGAATATCTGTCAGCTGTTAAATTTAACTACACAATTAGATAATACCAGTTTAGCTCAACCAATCACCAAGCAATGCTTCATTTTGTTCAGTCTGTGTGTAAAAAGAGCATTAGCAATTAAAGACAACACACTTCAGCAAAACATGATCAGCTCAAAGTGTCCCAATCAGTTTTGGTCCCAAATGTTTATATATTTCACTGGTAGTCTCTGTATGAAGAATATTTGGGTATAATATGTCACAGTTTACTTAATTTTGCTCTCCTCACTCACATAAATGAACTATAGTGTCCTGCACACTAGTGAAACAATATCAAAAATTATTTCTGGTGTGTGAATAATTTTTGGTTTGACTGTATCTATGTGTTCATTTACATTTACATTTAGTCATTTAGCAGATGCTTTTGTCCAAAGCGACTTACAATTTAGGACTAAATTAAGCGAGTCATCGTGAAGAGGCAAAAACAACGCAAGAAGTGCTCAAAGTATGAAGTTCAGGCATTGCTCAGAGTAGCATAAGCCCGATTAGCGAGGATTAAAGGAAAAAGGAGAATTCTTTTTTTATTTCTTTTATGAGGTTAAGTGCTCACGGAAGAGATGGGTTTTCAGCTGTCTTTTGAATGTTGTCAGGGATTCTGCACCCCGGATGAGGGTGGGAGAGCATCACCAGCATGGAACTGTGAATGAGAATGTTCTGGAAAGTGATGTTGTGGCTCTCTGTGAAGGAACCACGAGACGTCGCTCGTTGATCGATCGTAGGCTTCTGGTAGACGTCGCTCGTTGACCGATCGTAGGCTTCTGGTAGACGTCGCTCGTTGACCGATCGTAGGCTTCTGGTAGACGTCGCTCGTTGACCGATCGTAGGCTTCTGGTAGACGTCGCTCGTTGACCGATCGTAGGCTTCTGGTAGACGTCGCTCGTTGACCGATCGTAGGCTTCTGGTAGACGTCGCTCGTTGACCGATCGTAGGCTTCTGGTAGACGTCGCTCGTTGACCGATCGTAGGCTTCTGGTAGACGTCGCTCGTTGACCGATCGTAGGCTTCTGGTAGACGTCGCTCGTTGATCGATCGTAGGCTTCTGGTAGACGTCGCTCGTTGACCGATCGTAGGCTTCTGGTAGACGTCGCTCGTTGACCGATCGTAGGCTTCTGGTAGACGTCGCTCGTTGACCGATCGTAGGCTTCTGGTAGACGTCGCTCGTTGACCGTTTGTAGGCTTCTGGTAGTCGTTGCTGGTTGACCCGATCATAGGCTTGTGGTAGACGTCGCTCGTTGACCGATCGTAGGCTTCTGGTAGGGATGTAGGCTCGTAGGAGTGAGTGAAAGTAGGAGGGAGCTGAGCGTGTGATAGATCTGTAAGCAAGCGTCAATGCCTTGAACTTGATGCGAGCAGCGAGAGGTAGCCAGTGCAGAGAGATGAACAGAGGAGTGACGTGGGCCCTCTTGGGCTCGTTGAAGATGAGACGAGCTGCAGCATTCTGGATCATCTGTAGAGGTTTAGTTGCACATGATGGAAGTCCAGCCAGAAGAGCATTGCAGTAGTCAAGCCTAGAGATGACCAGGGCCTGGACGAGAAGTTGTGTTGCGTGCTCAGTTAGGAAAGGCCTGATCTTCCTGATGTTGTGCAGTGCAAACCTGCATGATCGAGCTGTCTTTGTAATGTGGTCTGTGAAGGTCAGCTGGTCATCAAATGTTACTCCAAGATTTCTGGCCGACCTTTATGGGGTGATTGATGATGAATCTAGCTGGATAGTGAAGTCGTTAAAAATGTATTTAATAACAGTAAATACACTGGCATAATTTACTGAATTATCTTTAAACTTGTTAATTTCGAGTTTTGTACATTACACAAACATTATAAATGCCATTTTTTTAACAGGGAAACACTGGGATTCAGCTTTGAATACATTTTTACTTGAAAACCTCTCCAGATTAATAATTCACGTCCTCATCGGCGCTTCTGTGACGACAGGGTCCAGACCTCCTCGATTTCTTCACGAATCCACACAATAACGTCTGAGACTGAAGGAGGGAAATCGTTGAGTGAGTTTTCTCTCCACATGTTGATCCTGCTGTTATTGATGCTCCGTTTCTGAGACCTGCGATTCTTCCTCTAGCGTTCTCCACACAAATGATCCCTGCTACCTGTGGCTCCGGGTTAGAGGACAAAACCCTCTGCTATCACAGCCAGACGGATCAATGTGAGCACACACACACACACACACCTGAGACTCAGCAGATTGTGTTGCTGATGCCTGAGGACAGAGAGTTTATTGGCAACAGAGACTGACATCACGGAAATATAGTCTGTTAAATCTTCATTTTAACCACGAGCCACCAAGAGTATCGTCTGAAAACTAGATGTTAAAGTTGATTTTAAAATGCCTCTAGTGTGTAATAGAGCTGTTTGTGAACGTAAAAGCTCTGCAAAATCCCAAAGATCAAAGTGCAAAGTTATTTTCTCCTAAAATAAAGAACTGATTCTGAACCGCCTGAAACGAGTCGTCAGTAAATCCAGTCTCACTTCCTGAATCCAAGAAGGTTTGCAACTCATTTGCATAATGCCAGTCTATGGTCTTGATTGGCTGAGCAGTGTCTCTTAGCTCCGCCCTCAAACACTGTAGTGTATCTGAGACTGGAAGAGTTTGGTTCGTGTTGTTCGTGTCGAGAAGACGCTGTTTTCTGCTGACAAAGCAAATCCACTTCGATGAGATTGATACGGTGAAACCCACGCCATCGTTACTGTTCGTATCACTGTGATCAAGAGCTGAGATTCAGATATGATAATGAGCGTTTGCTTTCTGACCAATCAGAGCAGAGGAGGCTTTCAGGAAGGCGGGGTTTAGAGAGACCGAATCGTTTTCAGACTGATGTGCAACTGCAATGTTTATTATGGAAAAAATAAAGTGCGTTTTGACCTTGAATGCTTGTAAATCTATTGCAGGAGACAAAAAACTAAATTAGCAATATTTAAAATAGCATAATAAGGGCTCTTTAATATGTAAATAACCTATTTGTAAGGGTTTTTACTCATAGTCACTATGTTTTTATTGATTGGAAATGAAAATGAAGAGTAAATGCCCATGACATGTTTGAGACGCACACCGGAAACTACTCGACACTAAATACAGCTTTTTTACAAGTGAAACGAACATTTGAGCGAGCGAACATGGAAGAGACCCATGAATGAAGCAAATGCAAAACTCAAACAACAACTGCGATGCAAGTATATGGGACGTATAAAGTCTCTGATATACTTCGAGCGAAATCAAAGAATGAACTGGTGTGACGTAATTTCAAACACCTTCGAACTCCCATTGGCCTGTGGTGATGATGTAACAGGTGGGTGTGGCTCCGAGGCTCCGCCTTCTTTATGTAAATCTTCTCTAGTTCAGTGTGTCGAGGTCACACGTCAGCAAAAGCATGAACACTCGAGAGACACTTTATAACAGAAACTGATGTTGTAATTCTAACTGAAAGAAAGAATTACACTGTTGTTCGTGTTTAATACTGTAAATCTGCTGCTTGAGATCAGTCTACTGTATAAAGTGCTGTATAAACACCACAGTACATATATAGATTAAATGCCTCATATATACACATCATGGCACACCATGATTAATAATTGTAATGAATTGGGTATTCAAATTCAGTATTTGTGTTTTTAATACACTTTAAAAGGGATGTCACATCTCAAATGAAAACACCCCGAATGATCTCTCCACCTTTTCCTCTCAAACAGAAGAGGAGAAACAGAGACATGCATCTTGGTCATGTACTACGAAAAAAGGAATATAATATTATACACATTTTATATTAAAAAAAAAATCTTTTGCATCATAAAATAAAACCTGTAGCTGTAGTCTGTTACCCTGGTAATCCAGAGTTCTCGCGAGAGCACAAGCTGAATTTGCTCAGCGAGTTACTCTGGCGTCGAGTAATGATGCTCATTAAATATGCCCTTGTGTCCGAGCTGCACCAATCACAGCGGGTTATCTGATATAGGCGGGCCAGAGGCGAGATGACGACAGCGCTGTGACGTCGAAGTCATTAGTAAACATTGCAAGATGGCTACGGATGAACACCAGTTGTTTGAAACGGCTTTGGCCGCTACAATGAACGAGTTAGACTCGGCTTTCTATCTAAAAGAGGAACAGAAGACGGCGCTCGAATCGTTCCTTTGCAAGAAGGACGTTTTTGCTGTTTTGCTGACCGGATACGGCAAGAGTCTAATCTACCAGTGAGCAATCAGCAGTTGTGATTGGTCGTAGTGTTATCCAATTGAGATTTTCAAATGCATGCTTGGTGCCGCCCCTCGAGCTGGCCGAGTTTCATTAGTCGACGCCAGACCATTACTCTTTCAGATTTAGGTCTGGATTTCCAGGCTAGTAGTCTAGTGCCTTTTTTGCCAAATAATTTTGTCAGATAATAAATCCCTTAGCCAAGTTTAGTGTTTTGTACGGAGGCCCTAAAGGGACATGCTGGTGGAAACTTTGAGTTCACTCACAAAACTGTAGTGTTCTTTGAGAGAGATCCCAAAAACACCGCCAAATAATTTCCCCTCCCATCTCATATTTTTCTCTTCACTATGGCGCTCCTCTTTTCCCTCCTCTTTAAAATATTTACAAAATATATAAAATATTTTCCTATTCCTAACTTGTAGGTTCGTTAAAAACGAATATCCCTTCCAGACGTCACTTTTGGCCACTACTGTATACAAAAAAAAAAAAAAAACATTTAAAAAATATTGCTAAATAATATTGGCTACATAAATTGCAAACCTGTTACTTTAAAGGCACAGCATACAGAGAGTTCTTCAGTCCTCAGCTCTGCTTTACATCAGTTTCTGTGTTTGACTGGACTGTGTCAGAGAGAACGGATGAAGAACGCGTCAGGAAAGATTTAGAAGAGGAGAGGAGAGGAACGCATGAAGAGAAGAGGAGAGGAACGGATGAAGAGAAGAGAAGAGGAGAGGAGAGGAACGCATGAAGAGAAGAGGAGAGGAACGCATGAAGAGGAGAGGAGAGGAACGCATGAAGAGGAGAGGAGAGGAACGCATGAAGAGGAGAGGAGAGGAACGCATGAAGAGGAGAGAGAGAAGAGGAGAGGAACGCATGAAGAGGAGAGGAGAGGAACGCATGAAGAGGAGAGGAACGCATGAAGAGGAGAGGAGAGGAACGCATGAAGAGGAGAGGAGAGGAACGCATGAAGAGGAGAGAGAGAAGAGGAGAGGAACGCATGAAGAGGAGAGGAGAGGAACGCATGAAGAGGAGAGGAACGCATGAAGAGGAGAGGAGAGGAACGCATGAAGAGGAGAGGAACGCATGAAGAGGAGAGGAGAGGAACGCATGAAGAGGAGAGGAGAGGAACGCATGAAGAGAGGAGAGGAGAGGAGAGAAGAGGAACGCATGAAGAGAAGAGAAGAGAAGAGAAGAGAAGAGAAGAGAAGAGAAGAGAAGAGAAGAGAAGAGAAGAGAAGAGAAGAGAAGAGGAGAGGAACGCATGAAGAGAAGAGGAGAGGAGAGGAACGCATGAAGAGAAGAGGAGAGGAGAGGAACGCATGAAGAGAAGAGGAGAGGAGAGGAACGCATGAAGAGGAGAGGAGAGGAGAGGAACGCATGAAGAGAAGAGGAGAGGAGAGGAACGCATGAAGAGAAGAGGAGAGGAGAGGAACGCATGAAGAGAAGAGGAGAGGAGAGGAACGCATGAAGAGAAGAGGAGAGGAGAGGAACGCATGAAGAGGAGAGGAGAGGAGAGGAGAGAAGAGAAGAGAAGAGGAGAGGAGAGGAGAGGAACGCATGAAGAGAAGAGGAGAGGAGAGGAACGCATGAAGAGAAGAGGAGAGGAGAGGAACGCATGAAGAGAAGAGGAGAGGAGAGGAGAGGAACGCATGAAGAGAAGAGGAGAGGAGAGGAACGCATGAAGAGAAGAGGAGAGGAGAGGAACGCATGAAGAGAAGAGGAGAGGAGAGGAACGCATGAAGAGAAGAGGAGAGGAGAGGAACGCATGAAGAGAAGAGGAGAGGAGAGGAACGCATGAAGAGGAGAGGAGAGGAACGCATGAAGAGAGGAGAGGAGAGGAGAGGAGAGGAGAGGAGAGAAGAGGAACGCATGAAGAGAAGAGAAGAGAAGAGAAGAGAAGAGAAGAGAAGAGAAGAGAAGAGAAGAGAAGAGAAGAGAAGAGGAACGCATGAAGAGAAGAGGAGAGGAGAGGAACGCATGAAGAGAAGAGGAGAGGAGAGGAACGCATGAAGAGAGGAGAGGAGAGGAGAGGAGAGGAGAGGAGAGGAGAGGAGAGGAGAGAAGAGGAACGCATGAAGAGAAGAGAAGAGAAGAGAAGAGAAGAGAAGAGAAGAGGAACGCATGAAGAGAAGAGGAGAGGAGAGGAACGCATGAAGAGAAGAGGAGAGGAGAGGAACGCATGAAGAGAGGAGAGGAGAGGAGAGGAGAGAAGAGGAACGCATGAAGAGAAGAGAAGAGAAGAGAAGAGAAGAGAAGAGAAGAGAAGAGGAACGCATGAAGAGAAGAGGAGAGGAGAGGAACGCATGAAGAGAAGAGGAGAGGAGAGGAACGCATGAAGAGAGGAGAGGAGAGGAGAGGAGAGGAGAGGAGAGGAGAGGAGAGGAGAGAAGAGGAACGCATGAAGAGAAGAGAAGAGAAGAGAAGAGAAGAGAAGAGAAGAGAAGAGGAACGCATGAAGAGAAGAGGAGAGGAGAGGAACGCATGAAGAGAAGAGGAGAGGAGAGGAACGCATGAAGAGAGGAGAGGAGAGGAGAGAAGAGGAGAGGAACGCATGAAGAGAAGAGCTGACGTTTGAGAATCAGGACTACGTCTCGTGTTTATCCAGAAACACTCATAAACACTTGTAATGCTCACACACTGTGATCCATAACTCAGACATTTATCAATGCAACACATATTTATGAGTCCACACACTGGAAGAGCCGCATTACAGAGAACATTGCCATCATTTACTCAGAGTTCCCTAAGAGAATATGACAGATGACGCTCTTGAAAAGGCTTGTGGAAGGAGAAGACACAGGAGCAAATCTCCAGCTGATTGCTCAATCTGTCAGCATATCTGACGGAGAAGTGAAGGATGAGAGAGTTGAGGCTGTTCTGTGTCAGTATTATTGATTTGTCCCGACAGAACATGAGAGATCGAGATGCTTTCACAGTTTGAGTGACAGATACTGTGCGGCTGTTTTCAGATCATTACATTTAAAGGGACCATCACACATTTTTATTATGATTAATGATTATTATTAAATTTTTTGCCTTTGAGTTGTTTTTATAAGCAATTGTGTTGCTACAAAGATAGTCATTTTTTCCATCTCTGTCTACATTTAACAGTACATTTATTGTGCTTTTAAAGGGGTCATATAATGGTACATGCACTTTTATAAGTTGATTGTACTGAAATGTGTGTTGGCAGTGCCTGTACACAACCATCATATAATGATACAAATCCATCCAGTGTTTTTTTTTTAATCTCCTTATATGTTTTCCACCGTCTCAAATCAAGCCGTTTGACCGTGTGACGTCACAAGATCGGACGCCCCTCCCACGATTGTTGATTGACAGCAGCGTTTCAACACAGACCCGCCCTCGCTCGTGAGCGAGCTGTCAATCATAGTCCGCATTGTTGATACGCTGGAGCAGAATGGCGTCTAAGCGATTGTGGTGTTCTGTTCTTGGGTGTAATAATGAACACAGCATCATATTGATGTTCCTAAATCCGAACCGCTGAAGACGCAGTGGCTGAGTTTTGTTTTCGAAGGGAATATTCCCCACGATCAACGTCAATGCTTTCATGTTTGCGCGAATCATTTCTCTCCAGACTGCTTTATAAACAAGGTCAGTATAAAGCTAAAGTAAAAAGTTTTTCATGACCATTAGCTGTAACATCAATCTGTCAATGAACTAGCGTATACATCAGTAAACACATAGCGTTCGTATCTCACTACTCTACCCTGCCAGTACACACAAAGATAGATGAAAGTGACATTACGTTAACCAACCATTCAGAAACGTCCTGTTCGAGCCTTAATTGTCGACTTCTTCTGGGCCGTCATCTTGTTCCGGGTTCGACTCCGGTTCAAATTGATTCGGTTGCACAGTGTCCTCAAGAGACTCCCGCTGCCATTCTTTCTCCAAAATATACCCTCAACTGTTGTCAAGGCAACACTCCACGTGTGTTGTGTCAAAACGCCCACAGAACAGAGGGGCGGGGTGAGCAAAGCTCATTAGCATTTAAAGACACATGCACTTAAAGGGACACTCCACCCATTTGCATTAAGCTTTGCATTGTTAGAAACCCAGTCATACTATTGAATGGTCGTGCAACACTCTCTCATTTTCCCCTGAGACGGGAGAAATCCGTTATTTACCTTTTACACTTCCTCCTACAATGACGCAAAAATCGTCATTTTGCGTCATTGTAGGAGGAAGTGTAAGAGGGGGGGATTTCTGTTGAGACTACAAGCACTAGTTCCTCATCTTTCCCAGGGGGCGGGACCCGCTCACGCTACAGACCTATTACAGATCAGTGGGTGGGACTTTACTCTCTGAAACTGAAAGCAATATCCTCCATCTTGTTTGAAGCTAAGCTAACAGGCGCTGTGGAGACAGATGTAAAGTTATGACAATAGCGGAGGAGAGTGCTCAATATGATATAGACTAGAGGAAGAGGATTTCGGAAGTCTGATGCTTGAATCAGGTGTTTGTGGCTACGAGAGCAGCCGAGGCAGAAGACCTGCCTGCCGCGGACGAGGAGCCCGGACTGGCTCGGGTTAGGGCGGACTGGTGGCGCCGGTGATCTCACTATGCAACTACGAACCGCTACGAACACAGAGATAGAGTCCGTCTGTGGCAAAGAATTTCAACGATGACAATTTCTCCTGGACGAAATCTCTGAATCAGACGAGGACACGGACGTTTGTGTTGAGCATATGTTCTGACTGAACATCCAGGTACCATGCAATAATTCACCTTTTTGAAAGAAATACAAACGAGGAGTAATGAGTTCGCCAACTAACTAGACACTTTGTGTGAATGTGAAATTAATTTCAAGCTCTGGTGGTAGCTAGACTTGTAGACGGAAGAGTGATTTCTCTTATAGGCAGATATGCGCTTTCTGGATTAGTGGGAGTGGCTTGCGGAGCTGTGCAATTTGGTGCATTGTGGGAGTTGTTGTCTTTCATACAAATGCGTCCTGAAGTTATTTTTTGTCTTTTCTCGGTCACAAAGGCACCAAATTCAAAATTTCTTTTACATTTCGACTACATATATGACCCACTTTAAATAAAAAAACAATGTTCAAATGGGTGAAATGCCCCTTTAAACGGTGTGCTGAAAACAGAGCTGTTTTTGACCAGGTAAAATGAGTGTTTTCTTACAATACTAATGAGAATTTTTGATTAAAGTATATTACAAACTTTTCATTTAGTCCCTAAAGAATCATATTAACTTATACAAAAATGGCATTATATGACCCCTTTAAGAAATGTGGGTCTCATATTGTTATTAACTTAGTTAATAATATTGAAGTATGCGGTTTCAGACGCAGCCAGAGTTTTATCAAAATTACTGTAGATTAGACTAGTCACTTTAGTTAGATTTTAAAATGTTAAATATCAAGTGCAACTTTGTTAATGTCTTACATGTGATGTGGCACAAAGAATGTAGGTTTTTAATTTAGTTTATTTTAGTTTTTGCTCTTTGAAAGTTGTTTTCAGTGTTTTATTTAGTGTTTAAATCCAAATACAGTGTTTAAGCTACAGTAGTGGCCAATAGTGACGTCCGGCCTGACATCTTTATCCTTTATTAAAATATTATTACAAGATTTTGCATGCATATTGCATGGTTGTGCTTGTTTTATTTGTGATAGTAACGCAACGAAACACGTCAAATTATGCGACAATACAATTGTCATACAAAGAAATTATGAACACATGCAAATGTATTTATTTATGCAATTTTAGATTATACTAGTCAAATTAGTTAGATTTGAACATTTTAAATATCAACTACAACTTCGTTAATGTCTTACATTTGATGTGGTACAAAGAATGTAGGTTTTTAATTTAGTTTATTTTACATTTCACTCCTTATTCTAGTTGTTTTCAGTGTTTTATTTAGTGTTTAAATCCAATAGTGCACAGACTACAGTAGTGATCAAAAGTGACGTCCGGCCTGGGAAAACCGACATCTTTACCGTTTATTAAAATATTATTAAAACATTTTGTAAGCATATTGCATAGTTGTGCTTGTTTTATTTGTGATAGCGTGATGAAATATGCGAGTTATGCGACATAATATTTGTCCAGGCTGTCATACAAAGAAATGATGAACACATGCAAAAACAAGAGAGAACCAGCAAAATATTAATACCTGATTATGTTGTATAGTCAATGTATGCGTCTTGTTTTTCTATGCATTTATTTTGCATATTAAAATAAAACCTGTAGCTGTAGTTTAACTTTTTAGCCAAATCATTTTATCAGATAAATACTTTAACCAAGTTTAGTGTTTGTTCTTCCTCATATTTAAAACACAAAAAAACATTCATAAAATACATTTTCCTCATATCTTGATGGTTTTATCAAACTTGTAATGTCATTAAATACTCATTTCTCTATTCCACTGCTACTTTTCCATAGTTTTTCCCCGTGAACATGCGACAGACGGACGTCTCGAACCGGCGCGTTCGCATCTCGCATCTTTCCCAGCGTCCAGAGTGCCATTCTCCTGCTAATGAAAGTGATTTGAACATTTTGACCAACATTATGCCTGAATATTCCTGATGAATTCCTAATCAAGCCCTGTTGAACACACCAGGTGTGTGTAAAGTCTCAGGATTGAACACCTTCATCATAAAGGTTATGAAAACCGCAGTAAACATGAGGTCGTCTACTAGACCATAACCACGCTGATTTCTTGACAGGGCTCATTCACCACACATCTGGATCCAGAAGTCATCGACACCGCTTCTGAGTTCAGCGTCTCCAGAGCACTCCATAAACCCGCATTATTTTTACTCTACAGCTTTGCTTTTAATTAAAACATAATCATCATAAACGGACCCATCAGAGGGTCTTAATCACAACAAACTTTCATTTGCAACGAGGCCGCGGCGAGCTCTGCGTATTAAAATTAAACCACGCTATCATGTTCCTGCATAGACGAGGCTCAGAACGCCAGAGAGCTCCAGTTCAGAAGAAATGATTTCCCAAATCCCATCAAGAGGAACCAAGGTGCCATATTGGCATTCACTCCCAGCCGGTGTTTAATCAGGAGCCGGAATGATTAAGTGGCAAACGGAGAAGTTTGTAATTTCTATAAATTGAGTATGTTGTCAGGGATTGGAAAGTGATTCATCTTCTTCAAGTAATTTCACTTTTTTAAGTTTAAAGCGTCTCTCTCGAGGGTTGAGGATTATGCAGAGGGTTTGAGGGAAAAGCACCTGCTCCACAGATTAGAAAAGGCTTAAATCCGACCCCAGACGCACCATTAAACACGCAGATGTCTGTAGTTTGAAGTTTGGCTGACACACCTGACCTCTCCTGATGTAAAGCCCCACTGAAGTGTCCTGGAACGCACAGCTTTGTCTGATGCGTTGACGTCATTTCCACTGAAACAGGAAGATAAGGCGGGGCATATTGAATGGCTCCTCCCCCTTTTCAAATAGCCAATAGCAGTCAGTTTACCTCACAGACTGACAGCACCATGGAAGCGAATCCAAGCGCTGATGAAACGTTGCATTCAGTAATAGAAGTGTGAATAAATTCTAGCCATTTCATTCTTAACCAACGTACAGTTAGTAAACGGAATAAAACTTGAGCGTTTGAGCAACCGAACACACACACACACACACACACACATAAATACATACACACATACATATAGATATAGATAGATATCATCTCCAACACATATTGCTCCGTGTGTCAACGGTCTCTTTGGTCAGGTGGTGTTTATAGCAAAGGGGGCGGAGCTTTAGATTCAAGAGAGCATCTGATTGGACAGGAGATGTGATGAGAACCGGTGATGTCATAAAAATCCCTGATCCATTTTAGCGGGAGTGAGAGACTGTGAGTTTTGAATGCTTATTTCTCCTAAATGCAAATATTGAACACACCAGCTTATTCATAACCTTAAGGCTGACATATTCATACTAAAAGTTAAAAAATAACTTTTATTCATGAATTCATAAACAGTTGAGGCACTTTCACTAAAACATCTGCACCAAAGTCTTTACCATAATAATATGCATTATTATATATTTTTTTAAATTACACGTTTAAAAAGCCCCTCCTCACCGGTTCCCTCATCCCGTCCCATCAACAGTTCCTGACATCGGTTCTCCACTGGGATGAGATTGGGTTTAACACGATAATGAACGAGAGAAATGTCAGACGCTTAATTAAAACACACTGGAAAGGTTGGATCTCCTGAACCTCGGATCCGACACAACACACACACACACACACACACAAACACACACCCACGGGACCAATTACTCCACCATCAGGACATCTTCAGGACGGAGAAGTGTGTTTTTCTCTCAGCCTGTCAAAACTTTAATCCGGGAGAGTGGATCCTTCCACAAACTGAGAGGAATGATCCCGAGTGTGAAGGCTTTCAGACAGAGCCGATGTGTGTGTGTGTGTGTGTGTGTGTGTGTGTGTGTGTGTGTGTGTGTGTGCATTCAAGAGTCTGAAGGAACCAGAACTATAGCAAACATCTCATCTATCCCAGAAGGACCAGCTTTGGATTGATAAGATATATTTCTAAAAAGCTGAAATACTATAACTATAACGATAACGCCACAGGATGAGACTCAATGAAGCATTTATTTGCATTTAAATAACTAAGGATGTTTTTGATCTATTTAAAATCATCAGCTATAGCATGAAAAAGGCAGATATAACAATATCAGCCGATAGTTTATTATTTAAAAGAATGTAATGTTCATTAATAATATATAATGTGTAATGATGTTCTTTAATAATAAGTTAAATATGAGTTCATGTTGTCAATAAGAAACATTTGATGGCGAAGGTTGTCATGTCTTATTTGTGTTTAGTTTATCTAACTTTGGCCTGTTGAATGTTTAATGGATCCATGTTCAATGAAAAAGATTTGCTGATGCAGCAATAAACTAGCTAGTATGTTTTAATGCATGTGATTTTGATCTTTGCTCATTAAAAAACATGATCAAATCAGTAATTATGTTAATGTCAAAAGTTAGTGACAAATATCAGTATATGAATTGGCTGATAATTGTTAAAATTGATATCAGGCAAAAAAAAATATATATATATAGGGTAGAGTGGGGGAAAACGCCCCCCACCTGTTTTTCCCAAAATAACCACTAAAAGTAGTCAAGATACATTTTTACTGTTGCAATGCACTACGTTGATAACGGGGATATACAAATCTCTATGGATAAGCTGACACCAGCGACACATTTGAAGAGAAGAGGATTACATGGTAAATGCTATAATTTTCAGATATTAGTAAACAAGTGTTTAAGAGAATATTGTTCTGCAGGATATCGCAGTGATGTATGATAGATGAATAGTGAAGTGTGTAGTTTGAGATCATATATTATTTATAAGGAATATAATTATATTTTAAAAATTAAAAACATTTTTTTAAAACTCATAGCTTGTGGGGTAAAACGCCCCCTACGCTGAGGGGTAAAACGCCCCCCCTGGGGGCATAGTTTCTCTATCATAATTACTATAATAAAATATTTCTGTCTATCAAATCCTTTGTTTTACACTTAATGCAGTATAACTAGGTGGTAAAATCAAAATATTTGAACAAAACATGAAAAAATTACCTCAAGTGAGCATTAACTAGTTAGCTTGCTAGCACAGTTAGCTCACTGATGGAAGGTAGTTAATTTTGCCTATTTTGAACATTGCTGAAATAAATATTAATATATATACATGTTGATACATTACTTGCCTTTTACCTTTAGAGATTAAAAACTATTGTCTGTTAATTTTGCTGTTGATCTATGAAGCAAACTGGTTAGTAAGAAAGGGGGCATTTTACCCCACCTTGGGGGGCGTTTTACCCCACCGCTGGGGCAAAACGCCCCCTTTGTACAAAAATATTTTCAGTGAAAATACTAATTAATTATGAAGGCTGAGCAATTTTAATATTTGGTGAATAACTCCTGCCATAGTCACTCAAAACCGGGATGTCAATTCTAGTCACATTTATGTTTTGTTTCACTGTAATGTCACATTTTCCTTAAGGGGGGCGTTTTCCCCCACTCTACCCTATGTAAATGCAAAATGTATGTGCATTTATAACCCTTTTAAAAACACGTGGTGCAACAGTACATGGAATCAGATGGTGATACCACCATATATATATATATATATATATATGAATTTTTAATAACAATATGGTCCTTGAGGTTTACTTATAATGACTTAGCCTATATTATACACTCGTATCCAGTCATATAATCGCACTGTTATGATTGTTATGATTATTGTCATTGCATGGAAAACATATTAACAGGCCTCACTATTGCAGTGAGTGTTTTGAAAACATTATCCATATAAAAGAGTCATATAGCATTATGAAGTTTACTCACGGTTTGATGTCGCTGCTGTCAGACCAACAGAAAGCTGGAGGCTCATCTTTCAACAACAGATCCTATCTCTCGTTACTGTTCCTCTTTACATGACAATCTGCAGTCAAACGCTCAGAACAAACATATAATCCTTTGAAAAGACTCAAACGAGCTGTTTAAACAGGATGCGTCAAAGTGAACTTGCTTTACTCTTCACTCTTCACTCTTCCATTAAAGCGCGTGGAGCGTCAGATTGAAGGCGTCTGTGGCGACGCTCGTGTCCGGTGTGCACAGGTGGGCGGGACTTATGGTGCGATGATTCGTAGATGTCTTGCTAAAGGCTGACTGAGAATTCAGCTTTGCCATCACATGAATATATGAAATGTTTTAATATATATTTTATATATATTCTAAATTTATAGTATATTAAAATAGAAAATACTTTTTTTGATTGTTTGTTGAAAACTGATTACTGAAAATGTTAAATACTCTCATAAGTTTGTGACCAGTATGAATGACTATCATCATGCGATTTAATTTTATATTTTTATTATAGTGAATTATACTATAATCAATTGTTGGGAAACCCACACCCTACAACTGATTTCACTGAAATGTGTCCCAAGTGTCTCCAAAATACACACAGAAGGAAACTTTTGTTTATGCTGCAGAATAAAGCCTAATAAAATTATGGCATCGGAACGTAAACCTTAATGGAAACAAAACTGAACTTTTGAGGTGCACCAGCTTTTGACTCGTGGATTTTCCCTTGCCCTTCGGTCATGAGCTCTTATGAAGCCTGAAAATATGTTTACTTTGGATGGCATTTCCTTAAAGTTTCTGCATGGTTTGGCATCCATGGTTGTCCTCTTTACTGAATCAGCCTTGTTTCTCAGAGAAGCCCCGGTGGCCTTTTGTGCTCCATATGCACTCGCTCTCTCTCTCTCTCTCCCTATTGAGAGAAACCCCTATAAATTAAAGGGACACAGTGACACGGACACACAAACACTGGGCACCGTAAATCCAGGCCTGATGATCAGCACAGATGAATGGATGAGAAAGAAGGCAGGAATGTTTTGATGAGACTGATGCTCCAGATCATGTTCATCTGCCAAGGCTAAGGCCAGGCTTGACCCGCGATTATATGGGAAAACAACGCCAATGAAAGCAAACACAGAGAATGGAGAGTAGAGAAGCATACTAATGTTTACATCCCAAATCACAGCCTTATTCCAATGGATTTCATCGAGAGAGTCTCTCTCTCAAGAATTACACTTAAACTACAAAGCCCTTCCAGTAAGCAATAATACAGAAAGATACAGAATGCTGAGAATCCAAACATTGTAAAGATGTTATAGAGTAATATTCAGAAGTCATTAATTTATATTCCAGCAGAGCTTGACACTGATCTAAATAAGAGAAGCAGCAGTGCAGTAATCCCAGAGGAGAACCAATAAAGATGAATAAATACAGACGTAATCTGCTCTGATGAGCTCGTGTGAAGCGCTCTCTGCAGAAATCCCTTCACTTCACATTTTACAGTCCGTGCGAGAGATTCCAGACACGTTTATTCACACACGCCTCTCCAACGGTTTGCTTTCAACACATAGAAATAATTATACTGACGAACAGACGGATAAAATGGATAGACAGAGCGACAGACAGATTGAGAGACGGATTGAACGACAGAACGAACGACAGACAGAACAACAGATCGAACGACAGAACAACAGACAGATCGACAGAACGAACGACAGAACAAAAGACAGATCGAACAACAGACAGAACGACAAATCTAACGACAGACAGACAGATTGAACGACAGACAGAACAGAACAAAAGACAGAATGACAGACAGAACGACAGACCGAACTACAGAATGAATGACAGAACGACAGAACGACAGAACGACAAATCTAACGACAGACAGAAAGACAGATTGGACGACAGACAGAACAAACAAGAGACAGATCGAACGACAAACAGAACAACAGACAGAACGACAGACAGAACAACAGAATGAATGACAGAACAAAAGACAGAATGACAGACAGATCGAACAACAGACAGAAAGACAAATCTAACGACAGACAGAAAGACAGAACAAACAAGAGACAGATCGGACGACAAACAGAACAACAGACAGAACGACAGATCGAAAAACAGACAGATCGAACGACAGACAGAACGACAGACAGAACAGAACAAATGACAGAACAAACGACAGAACAAAAGACAGAATGACAGACAGACCGAACTACAGAACAAACAAGAGACAGATCGAACGACAGACAGAACGACAGAACGAACTACAGAACAAAAAACAGACAGAACAACAGACAGAACGAACAACAGATCGAACGACAGAACAAGACAGAATGAACGACAGAACGAACTACAGAACGAACGACAGAACAAGACAGAACGAATGACAGACAGAACGAACGACAGACAGATTAAATGACAGATCGAGCGAACAGACAAAACGAATAACAGACAATGAATAACAAACAGAACAACAGAGAGAATAACAGAGAGAACAACAGACAGAATGATAGACAGAGGGATAGACAGACAGAACAACAGACTAACGGATGGATGAACAATAGATGGATGAATGTACAGATAAAAACGACAGACAGAGAGTTTAGGCCACAATGTTTATTCAGTAGTGTTGTTTTAACTTACAGGTACAATACTGTCTGCTTTGTACAACTAAAAAAAAGTCACCATTTCATTCTGCTGTGCTAACGACACAATAACCTCAACTCTAGCCATTCACGACCACACCGCATCTCCAGATGGTAGGCACTTTTAAGGCAAGGTTTAAAACATTTGTGAATATACATTTATATATAATTCTATATAGATTTTTTTTTTCCCATACATGAATAAGTAATTGGATGCAAAGGTCAGATGTATACTCAAAAAAACAAAACTAACAGCTAACAATTAAAACAAAAGAAAAACCTCAAATGTGGCCAAAGGAATACACAGCAATGTGGAAATCAAACGAGTCTTTGGGTTTGCAGATGTTTCTCAGTACCTTTGCTTCGTTGCTCCGATCCGTACGGGGTGTCGGTCACAGTTGGGAACGTCGATCAACAGGGAAGGGAAAATACACAGGGATTCACGCTTTAACCGGATCTAAAGAGCGCGATTCAATCACACTGGCCTCCGTAATGGTTTTAAACTACTGGTTCACTGGAAACTCTTGATTTCAAAGGAGTTTCCAGTTTGTAAAGCGGCTCCTGTAACAGCACAAATCAGATCTACTCTCTCCACCAACTATTAGAAGCGATCTCTGCAGTGTGACGTGAGAATAAACGCGGGCTTTCATCAGCGAAACATCAGAACGGCTCTGATCAAAGGAGGACCGGTCGTGTCAGTCCGACTCCGGGATCATCAGTTCAATAAACCAGACGCTTTTCAACATCTGAGGGATTTAGAGTCGCCATGATGAGAATCGATGAACGAGAGGGTCGTTCCTCAGAACCTACAAACACTCAAGCGGCGATCAAACTCAAACGGGTTTCTCGACGTGTTTTCAGGTCTAATAAACGCTGACCCTGTGAAATAATCAAATGAGCGGCAGGGAAACATTTAAGAGTTATCAGACAGACGACAGAAAGGCATTGTTCAACATCTGAGAAAATGATAAATTAATGAAACACTTATGATCAACATCAGACATGCTGGATGAGAAATGAAATCAGGATTAATACAGAACAATTATATTCAATTATTCCACTTTAAAATGTTTCTTTTACAAAGACATACTGCTAGAGTTTAAAAAGTAGTCAGCGACTAAGAACAGCTCCTTTGACAGAAGACGGATGCGGATGTCCTCGCCTTTACAGAATGGGTTTCTTTTCAGCCTTTTCAAAATACACAGAAGATAATGTTTAAATACAGAGAGATTTGCCAAAAATTCATTAAAAAAAAAAAAAGAAAAGAGGAAAGAAATGGTCTTAATTACAATACTCTATGCAAAAAGCTTTCCTTTACGGTATTTTTTTTTTTTCCTCGATCGTGATTTTTTGAATGCAGGAGGAGTTTGTCGTAGTCACTGATCTCAGACCATCACTGGTGTTGGTGAAGCGAGTTTATGCGTAAAACTCCTTGGTCGGGGCTTTCTGATAGGCGGCTCCGGAAGGTTTTCTCTCCCCGAGGTCGTAACTGCCTTCGTCCTTCTTTCTCATGCGATAGACCAACAGGAGGATGAGGAAGATGGCGAAGAGGAACCCGATCACTCCTCCGGCAATCACAGCTGCAACACAATTAGGGACTCGCTTTATTTCAGATCAGCATTTGGTTTCTCAGACCGTGTCCTAACGGTCACTGTGACTTTGCCAACATGTTTTGTTGATCCTGGAATAACATTCCTGTCCCAATCTTTAGTCCTTACCCTACCCCTACCCCTAAACCTAACCCTACCCATAACTTCCCCTAAAATCAGAGGGAAATGAGAGGTGAATAACACTGATGTTGAAGCACCTCACCCTGGGTCTAAGCCTAAACTTGACATAAACTGTAAACTTGTCCCTCAAATCTGATTGGTTGATTGGAAAGTTGTTCCAGGATCAACAAAGATCCAGGAACATGTGTCGTTCACCGTGTCCTAACTACACTGCGACACGCGATAAAAAGCATATTTTCCATGTTAATCAGAGTTTTTGTCCAAACCAGACGAGACGATTCTATTTTAGAAATTCAACTCAATTCACGTTTATTTGTATAGCGCTTTTCACAATACAAGTCATTTTAAAGCAGCTTTACAGAATCTATAAAGTCCACATTACAATTTAGAGTGATCTGTTATTCAAGTTATGTATTTCAGAAATGTACATATACAAAATCACAGTTGGCTAAAAATATATTAATTTAAACAACGTAGTAATTTAAAGGGATACTCAACTTTTTTGGGGAAATAGGCTCATTTTACAACTCCCCCAGAGTTAAACAGTTGAGTTTTACCGTTTTGATCGCCTGAAAATAGTCCCCAGCTCGGTAGACTATAGGGTAGACTATTTTCAGGCGCTGATCATATCATTACGCCTGCTGGACTCATGGTACGGCAGCAAAGTTTCTTATTACGCAGGAATGAGAGTATAGTTCCTAGCCATATCAGCCTAGAAAATCGCAACTTTTCATTTTCCGTCGGTCTTAGTACACGATGTAACTACAGAAGAGTCAAGTTTTAAATAGGAAAAATATCGAAACTCTTTGGTCATTTTTTTCAGAGAGATGCTAATGGTCCTGTCCGATTCAATGATCTATGCTAAGCTATGCTAAAAGTGGTACCGCCAGACCCAGAGATCGGCTGAATGGATTCGAAAACGGTAAAACTCAACTGTTTAACTCTGGGGGAGTTGTAAAATGAGCCTATTTCCCAAAAAAAGTGGAGTATCCCCTTTAATGCAGATACAATGAGCTCATTGAAGTAATGAATACTTGTTTGTTAACAAATGATTAGGACATTTATAAAATAGCATTGGTGCATGTTGAAATCTCATTGATAATCTCAGGTACTGTTTATGTGCTTTATTTAATGTTAAAATGTGTCATGTGACTCTGAATATCATTTAGTGCTCCAGCTTTGTAGCTGTAAAAGCAACAGTGGATAATTCACCTCAGATCTTCAAATTAAACAAATGGAAATAAGAACGTTCAAACTGTGAACAAACAAGTGTATTCTTTGACAAAGAATGTTTTAGTAACTCAGCCTATGTATTTTTAATAAATGTTTAAATGGTGTAATATTTGTGAATTTGATTATGCCCTGTCAATATTACTGCAAGACTCCGCCCACACTCTGTTCTGATTGGCTGTGGGTTTTGATAGATTTTTGTTTATTTTTTTATTTAACCAGGAAGGTCCCGTTGAGATACAATATCTCTTCCACCAGGGAGTCCCGGTCAAGATAGGCAGCACAAGACAAAAATTACAAAGTAGTACATAACACAACATAAAATACCCATATCTAAAAGACAACACAAATCCTAATCAACTATTAAAACATTTGCACCGTTCTATAAAAACAGACGGATGTTTTTAAACAAAGCGAGAGATGGCACATATTAATGTGTAATATATACACCTTGAAGCTCATTCCATGCATAAGGAGCATAATTAGAAAAGGCTGATCTATCTATTTCGCTTCTGCTGTGGACACACACACACACACTGCCTGAATCTTATCGCATCGCGTCTGGTTAGGACACGGAGTCTCAGTACATGTGAAATATCATCCCTGTCGGACTACGTGACTCCATGTCTCACACAAAGCAGAGGCAGATTATGCCCATAATTAAATCAGGAACCCCTCGACGCCGCTGGAGGCTCCAGAGATTGACATGAGGAAATGTGTCGACCCAAAGCAGGAAGATTTGATTTCTTCTTCTCATTGTGGCTCACAGGATATTAAAGATGAGTGTGCTTAAATTAAGAATTTGGCCTTTGCACATCAAGAAATTGATCTGTTGAATGGAAACATGTTCTGAATGCATCTCTACCCGAGACTCGAACGCGCAGTGAACTCTTGAGACTCCCAGAGAGAGATGAAACGCCGGTTTAGGAAATCATGACTTCTAAGCAAGAATCCCTAAATGATATCATCAAGTATAGTTGCAAAATGATAAAAAATGTTGATTACTGTTCAAACTGACCTCAATTGGGGTCAGTAAGATTTTTAGTATTTTTTATTAACCCTTTTATTCAGCAAGGACGCATTAAATTAATCAAAAGTGACTATTTTTGATCAATTTAATGCAGCCTTGGTGAGCAGAAGGGACACTTTCAAAAACATAAATTTGTTTTGATCCCAAACGTTTGAAAAGTGTGTGTGTGTGTGTGTAACAGTGAAAAATGAATTTTATATATATATATATATATATAAAAACGAAGAGTTCAGATGCAAAAGCCTCTAAGTGCCATCTGAAATTTTCTTCTAGAATGATCATTTTTATCAAGCTCGTATATTTAAGTTCAGCAATTTCACCTAAAAGGCAATGAAAATTACCTATTAATTGTCATTTAAGTGAAATTACTGAACTTAAATATACAAGCTTTATAAAAAATGATCATTCTAGAAGAAAATTTCAGATGACTTTTGCATCTGAACTCTTCAAATATATATATACATTTTATTTAATATTGTTGCATTCCTAAAAATACTCAAGTGTCTTGCAGTGCTGCTGTAAGTAAGTATCAGGAGTATTTATCAAAAATAATTCACAAACCTGCCAAAACCTCTGTCCTCTGGAAGAGATTTTCGGACTGCACCTCGAGCGGGGATCGAGGGAGGCTTGTGGTGCTCGTGACGGGGTTTCGACGCGAGTCTTCAGTGGCCGGTTCTGGAGACTGAAGAAGAGAAGAAGAGGACGTGTTACACTCAGTTTCTGACAGCGCTGGACTCGGCATGACTGCACATTTATCTGCAGAGACCCCATTTACGCCTCGTCTGAAGATGGTTTCGGGTGATCAGATACATCTCACATCACAGAGGATCCTCTAATACCCTGTCAATCAACCACTGCACTAAAGCCTTTTTTCATTTTTACACGTTTTTTCTTCCCAGAAGATAAGATTAAGGTTTCATCATGCCTATATTCATTATTTTTAGTCAATTTTACTGAGTCTTGATGTTGTTTTCAGGCTCTACTAGAACAGGTTTTCCTGCTTGAATGTTGATTATTCTCCTCATATTCTCCATTGTTGCAGCTCCTCTCTTCCCAGTCTGCCAGTAACGCTCTGTTTAGTTCCTGTCTCTATGAAGCCCCTCCTTCTGAAAAGCACACTGTGCTCTGATTGGTCGGCTGGAGCAGTGTGTTGTGATTGGTCGAGTGCTTCGAGTGTGTTTGGGAAATGTCCCGCCCCTTACCATAACCGCCAGTTTAACACACTACTAACTAACTCAACCAGGCCCCGCCCCTTTATTCTGTGTATGAATTATTATAATGAGGAATATTGTGACGTGTTCGTTCCCGGAAGAAACTCAAGACTACAATGGAGGCGTTTCAGGGAGTTCAGAAACACTGACACTGATATAGAGAAGAACTGGAGCTTTTTCATCCTCAAACAGCAACATTACACACTGAAGAAAGATTTCAAGTTTTTATATCCGGCACTCACATCTATCCTGATTCGTTTGTTCTTGTCTTTGGGAGCATCGCGTGACGTCGATGTCTCCACTTTCGGCGTGAAGTCTTTGGTGGAGTCCTGTGTGGGCTCTGCTTTAGGCACGATGAACAGTGTGTTTACAGTGGCCGCTTCCACAATATCCTCACCAGCTCCTGAAACACACACACGCTTTCACACACATCTAACACGCAGGGATCAGATTGTGCACCGGGAATCACTGAGGCTCTCCTTACCCGATCCCGATCCGGAGCTGAAGTCGTCGTCATCTTCAGGATAACCCGACCCGACGTCCTCCAGGTATAAGTCATCGGTGGAGGACGGAGATTTGGCCGCAGACACTGATATCTGCAGAGACAAAACAAATAAAAATGGGGATTAAGGCCTTGTCCACACTAATACGGTTTCGTTTGAAAACGCATCTTTTTCTCTCCGTTCTGGCCTTCCGTCACACTGAGACGGTGAGACGCCCTATTTTAACGATCTGAAACGCAAGTATCAAGCGCGAAACGCAAGTAACTTTGTGGGCGGATCTCGCAAATCTAAAATGGGTTGGCCGTAAAACACAGAGAAGTGACATTGGGGATGGAGAAACACACCCAAATTAGCTTTGGTTAAACAGGCGTATGATAATTTGGGTAAATGTGTAAGCTAGATGTATGCTTTTATAATAAATTGTCTGTCTGTCTATCTATCTATCTATCTATCTATCTATCTATCTATCTATCTATCTATCTATCTATCTATCTATCTATCTATCTATCTATCTATCTATCTATCTATCGAACCTGCATGCTTTGCAAAAATGAAAACTGCTGTGTCTGTGTGTAGATGAGAGAATCAAAGTGTATGCGCGTTGTGCACACGCTACATTATGGCCAAGCATGCGCCCTTAAAATAGCATCTGAATAACGCGCCACTGACTTTAGACAAGGTTTCTCCTGGTCTGTGGCGGAATTGTTTTCAAAATCTGCAAAATAGCACCAGGGAACGTTTGGCCAGAACACTCCTCCTCTTTTCGCTGAACCGCTCCAGGGAGCGCAAGTTCATTCCCTAGTTTACCGACGTGCGTCTGTGGAGGGAAAAGTCCGCTGTGCGTCGGGTGCAAAATAGGAATGATACATGCGTCGGTGTACAAAGTCAATTGCGCTGGGTGCGAGATAGGGTCTCTATTAATAAAAACAACGCTTTTTGAAAATGCTCTCCAAAGTGGATACATTTAAAAACACTGTTTTTCGCGTTGTAGAGAGGCATTTAAAGGATTAGTTCACTTTCAAAAAAAAAATTTGCTGATAATTTACTCACCCCGATGTAATCCAAGATATCCATGTCTTTCTTTCTTCAGTCGAAAAGAAATTAAGGTTTTTGAGGAAAACATTCCAGGATTTTTCCAACGTAATGACGTAATATGTGGCGCATCTCAGAGATGGTACAAGACGGGCATTTGTGGTTAAAAAGTATATATATATATATTAATTTTTTTTAAATGACGGATCGTTTCGCTGGATAAGACTCTTATTTCTCGACTGGGATCGTGTCGAGACTTTGAAGCTGCATTGAGACGGACATTTGAACCTTCTGTGAACATTGGTATAGTTGGTTGCCATTGAAGTCCATTCTGTGTAGAAAAATCCTGGAATGTTTTCCTCAAAAACCTTAATTTTTTTTCGACTGAAGAAAGAAAGACATGGATATCTTGGATGACATCGGGGTGAGTACATTATCAGCAAAAAAAATTTTTGAAAGTGAACTAATCCTTTAAAAACAACAACGTAAGTTTTGTCATGTGACGCATATTGTACCAACAGATATTCATGTTTATACCGGTATAGTGCTATTCACTTTCACACTGTTGCTGAAATATGTTACTTCACACACTCTTCATATCACAGTCCTGCAAAGATGACAGACAATTCACTCGCATTTGCAGAACATGAGAGCAGTTTTAGACCAAACATATAATAGTGAGTGAGTGCGACCCGGACACATCAGTGAATGCGGAGATATTTTGCTAAATAAAATGATCCTGTCAGTAAACTAATGTTTAGTTCCTGTCTCTATGAAGCCCCTCCTTCTGAAAAGCACACTGTGCTCTGATTGGCCGGCTGGAGCAGTGTGTTGTGATTGGTCGAGGGCTTCGAGTGTGTTTGGGAAATGTCCCGCCCCTTTCCATAACCGCCAGTTTAACACACTAGTAACTACCTCAACCAACTTTATTATTTATAAAAGTTTATAATTATAATATTATAATATTTTTCCATCTGTATCATCTCAGTGAGCTTTTGTGCATGTGCAGTAAAGGTGAATTTAGCGTTTTCGGAGTGTGGATGGAGAGCGTTTTTGAACGCAAACACCGTATTCAAATGTATTCGGATTAATGTAGACGTAGCCTAAACTGTTTTTCAGCTTTCGATGTCGGTCTCTTATTGCTCAAACCCCTCGACTCAGAGGCTATGAAATCGTAGTTTGAAAACTACTAAACTGTGCATCTTGCCACACGATGAATGAGTATTACCTTTCTGCTGAGATTTCAAAGTCAAAGTTTTCTGCCTTGCCACGTATTCCACAGCCAAACCTTCTCATCAAAGCACAGACACACAAGCAAACTCTGCTCCATAACCGAGAGTTCAGGACGAACTGCAAGCTCAGCCGTTTCTGTAGAGCCACTTTATGACATTTTAAAGCACGGCAGGAACTTACTAACAACGGGTTAATCCTCAAGAGCCCAACCGCACCATCTCTGAAAGTCAAGCATTCACTAAATATTTGCATTACTTTGGCGCAAAAACACAGCTAACCCTTCAAGTGAATGTGCTAAAAAAGGCAGTGCGTCTTGCTTGAGTTATGTCAACGCCATTCTTTCCAGTGTAAACACACCGACTTTTGGCTCATTATGCATTGATCCATATTCACTGAACTCACTCACTCGTTCGCTTGGTGCAATTAACGCTGCGCTATTAAACAGGGTTTTATTAAGAGAGGCATTTGTGTGCATATTCTAGCAATCATGGCAGCAGTTATTCATCAAATGATGAGCAAATAATGGAGAAGAACGTTATAATCGTGCAGATATTCAGACATACACACTTTATGCATTTAAAGAGTCTGGAGACGGACTGTCCCAGTGAAGAGTCTCCGATCACTGACTTATTGATGCCACTAAAGCACACATCTTATGATCCTCTTGTGAGGGACCTACTTTCTCAAATAAAAAGGCAGATGGCTATTTTAATGTTGAAATATTTACACTGTGAATATTCATTATATATTATTATTTAAATTAAATAAAAAAAATTAATAAAATACAATACAAAATAATATTATATAAATAATTAAAATAATGATAAAAAATAAAAAATGTTTTAATAAAATACATTATATATTATATATATTGCATTTTACTAAAAACAATATTGATTTTTATTATTATTTTAATTATTTATATTATATTATTTTTTATAATATAATTCTAATTTTTTATATTTTATTATATTTTTATATTGTGTATATATATATATATATATATATATATATATATAAAATAAATAATAAAATAATAAATAGAATAAAATAAAATAAAATAAAAGTCTGAAAACCCCTTAGCTGGCAAAAATTACACTGTACATACAGGGTTTAGCACAGATTTGTTTTTATGTGGTTTTGTGAATTGCCTTCTAGAATGCTCTACTGGAATAATTAGTTTGGATAGTATAACTATATTTAAATATCCCAGTCAAATGTTAATCACACTGTTCCAGTGCAACACAGATTGTGAAACACCATCAAACTATCAGTGAAGGTGTTTGTGGTCGATCATGTTCTGTGTGTAGTTTGGTCTTTGTGGAGTGGTTTAAACTTAACAGGCCTCATGGAAACCAGCATCAGTCCGACCCCGTTCGTGACAGTCTATCCATATGGACCCGGCCTAGAAAAGGCCCATAATGTGGTCAACATAAATCCCACTTGAGGGCCCGGGAATGAAGCACAGAGAGTCTGTGGCACATACCGGAGTCTTTGTTTTAAAGGTGACATATTATGCCCCTTTTCACAAGATGTAATATAAATCTATGCTGTCCCCAGAATGTGTCTGTGAAATATCAGCTCAAAATACTCCCAGATCATTTATCATAGCTTGTCAAATTTGCCCCTTTTTGGGTGTGAGCAAAAATGTGTCGTTTTTGTGTGTGTCCCTTTAAATGCAAATGAGCTTCAGCTCCGCCTCCGTCCAGAAGAGGGCGGAGCCTTTACACAAGCTTCAGAAACTCCGGCAATAACGAAACAGGCCAATCTCACTCATCCAGAATCCCAGAATAACCAGTAGCGAGTGCAGCCTTACAGAGAGACTCAGGAAGAGTTTCTGAATATTAGTGGAGACATTTGTGTAGTTGTTGTGGAGTTACATTGATCATCTCATCATCATGTTTCACTTCTCCACAAGTGTCCACAGTTCTTGAGGTCTTTATAAGACAGCGGTGACATGTTCTGGTCAATAGTGTTCAGTGCTCGTCTGTGCTCAACCACAGTTTCAGGCTTTGCTGGATCTTCTGCCATTGCGTTAGAACTGGTCTCTGCTGTCGCTCATGAAACCAAACGTCGGCTGGTGTGTGTAAACGTGCAGATTAAGGGCCGGTAATATTATAATAAGATCCTCTTCATACGTCAGAAGGAGAGCGAAATCTGATCGGCTCATTTTATAACATGCTTGCAGAGAAAGACTCACCAGAACACAGTTACTGGGTTTCACTTTTCACGTTTTCTGGGTTAGTAGAAGCACCGGGACCCGATTACAGCACTTACACACGGGAAAAGCCAGATTTTCATGATATGTCCCCTTTAAGAGCCGTCCCTGTTCTCAGCTGAAAGAACCACGGCGTCAAATGCATGTTTGTGAGACGCAGTATCTTCTTTAAAAAGAGCCTCTTTCACAAAGAGGTAGAGATGCAGAGAAGATGCTGAAAGGACACAATGATAAAACAGAACAATAACTTGCTAAAGCAGCGGTGACTTCCCACAGAAGAGCATTCAAGCTGATCAAAGCAGGAATTTGTTCAAAGCAACTTTATCTTAACCTCTCTAACCCAGCACTGCTATTCTCTCGGTGGACAATCGACTCGGCCGGCCCACGCGACACTGCTGTTGATTTGGTCAAACTCTTTCTCCACTGATTGAAATGCAAAGTACAAAAGGACACAATTATCTGGGCCACACACACACACACACACACGGCGCATCAGCGATGCTCGATATCTTGAGTCAATTCTTTCTGTCAATGGTATTCCAGTCAAAGTTCTGCAGTGAGGTGTCTAACGTGTCTTTATGTCTGACTACAGATAATAAAAAGCTCTTAAGATGTTTTCAAAACCTTTTGAAGGAAAGCATTTTACTCGAGTGCTCTCGAACGATCAGTGTCTAAAGCTTTAAAAAAAAGAACACAAACAAATTGCACCGGATCGATGAGATGCTTTGTATCTTTGATGTCTTTTGATGATATCTTTGTAGCTTTGATGTTTTCTGCTTTTGGAAAATAAAAACGTGCAACAAAATTCAAGAATCATTATTACCATTGTTCATGCTTTTAGTAATTACACTTTGGGATTCACATGTATATTATTATTTATAATACATATAATATATATTTAAATGTATATATTGGTGATACTGGCATTCATTCATAGTGCTTAGTGAAAAAGTAAAAAAAAAAAAAGACATGCTTTATGCTGTTCCTACTTCCTACATGTTTTTTATTAAAATATATAACACGTTTTCATGTTAGATGTAATCAAGCGTGATTAATTACAAAATAAATTGCAATTAATTAGATTTTTTTCTTGATCAATTGAAAGCATTAATATATATATTAATTATGTATTAATATGCATGAATTATTTTTAAATGATTATATATGAATTAATATAAATATTTCATTTAATGTGTATTTAAATAATTATATATTTTATTATGTATATAATTTTTTTTATAATATATTCTATATACAATATGTATAAAATAAATGCTATTAATTGTTACATTTATAAAATAATTTTATTTTATATATATCATGCATATATTATATAAAAGATAAGTATATATTTTAAATGCATTTAAATATTTATACATTTGATTATGTTTTTATTATTTGATTATTATTTATTTGTATGTTATATACAAATATATATATGTATACAAATATATATACACACGTATACATATATATGCAATCATAAAATTGAATTGATTGGGGTCACAAGGCCGGCCTAATTACACAGGACATCCTTAAGACTGATTAGTCGACTAGCCGTTTGCCCCTAATATACATTTGCTCATCCAAACCTGACACACATTTGTTGTGAGTGGCTTCCTCCCGTCGGGCCAATGGTGTCACGCACCGAGAGTAAATAAGTTCATCAGTGAGGACGGTGACGGGAGGGGGTAACGAGCGCTGAGAGCTCGTCAGTCAGAGAATCGTCACAGTAATGAAGCGGTCGGCAGATTCTGGACCCCGTATGAAACAAGTCACAGCATTTACTTCTGTGAGTCTCTAATGAACAGGCAACCAGTCGGGGGTTGAACAGTTTCCATAGTGAGTGCGAGTGTGTAAGACAGAGAGAGAAAGAGAGAGAGAGAAACCAGGGAGGGACGAGCGAGAGGACAGAGACGATAAATAGAGCGACTGAGGGAGCGAGAGATTACCGATGCTAGGGACAATCTGCTGCCCTCAGGTTACATCGCTAAAAGCCTGTCAAACTGCACATCTCATGCCTGGCAACCTCTGAGAGACTCGAAAGGCTCCCACTGTCTGACATATGCTTTAAGCCATGTGATTGTTAAAGCAGGGGAAATGGAGAGAGAGCTTTATGTGGCCCGGCTATCGGTTAAATGTTCAAAAAACACATTATTCTCCATTGTTGCAGCTCCTCTCTTCCCAGTCTGTCAGTAACGCTCTGTTTACTTCCTGTCTCTATGAAGCCCCTCCTTCTGAAAAGCACACTGTGCTCTGATTGGTCGGCTGGAGCACTGTGTTGTGATTGGTCGAGCGCTTCGAGTGTGTTTGGGAAATGTCCTGCCCCTTACCATAACCGCCAGTTTAACACACTACTAACTAACTCAACCAGGCCCCGTCCCTTTATTCTGCGCATGAATTATTATAATGAGGAATATTGTGACATGTTCGTTCCCGGAAGAAACTCAAGACTACAGTGGAGGCGATTCAGGAGTTCAGGAACACTGACACTGATATAGAGAAGAACATCCTCAAAAAGCAACATTACACACTGAAGAAAGAAAAAACATCATAGAGTCCCTTTAAAAGACAATATTTTGGATGACTTTGATCCCTCAAAAGTGATAAAGCCGGTAAGCTTATATATAAAAACAGGATCTGCTCCACCATCGACACTGAAGTCGTGTGCGGCGTTTATAAGGCGGTTTGAGGATTGATAATCACGACTGGTGGAAACAGCTCTCATTTCACGGCCTGAAGAATGAGAGCAAAGTCAAGAAGCAAAGTCTGTAATGGAGATTAGAGATTCACCGCTCGAATACTCAGATAAATCAGCCGAACAACACTTTCTGTGTGAGACAACTTGTGGTATTATACTGCTTTAAACTTTCATAGTTTGGGGTTAATGTTTTAGAAAGAAGTCTTTAATGCTCACCAAACCTGTTTATTTAATCAAAAATACATTCAAGCACTACTTTTGGGGTTTTAGAGGATAACAAATAGAGATCCCACTTATCAAACAATATCTTTATTATAAAAAATAAATAAAAATAAACTAATTTATTCCTGTGATCAAAGCTGAATTTTCAGCATCATTACTCCAGTCTTCAGTGTCACATGATCCTTCACAAATCACTCTAATATGATGAGATTTTGTCTTTACAGTCACTTTTGATCAATTTGATGCTGAATAAAAGTATTTATTTATTTCCACAACAACAAAACAAAACTCTTTCTGACTGCACACTTTTGAACAGTAGAAATTTAGTGAAAAATATCCTTTAAACAAGAAGAAAATACAATGTGCCAATGTATAAGCAAAATAAACTTAGGCCAGGGGAAACAAGATGCATATTTTCTCAAACCAAATAAAGTGTCACACAATGATTGTGTTTTCATGATTACTGCTGTCACTTGTGCAAGACTGAACCACCAAACTACTGAATGCATAAAGTCTGGCTACTTTTGTAGCCTCTAAAGTGCTAAAAGCTAAACTAAAAACGTGAAACTTTTTATGCGTTTTGGCCGTTCATTTACACGACAACGGCGTTTTGGGCGAAACGCAAACTTTTGAAAACGTGTTTCAAAGTGCAAGTTTTTGAAAACGGTCTCCATGTAAACAACAAAAACCCAAATCTCTGAAACCGATGATGTTATGCACATGCGTGTTACGTGTTCAGTCTATAGTGTTTCATCGCCATCTACTGGCCTGGCAGCAGAATACAGCGGTTTTAGTCATTTTCGCAGATCTTTTGCCAAATCAAATTAGATAATTAATGTGGTTCAGATAACATAATATTTGGTAACACTTTATTTTACAGTGTCCTTACATGTAACATATGTACGTTCCACAGTAATAACAGTAAATTATGCATAACTACATGCAACTAACCCTCAACCAAACCCTAATCCTACCCTAACCCTATAGTAAGTACATGTAGTTGCTTAATATTACTCAGTACTTAAATATATAATTACACTGTAACAATGACACCTTAAAATAAAGTGTAACCTAATATTTTGAGTTTCTATTAATTAAACCAATTTACTTCATTGTATTTACTCATATATTTTATTTGAATGAACTCAAAATTAAGGCAACCAGGTAACTTAAAGTTAAACAAACAATTTTTACAGCGCAGAAACACACATTAGGGATATCTGAAGCTGAGAGACTGGTTAAACTAAAACATGGTTAATCAAACCATCAAAGGGGCTTTTCAAGCATCGATTTACTCAGGAAACGCTGCACTGTGGAAGAAGAATATAGGGTATGATCTCTCTGAGGTTTTATGGCCTTCCTAAGGTTCATAATCAGGAACTAATTAACAGGAAAACGAGCTTCTCCAGGAAGTGGACACCAATCAAAGTCAAGCCCAAACCCGAGCGGGTCTGGAACGGGTCCAGGAGGAGCGCTTGAGCGCTGACATCATTCACGGTCTGATCTACAAACCAGAATCTCCTCATCGGTCCTGCGAGACACACGAGGCCTTTCCTCTTTCTCTGCGGGGAGGGTTCAGAAATGCTTTGAAGACGACTTTGACTGATCAAGGGATATGAGCTACATAAACGTCTAGGAGTTTTAGGAAAGTGCTTATTGAGCTCTGATCCTCGGCACACCATGAAGAATCAGCCGTAGACCTCCAACATATAAGCCTCGGCAGATCTGGGCTCCAGAGGTGACTGTATTAATCAAAAAGAAAGCCATGAATGCATTCACACAAAGAAAGACTCTACGGTGACGTTTATAGTCCATATTTCAAAGCACAGAAGTAAAAAAATTAAGCATTTTCTCTAAAAACTGAAAAGAAAACGGTAACGTTTATAGTCCATTTCATATTTCAAAGCACAGAATGCAAAAAATAAAGCATTTTCTCTAAAAACTAAATAGAAAACGGTAACGGTTATAGTCCATTTCATATTTCAAAGCACAGAAGCCAAAAAATAAAGCATTTTCTCTAAAAACTGAATAGAAAACGGTAACGTTTATAGTCCATTTCATATTTCAAAGCACAGAATGCAAAAAATAAAGCATTTTCTCTAAAAACTGATTAGAAAACGGTAACGTTTATAGTCCATTTCATATTTCAAAGCACAGAATGCAAAAAATAAAGCATTTTCTCTAAAAACTGAATAGAAAACGGTAACGTTTATAGTCCATTTCATATTTCAAAGCACAGAAGCCAAAAAATAAAGCATTTTCTCTAAAAACTGAATAGAAAACGGTAACGTTTATAGTCCATTTCATATTTCAAAGCACAGAATGCAAAAAATAAAGCATTTTCTAAAAACTGATTAGAAAACGGTAACGTTTATAGTCCATTTCATATTTCAAAGCACAGAAGCCAAAAAATAAAGCATTTTCTCTAAAAACTGAATAGAAAACGGTAACGTTTATAGTCCATTTCATATTTCAAAGCACAGAAGCCAAAAAATAAAGCATTTTCTCTAAAAACTGAATAGAAAACGGTAACGGTTATAGTCCATTTCATATTTCAAAGCACAGAAGCCAAAAAAATAAAGCATTTTCTCTAAAAACTGAATAGAAAACGGTAACGTTTATAGTCCATTTCATATTTCAAAGCACAGAAGCCAAAAAATAAAGCATTTTCTCTAAAAACTGAATAGAAAACGGTAACGGTTATAGTCCATTTCATATTTCAAAGCACAGAAGCCAAAAAAAATAAAGCATTTTCTCTAAAAACTGAATAGAAAACGGTAACGTTTATAGTCCATTTCATATTTCAAAGCACAGAAGCCAAAAAATAAAGCATTTTCTCTAAAAACTGAATAGAAAACGGTAACGTTTATAGTCCATTTCATATTTCAAAGCACAGAAGCCAAAAAATAAAGCATTTTCTCTAAAAACTGAATAGAAAACGGTAACGGTTATAGTCCATTTCATATTTCAAAGCACAGAAGCCAAAAAAATAAAGCATTTTCTCTAAAAACTGAATAGAAAACGGTAACGTTTATAGTCCATTTCATATTTCAAAGCACAGAAGCCAAAAAATAAAGCATTTTCTCTAAAAACTGAATAGAAAACGGTAACGTTTATAGTCCATTTCATATTTCAAAGCACAGAATGCAAAAAATAAAGCATTTTCTCTAAAAACTGAATAGAAAACGGTAACGGTTATAGTCCATTTCATATTTCAAAGCACAGAAGCCAAAAAATAAAGCATTTTCTCTAAAAACTGAATAGAAAACGGTAACGGTTATAGTCCATTTCATATTTCAAAGCACAGAAGCCAAAAAATAAAGCATTTTCTCTAAAAACTGAATAGAAAACGCTGACGTTTATAGTCCATTTCATATTTCAAAGCACAGAATGCAAAAAATAAAGATTAAAAAAAAAAACTGAATAGAAAACGGTGACGTTTATAGTCCATCCATTTCATATTTTAAAGCACAGAATGCAAAAAATAAAGCATTTTCTCTAAAAACTGAATAGAAAACGGTGACGTTTATAGTCCATCCATTTCATATTTCAAAGCACAGAATGCAAAAAATAAAGATTTTTTTTTAAAACTGAATAGAAAACGGTGACGTTTATAGTCCATTTCATATTTCAAAGCACAGAATGCAAAAAATAAAGCATTTTCTCTAAAAACTGAATAGAAAACGCAGACAGCTGCTGCTGAGAATGCTGAAAAAGCACCGTTTATCACCGACAAATCAAAGTGAACGTAAAACTGGGACTGAAGATCTCAGCAGGTCTACTCTGGCAGGCGTTGGTCTACAGCTCGCGCTCTCTTCGGGAAAAGTGCTCGTGAAAGCATGTTGGGCAGGGAAGCCAGTGCACTGGCCCAGCACAGATTAATACGCTCTCAGATTCCTAAACAAACTGCAGTCTGACATACGCAGGCCGGCGCCACATTCCTGGGCTAATGCCCCATGTAAAGATACGAAGGGTCTCCGTGCCGTAGATGCAGGGGCAAACACTTCTGCAGCAACAGAGAAAGTACTCTGACGGACCTTATGCAAAACGTGAGGGTCTAATCGGGAGTTTCAATGAACAAAATGCACTTTTTATAGTGCTGGAACTAACGATTATTTTGATTATCGATTTATCTGTCGACATCCACATCATGCCCAATGTTGTCCTAAAAAACAATGTGGAATCTTAAATCCCTCCGTGTGGTGAAATTCCAGCTTTTAATGTTGTTTATGTGTTTATGTGGTGTTTTTAATCTGCTTTAAGACAAAGCATGTGTAGATTCATAAGTCGACACCATTGCTGAGTATTTCCTCCTTAAAACTGCAGTGAACCAAAGACAGTCTCAAAAACACGCTTTGAAATCGCTGGTGTTTCTGACGTCACAAACTACCTTGTAACCAATCAGATCAACGTGTGATCGTCAACCAGTGGATCTCTGAGCTGAGTGAGTGAGTGGAGGCGGGGCTCATTTGCATATTCATAGAACCGCGCATACTAAATGAGGCAAGGGTGTCGAGTTACATTCAAGATATTTTAAGGCATGACGAATTTTTGTTTTAAGGGATACAATTACTGATTACAGGGGGACTTAAGGAGAAAATACTCAGCAATGGTGTCGACTTATGAATTTGCACATGGTTTGTCTTAAAGCAGATTAAAAACACCACAGACATAAACAACATTAAAAGCTGGATTTCCACCACAGGGGGACTTTAAAAACCATATATATAGCATAGTGCTATTATTAATTCATAAAGGATGTGATTCAATTAAATAAATATATGCCCTGCGTGTTTAATATATAATTTACATGTGTGTAGGTTACGTGCGTCTCCGTTCACAGTAAACATTGTCAAGCGCGTCTCAAACTCCATAAGGATATAACCTTTTATTCTAAATTATGCTCTGAAAGCAATAAATAACATACACGTCTGTCAAAGCACATGACGGCGAGTTGCGGTAACACACAGACACGAATAATCAATGATCAAATTTGTTGTCGATTATTTTCATTATCGATTCGTTGCTGCATCTCTACTTTAAAGTGCATCAAAAAAGTCAAACTAAGGTTATGCATCAAATGCAGACATTAATAGCAGTAATTTTAGGCAGATCATAGCTAAAGCTTACATGTGCAAGCATATATAAGGCTTCTTGGCCATCTTTTCTGCTGCCTGTAACCTGGCCTTGCACTCTTAAAGGGCCGGAGAGACGCCGGCCCCTGAAACTGACCGGGGCCGTAAACACCCGATCCTGTGACGGGGCAAATATGCTCTGACGATATCTGACAGCATTCTGCCACCGCTTCACATTAAAGCAAAGACTGCATATCAGAATTATCATGAATGTAAGGTCATCTAAGAACATTCTCATCTTGTGATTGGACTAAAAGACTAATGGATTAAAAAGTCTGAAATACATGTTAAATTAATTAAAGCACCACTCAAATGACAAAAACATGCAGATATGAACCCCTTAAAGGGACAGTTTATTCACCCTCACCTTTTCTCTAGGGAACATAATGAAAAAAATATTTTGAAAGGGGATTTTTGCTCGTACAATGAAAGCCAATGGGGTCCAATGTTGTTTTGGACCCCGTTGACTTTCATTCTATGGACTAAAACAAATCAAAAACTTCTTCAATACACACTTACAAATAAAGGTTCCAGAAAAAACTGATGCCATTAAAGAACCATTCAGTGAACAGTTCTTAAAATAAATTTTTTTTTTCTTAGTGTGAAGAACATTTAATATTCAATGGAAACTTTTGTCCAATGAAAAGATTCCACGGATGTTAAAGGTTCTTCATGGAAACACAGATGCCAATAAGGAACCTTTATTTTTCATACACGCATCCCTTTTGTGTGAACTATCCCTTTAAGCAAGATATAACATCAACAAATATGAACAAAACCCTTATATTTCCTAAAATGTTTAAAGGTATATGTCAAGAAAATACAAAAACTTGACACAATGAATAAATTGAAAGTAAATATTTTTACTCTGTTCTACTCAAACAGAAACTAAAATTATCCTAGCTTTGTAAATAAAATAAAAAATCCCCCCTTCCAGATGCACAATACCTCGGCTATGACTTCCTTCTACGACTTCCCCTGAGAAAATGAATAACAATTCCATGGTTTCGAGGACAAACAAAAACAAATGTCAATCTGCCCGGAGGTGTACAGCCTCTAGATTATTATCTGATCTATAATAAAGCACAATACAACTTCAAGATTGCCAATATACACTCCCAAGGTCATATTTGTCCAAGCAAATATCCATATCACCATAGTCCAGTTTGCCGTCGTCAGAAATGAAAAATTGAACTCTTAAACTGTATTTTAAAGGATTTAAAGATCGTGATCATGGTGGTTTGCTCTCATCTTCCAGGCATATTCTGACAGGTGATTCCTCGACCCAGTTTTTGTTTTTTGAGTGAGCTGTGAAATGCTATATGCTGGGAAATGTGCTCCCGGTCACGCGTTGAATAAAGATTTGCAGTTAAAGTTAAAGCAGATAAAGTTATGGATTGATTTGTAGCAGTTCTGTCCCCTCCGGTTAAAGAAGAAATGGGACGAGTGTGTAAACCTCGCAGGGATTTGAGTTCATAAAACACCTCTCAGGAATCTGCATTTCTTCCCGCTATGAGGGATGAATACAAACCGAGTCTCAGAGACTGATGGAAAAAAACTATGATTAAATCACCGTTTGCCTCCAGGAGAAACAATCAACACAACTTAAAGCCTTACTTTACATCACGTGTGGAGGTTTAACACACAAAATTAATACAATATTATAAAAATAATAGAAAGAAGGCTTTTCTTTCATGCATGATAAGGGCAGGTTGAAATATCATATATTTATTAAATGTTTACAATATTTTTGCTGATGTAAAAATGTACAAAATAGCAATGATTTTTATGCACTTTAAGACAAGAAATATTTTAATTGTGTCCCTTATTTAAACCTAAAATTAGTATTGGAACCGTTTCAAATATTTCACTAGTTTGAATAAGTTATGAAAATCTGTTCTTTCTAAGTGTCCGTTCAGTTTATCAGTTTAACAATAACCGTTTCATAACAATGGTTAATTAATGCAATCACTTAAAATGCTTAGGAATATGTAGAATCTTTCAATCTAAAATATTGCTGTTTTTATGATATTTAAGTTATAGAAATATATTACAATATTACAAAGGTAATACTTTACAATAAGGTTCGATTAGTTAAGGTTAGTTAACTAACCATGAGCAATAGGTTTGTTACAGTACTTATTAATCTTTGATAACAATAAAAATACAACTGTGTATTGTTAGTTCAAGTTCATTAATGTAACCAGATCCAACTTTAGATTTTAATCATGTATTAGTCAATTTATTAAAAGATGAATAAATGCTTTAGATATACTTTTCATTGTTAGTAAGCGTTACCAATTAAATTATTCTTCCTTATGTTCATTTATAGAGATGTATACTTGATCATTTAATCTGGGAATTAACAATGACTTCTATGATTTAAAAATGCATTTCAGAGCAAATTCAAATATATTGAGATGCATATTAAACATCAAAAAAAAGCTGAGACATACTGAGATGTACTTTTACACACTATTTAATATAAAAACCCCACATCAAAAATCTGAAACGCATAACAGGGTTTTGGTGAAACAGATACTAATAATGCGATTAGCATGAGCACAGCAGAAATGATCATCTCACTGAACTCAACTTCACCAGACTTACTGTCGTTGTATTACGTGATCTTTTTTGTAAACTGCTTGAGTAAATGTTTGGTAAAAAACAAGGCAGAAAAATTCAGGATAAATTGAGAATCACAATTTGTTTTGTTTAAAAAAAGATATCACGATTCTCCCATTATTCTGAACAGACAACTAAACAAAATAACGTCATTTACTAGAGGTCCGGACGAAATGTTAATTGCTGAAGTCAATAAATATTGAATCAAATTGAATTTTTTTTTTTATTACGTTTGAATGAATGATTCAATAACTCACTTGTTGAATCATTATTGGATGAGCATTTTTGAATGAATCTGTTGCATGAATGATTCAATGACTTGCTTATAAAGACTTGCTTGGTTCATTACAGGATGAATCAGCGTTTTTGAACAAATCTGTTGAATGAATGATTCAATGAATCAGTCATAAAGACTTCACTTGTTTCATTACTGGATGAATCAGCGTTTTTGAGCAAATCCGTTGCATGAATGATTCAATGACAAATACATTTTTTAACAGTCACTTGTCGCCCCCTACTGGTGTAACGATGCAATTGATACAATCATTATTTGAAACGTCAAGTCATTTTCAAAAGATGATTTGCTATATTTTGATAGCCAAAGTAGACATCAGTGTTTATATCCCAACTATAAACTTTTACCCCAGTACTTCTGTCATAATTTGTATTATAACAGAAATAATAATACTGTGTGGTTGAAAAGACAGTTTGTGAAGCTGTTTCATGTATAGGAATACATTAGGAATAAGATTGCATGGGTGTTTTAAGGCTTGATCGTGCAGCTGTACTATAAAAACATGTTTAAATGTAATTCTGTGCTTTGTCTAGATGCGTTTGCAGCACATTGACATTTGACCTCGACGTGACAAACAGCATGTTTCCCCGAGCCGCTCTTTAAGGTGCTGTAACAGCTCAGGTTTGCACCGACACACACATGAATCTGCCAAGACAGTAAATGAGAGCTGAGTACAGCTTCTCTCACAGGAGCTCAGAGAACGCGAGGATCAAGGTGGATGTTTGAGGAAACAGATGCTTCGACTGAACCGGCTCGTTCTGAAGCTCCGCAGAGAAAACAGCAGCTAAACGGCATTAGTGGGAATAAGCAGAGTCTCGTTCAGTCCGACAGTGTCTGAAAGACATCCCAACCCAGCAAGCAATAGGTCACCGTCTAGGTTAACTAACCTAGTTAACAACTAATGATCTTACTAACTTTAGCTGGACAATAACTTTATTCTAGAGCTGCTGTAAAGCCTAAACAATCTCTGTTACTGTAACCTCCTATTATCACTGTAAAGCTGCTTTGAAACAATCTATAGTGTTAAAAGCGCTGTATAAATGAAGGTGACTTGACTGTAGACACGATATAGTCCGGCTATAAGTAACACACTTTTAGCCAAAATAACCTTGAATTTGTGTTACATGTCGTTTTTGCCAAAATAACTTGCAAGATTGTATGATATTCCATCATGTAAGCGAAGTCAGCAGTGATTACAAGGTGTTTGGTTTCATTTCTAGTCTATTCTTGGGCGATGGTTTAGACGTCTATTAAATTTTCACTGACAGCCCAAATTTTGACGTCTGACGTCTGGGCGGTGTTTGGACGGCTAATATACGTCTTTTAAACACAACATTGCTTGTTGAGAATGCTTGAGAGGAACATGCCAGATCCTTATGAGAGGCTGCTAGATTATTTTATAGGAGTGATTTAAAAGTGTCCGTTTTTCAATGTTGAAGCATCTTATTCTAGTTTAATATATAGATATGGATCCTTTCCACAGACTGTGATGATGCGTTTCCACAGTTATCAACATCACAAATTAAGTTTTTCCATATACATTAAAAAAATTATATATATTTATAACGCTATACTTTGTGTTATACATGGAAGCTTGTTTCAAAAAAAGGTAATTGCGACTTTTTATCTCACAATTCCAACTTTTTATCTCAGAATTGCGTGATATAGTCGCAGTTGCGTATTACAAAAGTCAGAATTGCGAGATATAGTCGAAATTTGCTTGTTAAAGTCAGAATTGCGGAATATAAACTCGCAATTGCAAGAAAAAAAGTCAGACATGTGAGCTTATTTCTCACAATTGCGAGCTTATATCTTGCAATTCTGACTTTATATCAAAATCAGAATTGCGAGATACAAAATGTTTTATTCTGTGGCAGAAACAAGCTTCCATAGTAAAACAAATCCACATCATCTCTCTTCTGACGGCTGTAATCAATCTCTCAATCGTTTTTTCTCTCTTTTGGAAAGTTGTGGAAACGTTATTGTGGATTTTTTCTTTCTTTCATGGATACAAAAATCATATTTGCTGTCGTCTCCAGTTCACTGCTTCAAACGTTCACTCAACTATGACGATTTCTGCTTCGGAGAACCCTGGAAATGTATAAAGGGTCCGTCGTAAAGTTGATTTCCCTGAAAAGTGCATTTAAAATATGTTCTGTTTGCATTCCAGAAGAAAACTAGATCAACCAATCAGGTTAGTTTGGGGGCGGGACTACCTGGTTGGCCAACCAATGAGGCTTTGAAGCTACAAACTTCACCTTTCGAAAATTATTATCAGTTTGAATCAACATTTTAATTTCAGGTTTGAATTGAATTCTGCAGTTTTGCATTTTTGAATCAACAATTTTTTTTGTTAATTACAGGAGTGGCCAAAAGTGCTTTTCCCAGGCCGGACATCACTAAGTAATTATAAAATGTATACAATATTAATAGGCATTTCATGGACTTCTTCACACATTTTTTATCAACTTACTATAAGGGTTGGTTATTACAGTACAAAAACAAATCACATACCAAACACTTAACACTTCAATACCAGGAGAAGCAGAAGGAAAGCACGTGTCCACATGAATATGTAAGAAAGGATAAGACACACATGTTCCTGAGCGGACCTTTACTCAGGCTGTTCGGTGTTGGCACTGCATCATGAGACGATGAATGACGCCTTTCAAGCCAGAACATGTCTGGCAAATCCCCCAGGTTTCCAGAAACACAGGTGGTGTCTTTGGAGGAACCCGGGAGGATGGCATCTCGAAAGCATATGTGATCAGCGGACAAACAGGGTCAAGAAACAGGGTTAAACTATCAGCTGTAATGAGTGAGAGAGATTCAGGCCACTGGAACGAATAGTCTCTCGCCCTTTTGGGACAATGCTGCGCTGCCACTGAGAATCTTACATTCGTTAATCTTGTACATTGCTTTTTAGGATTACATTACAGTTGTATAAGTGTTATAAGTCAACATTTTTGTAAATAAAAAAAATACCTACACTATAGTTCTAGGTTTGGGGTTGATAAGATTGCTTTAATGTTTCTGAAAGTGTCTCTTCTGCTCACCAAGGCTACATTTATTTGATAAGGAAAATGCAGTTAAAAATGTGAAATATTATTACGATTTAAAATAGCTCTTTTCTATGTGAATATATTGTAAAATGTAATTTATATCCTGTGATCAAAGCTGAATTGTCAGCAGTCGTCAGTGTCACATGATCCTTCAGAAATCATTCTTAATATTCTGATTTGCTGCTCAAGAAACAGTTTTGTGGAAACAGTTTTTTTTTTTTGGATTCTTTGATGAATAGAAAGTTGAATGGCATTTATTATAAACAGAAATCTTTTGTAACATTTTCAATGTCTTTACTGTTACTTTTAAATAATTGAACGCATCCTTGCTGATTCGTGAAGAAAAAAGCTTAACATTTCATGAATATAAATATAAAAATGAGTTAGTATTGTGCCGTGCAATCTTATTTTACTGCAATTTGTTATGAGGAAAGTGTCATACGCTTTTAAACACACTGACTGAAAGGGCCTTGACAAAGGTAAAACTGTTAGTTACATATTATCTAAGATAAAAGGCCTATTGTGCTCGATCCATCTGTGATGTAATATTAAAGCCACTGAGATGAGCGCGTCACAACAATCTCACTACACTACTAAAAAAAAAAAAAAGGAGGTGCAACTAAGATCTGGCATGATTAGCTCCTTCCCATAATGCACCGGGACTGAGGGTCAAAAAGTGGCATTGTGAGATTGAAGATAACACAAACCCCAGTTCACTTCAAACGCTCCATGTTTCCCAGAGTCTGCATTGATAAAGGCTTGGTTTCCATCAGCATTAGGCCGTGGCTTTGTGCTCAAACTACCCCAAAACCTCAAGCCGCCTGAGGGACAATGATGTATAAATTAGCTGCCAGTTCAAAGTTTAATCTAATCCAGATTTCATCAGAACGGCTTTGAAAGTGGATGGGATGCTTTGTCCCGTCTCACTCCGACCGGAAGCTCCGCAAGGCTTCTTTAGTTTCAGCTCATTAACCTCTCAGTGGTTGGAGAACCCCATCATGCAAGAGTCTGAGACGGAAAAGCAACAAAGGGCAAGACATGACAATGCCACAATGTCTTCCTAAGAACATTAAGGAGATGAGAAATGCCTGTTTTCTAACACTCTCAGGACTCATGCGGTTCAAGAGCACCTATTACGCTTCAGCTTTTCTTCAGTGTGTAGTGTTGCTGTTTGAGCATGAAAAAGCTCCAGTTCTTCTCTATATCAGTGTCAGTGTTTCTGAACTCCTGAAACGCCTCCAGTCTTGAGTTTCTTCCGGGAATGAACACGTCACAATATTCCTCATTTAAATGATTAATACGCAGAATAAAGGGGCGGGGCCTGGTTGAGTTAGTTAGTAGTGTGTTAAACTGGTGGTTATGGTAAGGGGCGGGACATTTCCCAAACACACTCGAAGCGCTCGACCAATCAAAACACACTGCTCCATCCGACCAATCAGAGCACAGTGTGCTTTTCAGAAGGAGGGGCTTCATAGAGACAGCGTTACTGACAGACTGGGAAGAGAGGAGCTGCAACAATGGAGAATATGAGGAAAATAATCAACATTCAAGCAGGAAAACCTGTTCTAGTAGAGCCTGAAAACTACATCAAGACTTGTGAAAGGGTACCCCATTGTCTTTTTCATAAAAACCTATTCTAGTAGACCTTAAAAACTAAATCAAGACATAACAGTGCCTCTTTAAGTGCAAGCTAGTCAAGTTTCACTAATAGTGTAGGAATCGAAAAGTGGGAGTTCTTTCCTGAAAGTTTGTGCTGACACAAACTGTTTTCCGCTCATCCGTTTACATAGGCATCAAAACCGATGACCTGCCAGAGTTGTTCATCACTGGACACTGCAAATGGGCCTTTATCTTGCAGAGATAAAAGCTGGAGGCGATTTCGACGCTTCAGTGGCTGATCTGTTCCAATCCTCACTCTGTCGCAATTGAATTCCCATCCAACCTTTGCCTTTAAGAGGATTTGTCCTCAAGGGAGTCAGGAGGCCATGGCATTTGGGAAGAGAGGGGGGGATGGGAAAAAAAACTTTTCCCTAAAATTGAAAGGTGAAAAAGAACAGAACGAGACCTTAAAAGTAATGAAATGTGAAAGATTTGTCTCCTTGTCCTATTTCGTACGAGTGTTCGATGGAAAGCCGAACAGCAGGATATTAGATTGCAGGGTGAAGTGATGCTTTTCTGGCGCAGGAATCCATCTGTGTTGGTTTGTCGGAGAGAAAAGGTGTAGAACATATTAATAAAGAGAAAGAGGGACGCAGGAGAAAGCAACAGGTGGTGATTACTGATCCCATTATATTGGGCTAATCCACAAACTAAAAGCACAGTCTTGTTACAACCTACAATTTCTGTTCCAGAAACGCCTTTACTTGAAGTGGCCTCGCTAAAAACATCTGTCGTTTCGCTTCATCCATCAGTCAATTAAGAGAAGCGGTGGATTCTGGTGTAGCTTATTATCATAAAGAGCAGGTCAAGTTTTCAGACTGTGCACTAGATAAAACGCCACGCTGCTCTTTCACACACATGCAAAGTTGCATTAGGGATTATTAGAGCTTTACGAAAGCATCAGGGTTATAGTGGCACATGCAAGAGCTTAGTTGGATCGGATCGGGTTCACAAATCAGGACACACGCTAGAAGAGCAACAAACAAACCTATATATGCTTTTCAGTGGACAGATGAAGAGCACTGGAAACATATGCAGGGGCGGAGCTACGTGGTGGCCAGGGGGGGGCCACCACTGGTCAAGGCTCGGCCCCCCTGCCGGCCCCCCCAAACTCACGGCCCCACCCCCAGTCTGTGGAGGGGGAAAATAAATTTAATTTAAAGAAAAAAACCCTCCTGAGTTTAAATAAATACTCATAAATAAATACTTGACTCCCGCCGAGTGAACAGGGGGGCGCGAGGGGCGGATTCGCTTTCTGTACGTAAGAAAGCTCATCTGCCGCCAGAGCCGGGATTCGGACACGGGTCTCTGGCGCAAAAAAGCTTAGATTTCACCACTGAGGCACAGGGAAAGATACATCATACTACCGTTAGAGTGAATATAGAAGAGAGCGTCATATTTTGTGTCTGCGTTTGTTTGTAGGTATGCATGCTTTGTTTATAACAGACTAAAACACTCTATTTCCACCTTTCGCCGATGAGTGACGCAGATTTGAAAACTCACTCAGCAAACGAACATAAAGACAATTATGAAAAATAAATTGAATATTGCACTTAAAATGCCATGGTTTACATAAATAAATTATCGCCTAAAAATGACAATTCATATTGTGTCTTTCTGTCATTTGCACTAAAAAATCCCCGTCTCATGTTAAGGTCCCTAACCCCTCACATAATCATGACACATCGCACTCGCACGTTATCTAAGCCAGTGGTTCTCAAAGTGTGGTACCGTGTGGTACTAGGCTCTCTCTAGTGGTAACGTTACGCAGAGGAAACACTGAATTTCGATCTCATCGGTGTGAGTAGAACGTGATCAACTGCTAAATTCAAACTGTGCTCTTTTTTTCTCAACTAACGTGATCATTATAAAGGCGATTTAATGCTTTAGCTAACAAATTTGTGAATATTTTGAATAAAATAAATAAATAAAAGCAGATCATCAGTATGTATTGAGTGGTTGTGGTTGATTGTGGTCGTGTGACGACACGTCACCATGGAAACAAAGTGATACGATCTATAACGGTCGCCTTGAAAAGCTTACGCTTGGGAGCAGCTGATTTTTTTTAACTTAACTAAGTGTGTTAAATATAAATGAATGTTAGGTGGATTGTTAAATTATGAAAAGTTCAAAACTGCTATTGTGGCTTCAATCTGGCAAGAAAAGTTTGGATCAGGAGGAGAATGTTTCAAATACAAGAACTGAAGAGGATGAGAGTGAACCAAGCACTAGTGCTGCTAACAACACAACAGTGGCAACTTTGAAAGCGCCGGTGAAGGCAGCAGCAGCAGCAAACGCTACAAAACAAAAAAAAATGACCTGTGTAACAGTGCACACAGTGCAGTGTTGATGTTAAAACTGTGTTGTTACAATGTTTTAAGTGGCTGACAACAATACATATTCTTATTATAAATAAAACTGCCTGTTTTTTTAGCTGTGCATAACTGTAGCTGAATAGTTAGGCCTACTACGCTACTGTATTTTAATATTGATCATTATGGTGGTACTTGGAGAGCCAAATATTTTCTGAGGTGGTAGCCTACTTGGTGTAAAAAGTTTGAGAACCACTGATCTAAGCACCCATCCCAATAACATGGATTATCAATAAGACATTATTAGTGTCCATAAGGAAGTTCAATCCATTGTTTATGGCCTGACGAGCCACGGGAAAACCGCTACTCTGAGTGAGTTTTGAAATAGTAGTTTTTGAAAATCAAGTGCCACCCCAAATAAAAGACTGGCCCAAGCTGGCCCCCCCAGAAATAATGTCCTGGCTACGCCCCTGGCGGGAACGTCTCCGAGACGCTTGAAGAAACCTTCCTGCAAAGCTTCCTGAAAAACTATGCTCAAGTGTACCTGGACAAAAGCCGTTTTAAACACAAAGGGTCGTTACACCATATATTGATTTGAATTAGTTAATAGAAGTTAAATCAGAAATAAATTCAATTTGTGATTTTATTTTTGAAAGCATTCTCACTTTACAGCATTTTAACACAAGTGCCAGTGCTCTTCACAGCACTGTAGCTTACAGGAAGGGTTCTTCAAGCATCTCGGAGACGTTCCCGCAGTTCTTCTGGATTTAGTCTGTCTCAGTTTCTTCATGTAATCACAGACGGACTCGATGATAACATGCCTAAGACTTTTGCACAGTACTGTATATGTATAAAATAATATATTTCTTAAGCTTCTACTAAATAAGTGGAAGTACACATCTTAATCATTACATATATATTTTATTATAAAATGTATATGTAATATATTTACAAACCTTTTAAGGAATAATGATTAAGATGTGTACTTCCATTTATTTATTAGAAGAATAATTTTTTTTTAATTTAACGTTTAAAAAAAAGATACAAACGTTTTCAAAACCAAATGAAACCAACATGAATACAAAGAGCATGTTGCTAGCACTTGGCACATGTGTTTTAAACTATAGATGTTTCTTTGTGGACACTCTTAATTAGTTATTGGCCCATCCATCACGTTCAGGATGACTTGCATGTGTCCTCTGTTCCTGCGTATAGGCGCTGTAGGACATTAAACATCGCTATCTGGTGCTGCGAGTTTCCTTTTGTTGATTCTCTGCATCTGTTCCTGCTTTCTATCTCCGTCGTCAAACTCCTCAGCCAATACTGGCTTTGTTTTCTTTCTTCACGCTGCACTGACAGTGCAAATCACATTCAGTCCTGAGATCACTGACATATTTCAGCCCCTTTCATGGAAAAACGTTAGCGTGGCCAGTATTACAAGGCATAATGTTGACTCTGCGTTGTGTACACTAATAAACCGAAGCGTCACGTGGTGGTGGTGGTTTCTCTTTGGTCGCCACTAGACTTCTTTCTGTTACCGTTTAGCCTGACAAACATCTAGCTTTAGCGATCAATTGTGCCTTTAAAGTGTTTCTGTGTTTCCATACAACGACCAAAATGAGCCTTATCAGACGATTAGACCAGACTGGCTCTCAGTGCTGTTTTGAAGGCTGCTTAGCCATATGGTGAAAGGGGTTTTCAATGCTTCTGGGACTGGGAAAAAAGCGACTCGTTCAAACCACACACACACACACACATTCCTGTTGAATTACAGCAGAGAGTATGCGAGTGTGTGTGAGGTTTGGCAGAGATTCAAAGCTTGTTTCTTGTGGTGCAGTTTGTCAACAGTCTCGCATGTCCTGATAAACTCTGTCTAACGGGACGAGCCATCGCCTCCTCTTCCTCCTATTGCTCATCATCAAAGATTTAAAGCACAGACAAGCTCTGGGACGGGCCCTATTTCTGTTGGCCGAAGCTGAATTATTTACATAATGATGAAATATGAATTTGAATTTGGCCATAAGCTTTGAGAATCCTCCCGTTTCTGTTGTCAGGAAGACTAGATGTATGTAGAAAGGATCAATTTACTTTATGAAATATGATCCAAACTAGAGCTGCATGATTCTGGATAAATTATGAATCACAGTTTTTCTCCCACGATGCTGAATAGACAACTAAACAACATAACATGTAATTTGCTAGAGGTTCTGACAAAATGTCTATTGCTGCGGTTTATTTAAAGATATTTAATCTGTTTGAATTGATGATTCAATGACTCGTGAAGACTTCACTTCTTCATTACTGGATGAATCTGTTAAGTGAATGATTCAATGACTCACTCAGAAAGACTTGTTTCATTTTTTGCAGCTGGTTTTTCGACAAATCCTGGTCACACATGAGCATGGATGGAAAAATGCTGCTAAATTTATCTAAATAAAGTACATTAGAAAGTGAAGGCTTTGTTAGGAATCTTTTAAGTATCAGGCAAATATGTCGATGGATGTTGGATAATTGTGCTTGCTCATCTCCCCCCACTTTTACATTTAGATTGGCCATCAACTTAAATTTAATCTAGTAAAACACTAATAATTTAATAACACTGTTAAATGTATTCTTTTGCAAATCTCAAAATAAGTATCGGTTGTTCATGCATTATATTGTTGTGATGGTTAATTCATTTGATATATATATATATATATATATATATATATACAGTGCTATGCATAAGTTTAGGCAACCATGCTAAAGTTGACTAAAAAGAGGAATAAAAAATCATATTTTGCAAATTTAACTTAATGCCTTATTTTAAAAAATTAGGAAAAATCCAACCTTTAAGGACACCAATTTTCTTTGTGAATGAATAATGTATCGTAAATAAATAAATGTTCTTCCTTAAAAAACAGGGTGCATAAGTTTGGGCACCACTATGTTAAATTCCCATAGAGGCAGGCAGATTTTTATTTTTAAGTATTTTTTTTTTTTTTTTTTTTATGATACTATGCATCCTGATAAAGTTCCCTTGGCCTTTGGAATTAAAATAGCCCCACATCATCACATAGCCTTCACTATACCTAGAGATTGGCATGATTTTATTTCAGTTAGCCTAATAGCTAGTTTGATTTGCATTGAGAGATGATCTTATGGAAAGTACTCCATGCCAATCTCTAGGTATGGTGAAGGCTATGTGATGATGTGGGGCTATTTTAATTCCAAAGGCCAAGGGAACTTTATCAGGATGCATAGTATCCAAAAAAAAAAAAAAAAAAAATACTTAAAAATAAAAATCTGCCTGCCTCTATGGGAATTTAACATAGTGGTGCCCAAACTTATGCACCCTGTTTTTTAAGGAAGAACATTTATTTATTTACGATACATTATTCATTCACAAAGAAAATTGGTGTCCTTAAAGGTTGGATTTTTCCTAATTTTTTAAAATAAGGCATTAAGTTAAATTTGCAAAATATGATTTTTTATTCCTCTTTTTAGTCAACTTTAGCATGGTTGCCTAAACTTATGCATAGCACTGTATATATATATATATATATATATATATATATATATATATATATATATATATATAAATTTATTCCAACAAAATGGTGCAAAATTAATTTATCAGATATTTGTTGGTTACATAAAAATACGTATAATTACTACTTATTAACATGCCTAAGACTTTTGCACAGTACTATTGAGAGTTATAATTGAGAGCAATGCAAATCAAACTAGCTTTTAGGCTAACTGAAATAAAACCATGCCAATCTCTAGGTATGGTGAAGGCTATGTGATGATGTGGGGCTATTTTAATTCCAAAGGCCAAGGGAACTTTATCAGGATGCATAGTATCCTGGATCCATGAAGTAACTGGCCTTTAAAGATAAAAATCTGCCTGCCTCTATGGGAATTTAACATAGGGGTGTACTAACTTATGCACCATGTATTTTAAGGAAGAACATTTATTTATTTACGATACATTATTCATTCACAAAGAAAATTGGTGTCCTTAAAGGTTGGATTTTTCCTCATTTTTTAAATTAAGGCATTAAGTTCAATTTCCAAAATATGATTTTTTATTCCTCTTTTTAGTCAACTTTAGCATGGGTGTATTAACTTATGCATTGCACTGTATATATATATTTTTTTTTTCACAAGTAACATGAGTTATTAATTGCTTAATTTAAGTTTGTGGGAATGAAGTCACAGCATATTAAATGTAACAACCTGAACTAACCTTTCCTTGTCATAAAAACATTAAATTATCTGCCATTTTAATAGATGTTTTATCACTCTGACATTTTTTACTTTATATCCCCTCAAGAAAAATGTTTAATTAAAAACATGCTCAGCATAGAATTGCATTTTTTTTTTTTTTTTTTTAAATGATGAAAAAAAAATAAAAAAATCAGTCCTCATAATCACTGACCTGAATGCCGAACGCTAACCTGAAGTTTTAGAAAACTCTTGGAAAAAATCTATATTGAACTTCAGGTTCTTGCCAAACGCCTTCTCTATAGGGAAAAATGACTTCCATAGTATTTTTTTCCTACTATGGAAGTCAAAAATACTGTTTGAAATATCTTCTTTTGTGTTAAACAGAAGAAAGAAACTCAAACAGCTTTGGAACAACTTGATGGTGAGTAAATGATGACAAAAAGTTTTATCTCTTTATTAGTATTATGATTGCATAATACGTTCATGTTTAATGGATAAAGTATGTTTACAGGCTGTGAAACGGCAGAACAGCACCATTTTCCACAGTCCGGTTCTCGAAGGCCGGTCCAGTGCGGAGCGTGTCGATTTCATTTGTGCGAACAATGACAAGCCACTCATTTGGACCGGCTCTTTTCTCATCTAAACAGTGTGACGGACGAGAAAGAGCTGGAGAGCCGTTCTCAGCACACACACGGGTGTTAGCAGTGCATTAGGGCAGATTAACAGCGGCGCGTGGGGCTGTCGAATTAATGCATCAAAACTCCCGAAGGGTCAGCATGCTTTCTGAACCACAATGATTAAAGATCAACAAAACCTGCTCTCGGGCCGCTCGTCTCACGGCCGCAATCGTGTGTTCAACTCGTGGTCTGATTAGATGAACACAGTTAAAAGAAAATGGATATAGTGTCAGTGGTGCAATATCGATTTTGTTCAGAGGGACCTGCGGTTCACAGGTTCATCAAAACACTGTGCAACTCTTCTAACTATCTGGACTTTACAGACAGCACTTTACCAATGAAAAATCACAATATATCTTTTAATTCTTCAGCAGGAGGCATGAATAAACTATCAGAAAGTACATTATAATACACTGAAACAAATGATTCGTTGAATTTAATCCATTTTCTATGGTAAGTGGTTGCACACAATTGATTTTAGTTACATAAACAAATGCATTAAGTTGAACTAAAATTGATTAAGTTTTGTTTAAATGTAGCTAAAATCAATTGTAACCACTTACCATACATTTTTTTTAATTCAATTCAACTAATCATTTTTTTCAGTGTACAATCACTATATTTAGAGGAAAATAAACGTTAAAAATAATGACTATGGAAAATAAAAATGTGGCCTTTGATAGTAAAACGATCCTGCTTATTATAAAAGAAAATATAGGCTAATTAAAATCCTGTTCAAAAAACAATTAGTTAGAAATGCAAATATTTATGTTGCACATCTTTGGCATTTTCAGAAAATGTAATCATTAACATAAGATAATTATAAAAAATTAAAAGTGTGAGGCTGAAATGATCCTGCTGATCTTTTCCAGAGTAGAATATTGCTATTCTATGAGCAAACAAACAGAATTCAGTCACAATCACAACTGACTCGAGTCGTTTATTTCTAGCAGAATCAGATCGATCGCAGACGTGCACAGCATCAGATTATGAGAAACACACACTACAGAGAAACACACACTACAGAGAAACACACACTACAGCGCACAGATGGCGTCTCACTTTAGCTTTCCTATTCTAAAGACAGCAAAGAGCGACAACCAAGGCTTCTGAATAGCGGGATCTCACACGTTCAGGAACTACATTGTACTTTTGGGTCTCAACCATAAATAGTATTTAATAATTGCGAACACAAGCAGCTGTTTACCACTTTAACTACGAATCGTAGCAAAAACACACCTGCGTTTTTTGTTTTATTCATGTTTTTACCACCGAAACTTCTGTCTCCCACAGACGAGTTGCTCTCAAAACCGAGCAGTAGTAAGAAATACACTACTGTTCAAAAGTTTGGGGATTTCAATGTTTTTGAAGAGTCTCTTTTGCTGCATTTATTGTGTAAAAATTATTACAATTCAAAACTGCTGTGAAACTATAGTAAAGTGTAATTTATTCCTGTGATTTCAGCATCATTACTCCAGTCTTCAGTGTCACATGATCCTTCAGAAATCACTCTAATATGATGATCTGATGCTCAAGAAACATTTACGTTTATTATCAGTGTTGAAAACGGTTTCATATTTTTTCAGGGGTCTTTGATTGATAGAAAGTTCAAAAGAACAGCATTTCGAAATAGAAACATATTTCACGAGTTCACACGTACATGAAATCTAATAGTATTATGCGTATTTGGCTTGCTGTCCAGGGGAGGGATTTAGCCCGAACCCAGAGTACTCCCCCTATACTGGGGCAGACCCAGCCGAGTGTGAGGTGATGGGGTGGTGGAGGGATGCTGAGAAACTTGTCATGAGACAGAAGGTGAGGAAAAGCTTTATTAACACTGAGTTGATTGGTTGATTACATGAACGTGCTCCTCCCGAACTTTGTTACATAAAACTTCATATAACATAAATGTTTTTTTGGTCCCTTTTAATCAATTTAATGCATCCTTGCTGAACATATGCACATTTTACAACAATAATGAATATACAAAGATGCATTAATACACAATTTCTGTGATTTAGGGATTGGGTTTAAATACGGTCCATGTATTTGCGTTCATTCGTTTTAAAATTGAAAGTAGAAAATGAGAAAACGGCTCATTTATTCATTTTATTATTTTTTTTTACATAAAAAAAAGAGAAAGAATTCGGCTTGATTTTATATTTTTGGATTCAGGGGTAGAAAATATAACCAGTAAAAACAAAATCAAGTCGAACTCTCATTTTTTCATTTTCAAAACCGAATAAATGAGCCGTTTTGTCATTTTTTTCTACCAACTGCATGAATTCACATAAACCTCGGACTACTTTTCAAGCGTGGTTAAAAACCACTTTCACACCAAACGAACTCTGACGTCAAACAGATTCACGTCTGCTCCAAAAGCTCTAGTGTGAAAGCAGAACCCCGTCCACTCCAACCACTGTTCTTCAACCACAATCCTCCACAGGAACTTTCCATCTGCTGAGCTAATAAAGAGCAAGAAAGGAGTGCGCTTTAAATGGCCGCGCCGAGGGTGTTTTCGCTCCACGTCGGGGGGGGGGGGCTCTGGGTCACGGCTTTGCACCCGTGAGGCTCCTTACTGTCTACAGTAACACTTCCAGTTCTCGCTCAGGCGCTCGCGTTGTGTGTGGATTCCCACTGGTATGCATGACTTTATCCCTGTGAAAGAAGTGCCTCCAACTCTCAGAGGAGAAAACCACCCTGAGCCGAGCGGCTTTGAAGCGAACGAACGCACATACGTGATGCAGATGTTTGCGGCGCCGACATAAACAAGCACAAGGCATGTGCCATCAGAGCACAGCGAGTTATTCCCCTGCCCTACTCTGCCTCTTCATTCTTTCCATCTGCTGGGAAAGAAGATAAAGAATAATGCCACTGTTCTTTGGAGTAACCGAAGACAGGGTAATAATAATGACGAGCTTTCGCTGCAGGGAGAGGAGAAGACGGCAGGGCTGATGACAAAACAAGAGCACTCTGGGATTCCTTTACTTTCCGAAAGCCTGCGGAGACCATTAAGGATTATGCAATGTGGAAGAGTTAAAAAAGGAGTCCCTGCAGGGAAGAGAGGGATGCGAGGCTTTCTCCCACGTGTCCACTTTAAATGCACGCTGGAGAAGGGAAAAATATGCCTCATTTACACTGCTGTTCAGACATTTTTAAATGTTTTTATGTCTTTTTTGCTTACCAAGGCTGCATTTAGCTAAAAAAAAAAAAAATAAAAAAAAAACAGTATTTTAAAATAACTGCTTTTTATGTATTTTTTACTACACTTGCTATGTTTGCATCGAAACTTGTGAATTTAAAGGGGTGGTTGATCATGATTTGACTTTTCTAGCTTTAGTTAGTGTGTAATGTTGCTGTTTGAGCATAAACAACATCTGCAAAGTTACAGCACTCAAAGCTCAAAGCAAAGGGAGATATTTGCTTTTACAGAAATCGCTTTTTAAGGACTACAACAAACGGCTGGTAGAGACTACACGAGCTTCCTCCTGGGTTAGTGACATCACCAACCCTAGAATTTACATAAACCCCGCCCCCAGAACACGATTTATAGATTATCAAGACAGAATATGCTAATCAGTGACTAGAAGATAACTACACATCAGCTACATAAATTCGTCAACTAACCATTCAGAAATGTCCTGTTGCTTCTACATTGTCTCTTCTTCTGGAGTCTCTCCATCATTAGCCGCGTTTCCACCGCAGGAACTTTCCCCAGGAACTAGGAACTTTGGGCTGGTACTCGATGTGTTTACACCGCAGGAACCAGGGTCTAAATGAAGTTCCGGGTAAATATTTCCCCCTCCGATAGTCCCTGCTCACGAGGTAGTACTTTTTCAAAGTTCAGGAACTTTCAGGGGTGGGAGTTGTGCGCTGCACAAGCTGATTGGTTGTGTTCACGCCGCATTTTGGTTGGATGACTCCACGCAGCATTTTCTTTATTTTTAACCTCCCTTTTAAAAAGTGGCTTCATGCAGTAAAGTTGTCTGTCTGCAAATATGGAATTTAATAAAAAAAACGGGGGGACTGGCGACGAGTTTCAGGCTTTATTATTTGGGTATTTGTGGAAGAGGAAACTTTCTGCGCGTTCGTCACAGCCATCTCACGGCCAATGTCCGCAATAGCTGATAACATACAATTCTAACGTTAGCATTACGAGCTCTGAACACGCTTTATCAGTGCTCGTCTCTTTTCTGACACAGCTTTTAATATTAAGTCATTATGTTTACACATTGTCATCTATTGCAAGGCAAACCATGTTACAAATTTACTATAACAGGATTGGAATAGCGCATTGAGGTTGGTAACAAACAACTATTTACAAGACTGTCACTATTTATGATTGATAGACGGGGTTCAGGCTTTTTTTAAGCGTATTTGCGCAAAAGGAAATTTTAGCGCGTTCGTCCCAGTCATCTCACAACATACCTTGTCTAATTTTATACGCATACGAGCTTTCTGAACACGCTTTAGTATCAGTGCTCGTCTATTTTGTTATGTTAATTACCTCGTTAGTAAACCAATAACTGCAGCACAGTTTGAATCTCCTCCATACTTATAAATGTGGCGCTCAAAACTGATTACTGTCCGTCGCAGACTGGGAGGAGCAGTTGCGCGCAGTTTACCTTCCCGGTACTTTAGACCGCGGTGTAAACGCAGAAAGCAACCGGTCTGGGGCAAAAAAGGTTCCTGGGAAAAAAGTTCCTGGGACAAATTGTTCCGGGTAATTTCGGTGGAAAAGCGGCTATTGTCTGACTTCGGTTTGAACATAAAAGGCTGAAAGTTTTTGAAATGTTCAGTGTGTGTGTGTGTGAGGTAAAATGACACAAGCTCTTGAAGCTCCGCCCCCTGTGCCGGGAGCAGCAGCTCATTTGCATTTAAAAGGACAGACACAAAAACGGTGTGTTTTTGCTCACCCTCAAAAAGTGACGACTTTAACATGCGATATAAAAATATCTGTGGGGTATTTTGAGCTAAAACTTCACATACACACTCTGGGGACATCAGAGACTGATTTTACATCTTGTGAAAAGGGCATTATACCACCCCTTTAACTGGAATTTCACATTTAAAGTTTGTGAATAAAGTAGCGTTTCCATTCGAACAAAATCGTCACTTTCTGGGAAATTGGCACAAAATAATCCTCATTTACACTGCCGTTTAGAAATTGAGGGTCAGTAAGATTTAAAAAAATATATATTTTTATGCCTTTTTTGCTTACCAAGGCTGCATTTAGTTGAAAAAATAAATAAATAGTAAAAACAGTAATGTGAAATATTACTTTAAAATAACTGTATTTTGTACTGCATAAAAATGTCCACTAGCTGTGTTTCCAGCCAAAGTTGTGAATTAAACTGGAATATTGCATTGAAAATTTGCGAATAAAGCAGCATTTCCATCCTTGGCACAAAATATCAATAATAAAATGTACGTTTCTGCAATCAGGCTTTCAGACGTTTCAGAACCACCAAACCAACATTAGAGATGCTGCGACGCCATTGGTCCGCTGGTTACTCCAGTTATCCAATCACAGCCTCTGCTGAGGCAAAGCCACATGAGTTTATTGAGTAAATGTGTAGTTTATGCGCATGTCCTCTTATCAGATAAAAAATGTATTTGCTTCAGTTTATGTGTTTATGCATTTATTTGATTATAAATACAGTAATACTGTGAAATATTATTACAAATTCAAAATAGCTGTTTCAAATATATTTTAAAATGTCATTTATTCCTCTAATGGAATATCAGCAAATGTAACACTCAGCCATCTTGAAGACTTCACTGTTTGAGGATTCGTGGATGTGTTTTCATTTATCACTTGCAATCAAAGCCTGTAAACTTAAGTATGAATCTGCCAAATGCCACAGCATGTTACACTATTATTCTTTCATAAGCCAATATTCCTCCCTAAACCATTAATATTTACAGAACACTTCAGGGCCCTTATCTCGCAGACTCAGTACATTTTTCAGTGCGCAGGGTTTGTGCGGAAGTGACCTTGCTAATCAGGAATGGAAAAACAGTTTCATCTGAGAGACGTGAGAATACGCTCAGTGTTCAACTGTCTCTCTTCATCAACATTCTCATTCATTTAACCCTTCGATTTCTGGGTCCGGCCTTGCTGGAGCGGGTCAGTTTGGATTCAGTGCAATTCCACATAAATCACACTATAAAACTGTGGGACGTTTGCTATTATACATTTATAATAATATCTAAGTCTAAATCTAAAGTAATCTTGACAAACTATATCATTTGAAAGCTTTCAGACTCTAGTTTTCATATTTGGTGGCTGTTTTTCAAAAGAAATGACAGAGCAATAGATAAATAGCGATAGATTCTCCATTTGTGATACGGTGATCTATAACACACGCTCTGGTTCAACATCCAACAAAGACATGTTGTTGTTTTGTGTCTGTACAGTTTCATATATGGGTCAAATTGACCCATGAACATCAAAGTCGTGTAAAAATGTATGTATGCATATTTCACTACACATCCGCGTGTTGAAACTTTATATGCATGTTCGTGACACTAAATAGGAAAAAGTCGCAACATTTCAAGAAAAACAAAATAGGTTAAATAGAAATGATAGCTCATTTTTACCATCTGTGGCTGACAATATATCTTTCCCTATTGAAATAACTGGGAAAAAGCTCATTATTAGCTCCATAGAGTAAAATACCAATATATAACCAAGAAATATTATTATTTCAGGTCAGTACAGTTGCCTTAAAACATTCAAACATGTGAATGTTCAAAACATGAACACGAACATCAAAACCGAAATAGAAATTGTGTGTGTATGTATGTGTCAAAATTACACATCAGCGTTTGGAAACCTTGCATGCAAGTTCATGATCCTACATGAGAAAAAGTCACGAAATGTCATAACACAAGGATTAATTGTAAGCATTATATAATCAAAACGCACTGGGTATAATGTGAAACAGTGGCAAAACAAACTATAAAATGGGTTGAAAATAGTGTTGGCAAACATTTAGCTAGTTACAAAACAGATTTAAAAAGCATGTTCGCATGGCAAGAAGACAGTGGTGATCATTATGCGTCTCTTTCTAAACGCTTGGTTGTGTTGAAACCGTCTCAGGCGACAAGCGTGCAGTGACCTTAACTGCATTAAATCTCTATTTCAGACGATAGATCTGTGTTCACACAGTGTTCACGCATCCCACCGAAACATCACGCAAATTACACGGTGGAACATCTGGCCACAGAAAACACACCAAACTCTGACAGGTCCAAAGCAAGCCATTTCAGAGTCAGAAGAGGCATTCTCAACGCCATATTCACAGACACACCAGTGCTTTATGTTTACACTGGATCATCCTGGAGATTTCAGGCCAGATAACTGTAATTGCTCTTTATAAATGATGCCGGGATAGAAAACCCTCGCAGTCAAACCATAAATGATTCAGACACTATATAGATTTTTTTCACTAGTGTGTGCAGGACACTATTAGTTCATTTCTGTAAGTGAGGAGAGCAAAATAAAGTAAACTGTGACATATTATACCCAAATATTCTTCATACAGAGACTACCAGTGACACTGGGAGCAAAAATGATTCGGACTCGGACACTTTGAGCTGATCATGTTTTGCTGAAGTGTGTTTTCTTTAATTGCTAATGCTCTTTTTACACACAGACTGAACAAAATGAAGCATTGCTTGGTGATTGGTTGAGCTAAACTGGTATTATCTAATTGTGTAGTTAAATTTAACAGCTGACAGATATTCAACATAATTCATGTGTGAGACAGTCTAACAGAAGGACGGACAAAACCAGTCAAATATCAGCTGAGTTCATAACATATTTTATTACCATTTTCTAAACTATAGCGAATAAACTGTGATAATGTGAGAAATGTTGAAGGTGTCTGAATACGTTTAGGTTTGACAGTAAATGCCTCGAGGCCGTGGTGAGTGAGTGAGGTCCACATCAATGGGAGGAGATCGTACAAATACAAACCAGCATGCCAGTCAACCATGGAATTACAAAAGCGAGTGCCAACCCTCTTGGCATTTCGTCAGAAAATTACTGGCTTATTCAGGATCTACGTTCATCAGATGCGCTGCCAATTAACAGTATAATAAAGCAGGCACACAGAAATGCAATCAAGCTCCTGCGACACATTAATGAATGTCACTCGCAATGCTCCAAACATACAGTCAAACCAAAGATTATTCACATGCCTGATATTGTTTCACTAGTGTGATCAGGACACTATAGTTCATTTCTGTAAGTGAGGATAGAAAAATTAAGTAATTATACCCAAATATTCTTCATACAGAGACTACCAGTGACATTTATAAAATTTTGGGACCAAAACTGATTGGGACACTTTGAGCTGATCATGTTTTGCTGAAGTGTGTTTTCTTTAATTGCTAATGCTCTTTTTACACACAGACTGAACAAAATGAAGCATTGCTTGGTGATTGGTTGAGCTAAACTGGTATTATCTAATTGTGTAGTTAAATTTAACAGCTGACAGATATTCAACATAATTCATGTGTGAGACAGTCTAACAGAAGGACGGACAAAACCAGTCAAATATCAACTGAGTTCATAACTCTGAGTTCTGCTCATATTTTAAACTATAGCGAATAAACTGTGATAATGTGAGAAATGTTGAAGGTGTCTGAATAAAGTTTGGTTTGACTGTACATATTCCATCCTCGTCTTCGATTCTGATGAGAGAAAACCATCCAGGACTGCATGTGTTCACATTCCAGCAAACCGAGCCAAGTGTGTGAGCGCGCGTCTGATTTACAGCTCCTGCATGTTGAGCTGCTCTAGAAGCACCTGGTCACGTTAAGCACAAGTCGGACACATTTTGACTTTGGACACGAGAAATGTCTGGGGTTACAGACAAAATGGGTGCCTTTCAGGTTTGCGGTCTAATCTTAAGGTTTAGCTCAGCAATGCACATTTACAAATGTATAGTTTCCACTGGCGTTCATCTAAATTCAACAACGACGTTTAATCAATCCTAAAACTGCTAGTCTGGATTCCTCACTATGAGGAAAAACCCTTTATACCCAATTTAGTGGTTTTATGGCAGGATTTATAGAGTCTGTGACTGGTGAAGTGGAGACAACACTATATAGGCTATTTCTCATTCATTTCACAGTGAAAAACTATCAAGATTCATTACACATTTTCCAAAATTGTCAGAAACATCAAACGCAAATATTACAGACATTTGACTAATTATTTTACAATAAGGTTCATTAGTTAACTACCTTAGTTAACATGAACTAAGAATGAACAATACTTCTACAACATTTATTAATCTTAGTTAATATTAATTTCAACATTTACTAATACATTATTAAAATCAAAGGTTGTATTTGTGAACATCAGGTGAACTAACATGAACAAACAATGAACAGCTGGATTTTTATTAACTAACATTAACAAAGATTGACAAATACTGTAACAAATGTAGTTCATGTTAGTTAATACATTAACTAATGTTAACTAATGAACCTTATTGTAAATTGTTACCAGTATTTTTAAATATCGTTCATGTTTACTTCAACTATATTCCTATTAACACTATATATATATATATATATATATATATATATATATAATTATTTTATTTATTTTTTTAAATCACAAATCGGTGCGTTATTGCTACTTTGTATGTAAAACAACAATACGAAGCTGAATTAAAAAACACCGCTGTGATTCACGAAACTGATACGTGACATATTACATCATCCAAGACAATACATTTCGAATCATTTGACACATTGTAGCGCATGAATCATCACAGAGAAACAATGTTTCACTGGTTACTTTATAACGTGGCTGTTTGACTTCACGCTCAACTAACAACCCCCCAGAAAACCGTATTGTTCTCGGTTGAAACTCACCCTTTCCCCCGAAAGAAAGGCTGTCAAGCCGAGGGTTAATATCATCCAAACGTTCCTCATAATTCCTTAGTCTTCCTTGTGAAAAGGGAAAATAGCGTCTGTTTCCACTTTTGGAGAAACTCTTCCCTCTCTCTCTCGTTCAATCTCGCTCTCTCTCTCTCACAGGACTCAAATCCCCGCGGATACGTGTTGCTTTTTGTCTTGCTTATTCCTCCGCGCACTTCTGTACACTAAAATAGGTCGCTTTCGATGTGTTTCGTCGAGTCTTGCGTTTAAAGCTGCACTCGTCTCGTAAAGGTGAGTTTATCGTGAGGTCTCTCGGCCATATGTCTGAAGAAGAAGAAGCAGAAGAAGTGAAGCTCTGCTGCTGTCGAGCCACCCGCAGGACTGAGAGGAAAACACGGGTCAAACTGAGGGAGAGCTCGAGCAATGATTGACAGAGAGCGCGACCGTATGGGCGCGTGGACGGGGAGAGAGCGCGGGCGCGCGCGCTGGCGTAAAGAAGCAACGAGCTTTAAACTTCAGTTTTGTTTTTCAAATTTTTTATTTTTAAGAATCCATGTCTAATTTAGGTGCTAAAATGTAATGCTTTTTAATGGAACCGTGTTATTATTCTTTCTAATTATTCAGATGTATGGTTATGTAAAACATTTTGTGTATGAAATTAATACATTTGACCTACTAGTTATTTGTGCGTTGGATCGGACTTTTCAAATGAACAGGTTGAACCGGTTCCCCAAACCGTTCTGAACGGACTGAATCGGTTCAACAACTCGATTCCTCATTAAACCGTGCCGTGATTGGATGGATTTCCCATTGTAACACACATTATATTTTAAAACAAAGTTTAGCAACAATTGTTTTCTGATGGCGCTATAGCGAGTGTGTAAATGTGAAACGACCTGCTGGAACGAAGTCAATCTAAATTCGTTCTCAATGCAATGTCTCCCCCTAGCGGACGAATGCGAGAGAGTTAAAATAACTCCGATTTTTCTTGAAATAATCCTGTTTTTGATTTCTTAACCTTCTCTCTGCGGTCATGATCTTTATTTACAAGCCATAATCTACGAAACAAAAATACTTCTACTTGTTTTTTGTGACAATGCAATGCATTTGAAGGCATTATGATGCAGTAAATCGGGATTATTGAACTCGATTTGCTTCCTGATCTTCAGTGCATGCCGACGGTAACCAATCAAACCCCGTGTGCGCATGCGCAGTTCCACTCTTCTCACTTCACAAACCTGGATTATTAGCTGTGGTGTTTTAGATTAAGGTGATGTAAAGCCCTTCTGCCAGAAACCCATCTTGCACATGTATCAGCTCTATCCAATACTAATAATCATACAATAAAATCAATAAATCATTAGTCTAATAGTTGATACAGGAGATCAAGTGTTGCACTTTATTTATCCATGTAGGCAAATTTGCATACTAGGTTTAATATTTTTAATTATTCTTTTTTTCCCCATTCCATCCCCAACATTAGAATGCATTCCTTACTCTTCTGAGGGACAGTTTTGGGGAGTTCACCCATACATTCAATATTGTTATTAAAGGAATAGTTCACCCAAAAATGCTGTCATCATTTACTCACCATCAAGTTATTTCAAACCTGTATTAATTTCTTTCTTCTGTTAAACATAAAGGAGGATATTTTGAAGAATGTTGGTCACCAAATAGTTTCTGGTCCCCATTGACTTCCATAGTATAGGGGAAAAAACAAAGGTTTTCCCAGAATCCCAAAGCTGAAGGCAAGAGAAAGTTCATTCAATCAGGCAACAAAACAAAATAATGCACACTTTGATTTTTAGTTCAGCACTTGTAAATAATTCAAGCATACGAGACTTTCTCTGCTGTTTCTCCTCTGAATGCCAGTGTTCAGTCGAGGGCCGTTTATGATGTCTGAGGGAACAGGGGAACTCTGGGTAATGATCCTGTTCAGGGTTAAAGGTCAGGAGACAGGGAGTGAGAGTATGAAAGAGAAGATGGGCCAGTAAAAGCGTAAATCTTCACTTGCAGTTGCTTGAAGTCGATCTTGTTGCTTGCAACGCCTGACAAAGAGGCCAGAAACATCTTCATTAAAGCTGGACTGAGACGCTCCGGGGAATCATACGGAGGAACACTGTGGCCGGAGCGTCTTCTCTCTGTTTATATGGCCACTCGCTCTAAAGTCCCAATATAAACACTTATTATAAGCATATACCGTAGTGATTCAGGATTAGA
>NC_140216.1:1455131-1492631 GCF_951802725.1 Rutilus rutilus | reverse complement strand
CTTTAAACTGCAGACTAATGATACTGATTTTGCTTGTGCAAAAAAACAAACAAATTCTTGCAAAACCGAAGCAAACAGTGACAGACTGTTAAAGAACAACATTACAGTTTTTACTATGACCTCCAGGCTAGAGGAATTACCATGCCAGGGTCCCGGAGAGGAGAGTTCGGCCGATAGTAGACCCCCGGATTCAGGAGGAACAGAGCGGTTTCCGTCCCGGTCATGGAGCACTGGACCGGCTCTATACCCTCTCCGGTTCATGGGAGTTTGCCCAACCATGTGCTTTGTGGATTTGCAGAAGGCATTCGGCTGTGTTCCTCAAGGTCCTGTGGAGGGTGCTCTAGGGGTCCGGGGCCCTTTGCCGGTCCCTGTACGGCTGGAGCAGGAGCTTGGTTTGCATTGCCGGCTGTAAGTCGGACTTGTTCCCGGTGCATGTTGGACTCCGGCAGGGCTGTCCGTTGTCACCGGATCTGTTCATAATTTTTATGGACAGAATTTCAATGTGCAGGGGCCGGAGGGTGTCCGATTTGGGGACCACATGATTTCATCTCTGCTTTTTGGGGATGATGTTGTCGTGCTGGCCCCATCAGACCAGGACCTTCAGCGTGCGCTGGGACGGTTTGCAGCCAAGTGTGAAGCGGCTGGGATGAGAATCAGCACCTCCAAATCCAAGGACATGGTTCCCAGTCGGAAAAGGGAGGCTTGCCCACTTCAGGTTGGTGGAGAGTTCCTTCCTCAAGTGGAGGAGTTCATGTATCTCGAGGTCTTGTTCACGAGTGAGGGAAGGATGGACAGACAGATCGGTGCAGCTTCTGGAGTAATGCGGTCCATGTACCGGTCTGCTGTGGTGAAGAAGGAGCTGAGCTGCAAGGCGAAGGTCATGGTCATGAGCTGTGGGTCAAGATCCCGGATACCGGCGGCCGACGTGAGCTTTCTCCGCAGGGTGTCTGGGCGATCCCGTAGAGATAGGGTGAGGACACTCAGTAGGAGCTCGGAGTAAAGCCACTGCTCCTTCACATCGAGAGGGTCAGCTGAGGTGGATCGGGCTTCTGTTCCGGATGCCTCCCGGAAGGTGTTCTGGGCATGTCCCACCGGGAGGAGACCGCGGGGAAGACCTAGGACACACTGGAGGGATTATGTCTCCCGGCTGGCCTGAACGCCTCGGAGTGTCTGGGGCGAGGGAGGTCTGGACTGCTGCCCCGGATAAGAGGAAGATGATGGATGGATGGATTAATAGGGGGAAATGAGTAAGACCTTATTCTTCTGCCTTCACCAAATGGATATGCTCTTATTAATGCTTTTTACAACAATACTAAAAAATGTATCGCTGTCATTATCGTTTTCACAGTAACTCACTTTTCTTTTTCTTTTTTTTTTGAGGCAACAAGGCGCCTTGATTTCATTCTTGTGATAAAACTAATATATATATATATATATATATATATATATATATAGGGATAACCTTTTAGTGGTGAGAGTATGTTGGTTTGTGTTTTTATATATATTAACTCTATATTATAGGGTATTTTATTATTTTGCATAACAATAACATAACATACATAATATACAGAGGATCACAGTGTATTCAACTATTACCTGTTACATTCATAATAGCATTGAAGGAAACAACAGAAAAAAGAGAGGAAAAACTATACAGGGGAAAAGAAAAGGATTGTTAGGTTTATTATTTGTCAATTTTTGTATGTCTGTATATGATATTTTCATAAAAAAAAAAAAAAATGTTGCCCGTACTTTCATCATTTATTCATAACGTACATTATTATGTGAATATATGTTCTTCCACATTCAGGCCATAGAGAAAGCTTTCCTCCTTGTTTCTTTCTTTTTCTTTTTTCATTATCCAACAAACTTTAGTAGTATAGGCTACAATATATCAAATATAATTGATATCTTAATATATCCAACAAAAACAAAACAAAAAACATGCCAGAGTGTACAAATTGATTAATTAATCAAAACACTGTATATTCATTCAAGATATGACAAGTCTTTCTAGCTTTCTTGTCGACAATGTTCTCCAGACTGGTGCAATAATCCTTGGTCTCCTGAAGAAAATGAAGAAAATTTGGCTTGGATCCTGCCCAGTTATTCTTGTAGAAGATGTTTTCATCTATATATGTATATCTATGATCCTAGCGACAGCCAGTGACGAAAGGCTGGGCTGCGCCACTGTGACGTGTGACGTTATGTCGGAAGCCACGCCCATCACGCACACACTCTTCCTGTTATGAAAGCGATCACGTGAGAAGCCGCACTTTTGGACGCTGAATTGGAAAAGTAAGGTAACAAATCAGAAATCTTATCAAACATTTACAGTGTCATCTGCAGATTCGAGGTAAATGTTGATTATCTTGTTCTGGCTGAGTATGCTCTAAAGACACATAAAGATGTTTTAAATGTGTCTAACATTAATGTTTTTTATTGGCCACTGAAAGTCCAATGAGAGTCTTTATCAGTCAGATGATGCATTTATTAAGGTCATAGTAATACTGTGTCAGTTTTAGCATGAACAGAAAGTAACAATTAAAAGATGACATGATACACTATGCTTTGTCATCGTGCTTCAGTGGAACTATACAGTAGATCATGTGGTTTCGCACTGAAGCTTGGTTCTTTTGTAACAGATTTGGTAATGAATGTACTGTATAGTATTTACATTTGACATCGCAAATCACCTCACAAAAAATTATTATTGCACAAAAGTGACTAATCAAACATTGAAATGTATTAATATTGAATTGTGTTGACCCAACAGTACGAACCATTATTAACACAATGACATTGACTGAATAGTAAAATGAAGCATTTGTAATGCAGAAACAGCAGTAGAAGTGTACTTTATTAATCTGGATGTTAATCTCCTTATCTTGCATAGTTTAGTTCATGCTTTTTGAGTATGAGTGCATGTAATGCAACCCGTCTAACTTGATGAACGTGGGCGACAGTAGCTTGATTAGATGCACAACATTTGACGTCAACAGCATTTTTTTAATGCTCATTAGCCTATTTATTTTGCTCTCCTAACTTATGCATGATTATGTCTAATTAGTGTTTTATTATTTGCACATAGCAGCTGTCTGCTACCCTGAGAGAAGAGAGGAATGTCTGCTCAGGCGAACCGGGTCATGGCTTTGTCCGAGTGGGAGGACCGGTGGAAGGAAGGAAAAATTGGTTTTCATAGAGCTGAAGTGCACAAGTAATCACACACTGATCACTACTGACACTATAATCATGCACGTTAAACAGGACAATATTATGCTTTTTCCATCTTTCTTCAGTGTGTAATGTTGGTGTTTGAGGATGTTCTTCTCTATATCAGTGTCAGTGTTTCTGAACTCCTGAAACGCCTCCACTGTAGTCTTGAGTTTCTTCCGGGAACGAACACGTCACAATATTCCTCATTATAATAATTAATGCGCAGAATAAAGGGGCGGGGCCTGGTTGAGTTAGTTAGTAGTGTGTTAAACTGGCGGTTATGGTAAGGGGCGGGACATTTCCCAAACACGACCAATCACAATACACTGCTCCAGTCGACCAATCAGAGCACAGTGTGCTTTTCAGAAGGAGGGGCTTCATAGAGACAGGAACTAAACTGACAGACTGGGAAGAGAGGAGCCGCAACAATGGAGAATATGAGGAAAATAATCAACATTCAATCAGGAAAACCTGTTCTAGTAGAGCCTGAAAACTACATCAAGACTGTAAAAGGGCATAATAGGTGCTAGTCTTTAATACATCTCACATAACTCAATGATTTAGATGCCATCATGTGTTGCTTACGAATAAATAATGTTCATTTTGAATTATCCGTAAATGTATAAAGGAGCCATAAAATGTTATCAATGTATTGTTTTACTCTGAATCTCTCACTTTCATTTGTTTCAATCCACCTTTTTCTGTACTTTTTGGAAGATTGCTGGAAAACAACTTGGACAAAGTTGTATGTGGACGAAAGGAGATCCGATTCTTCTTCCCACTGTGTGGAAAATCTGTAGACATGAAATGGTACGAGGTCTAAAGTCTGTTTCAATGGATAATGTTAAAGATCTTCCTAGCGCTTCCTAAAATGTTCATATTTTTCTCAGGCTGGCTGATATGGGTCACACAGTTGTTGGAGTTGAAATTTCCGAGAAAGGAATTAAACAGTTCTTTGAAGAACAAGATCTTGCTTATAATGAAGAAGCAGTTCCAGCTATTACCGGAGCAAAGCTTTTCAAGGTATCTGAAGCTCTCAGGTTTGTCATCCTTAGTGTTTGCCAATGATAGTTACAGGGCCCATAAATCATACATCGAGTTACTATCCTGCTAAAGATGTCGACCTCGATTCAAACACCCACGCGCTCTTATTCCTCAATGACAGCGATTCGTCTAAGTCTAGTGAACCTTTGACTAGTGCAGTCACAGAAAACATTCAACGTTTGCGATGCCGCTGATCCAGAGAGAGCAGTTCTCATGAAACCACTTCACGAACAGTCTTTTCAATCACATAGGATCATTATTTTAGCCTTAAAATCTTTCAGATTATCACAGAAGTACTGGGATAAAAGTTTATAATTTGGATAAAAACACTGATGTGTACGGTACTGATTCATCCGGTCCTGAAACAAGTGAAGCCTTTATGAGTGAGTCATTGAATCATTCATTCAAGAGATTCGTTCAAAAATGCTGATTCATCCGGTAATGAAACAAGTGAAGTCTTTATGAGTGACTCATTGAATCATTCATTCAACAGATTTGTTCAGAAATGCAGATTCATCCAGTAATGAAACAAGTGCAGTCTTTATGAATGAGTAAAAAAAGTCTTTATGAGTGAGTCATTGAATCATTCATTCAAAAGATTCGTTCAAAAACACTGATTCATTCGGCAATGAAACAAGTGAAGTCTTTATGAGTGACTCATTGAATCATTCATTCAACAGATTTGTTCAGAAATGCAGATTCATCCAGTAATGAAACAAGTGCAGTCTTTATGAATGAGTAAAAAAAGTCTTTATGAGTGAGTCATTGAATCATTCATTCAAAAGATTCGTTCAAAAACACTGATTCATTCGGCAATGAAACAAGTGAAGTCTTTATGAGTGAGTCATTGAATCATTCATTCAAAAGATTCGTTCAAAAACAGTGATTCATTCGGCAATGAAACAAGTTAAGTCTTTATAAGCGAGTCATTGAATCATTCATTCAAAAGATTCGTTCAAAAACACTGATTCATTCGGCAATGAAACAAGTGAAGTCTTTATAAGCGAGTCATTGAATCATTCATTCAACAAGATTTTTTTATTTTTTTAATAATACATTAAAAAGTATCTTTGAATATGCGAGGCTTCCGATTAATTTTCCTCTATAGGTAAATAACTAGAATAATAACAAAGTGAAGTAAATGTGCAGTAAACCAGTATGTTTGTGACTGGTACAGGTAAAATAACTGGAAGTGAACGACACAGAGAGTCTTGCACATGCAAGTGACAAAAGGCTGCTCGTACATTTAAACGAATGCGCTGTATTGTTATGATGGCTTTCCTCGGATTAACACAGACGGATGATCCCAATGCTTCCACACACGGCGTGATGTTTCTGTGTCACGCTCTCCCATCTAATGCATTTTCCCTGTTCTCAGAGCGCGGATGGAAAGATCTCCATCTATCAGTGTGATTTATTCAAGTTCTCCAGGTGCGTTTTATACTTATTTTAGATGATAAAGCGTAACATAAAGCACATTTAAACGTCTCTCTCGGTCTCTCAGTGCCGTTGCAGGAAAGTTCGGAGGGATTTGGGATCGAGGAGGACTGGTGGCCATAAACCCATGTGACAGGGAAAAGTACGTATTAAATAAATCAACATTTCACGTCCATTTATTTATTTATGGTTTAAGTGGGATTGTATTTTGAATAGATCCGCTCTTTGTCCCAAAGGTACGGCTCTCTCCTTGTTTCTTTAATGGACAATGACTGCAGATATCTGGTGGACATAGTGGAATACAATCCTGAGCCGTACCAAGGTAACGTTAGGAAAGAAACTCATTATTGTTTTTCATTATAAAGCACATGTTTAGTTTATAGTTTTTGATCTTTTCTGTCGCCACATTTGACATGCAGGTCCACCATTTTTAGTATCAGAAGAGGATTTAAAAAATATGTTCGGTGAGTTTTTGGTCTCTGTTCTGACACCCATCATCTTACCTATTTCATTTAGATGTTTTTGTTATTCTGCATTACAGAGCTTTTATTTCTTGATCATTGCCGTGTCTGTCATATTTCAGGAGGACGCTGCATTATCGAGCTAGTCCAGGCTATAGACGGCTTTGAGGAAAAGCACAAATCATGGGGACTGGATTCACTGACGGAGAAAGTCTACCTTCTCTCTGCAAAAGCACAATGATCAATCTCTACATCAGCTGGAGCGCGATTCAGATAAATGCATAGGGTTGATGGAAGACACATTGCATTTTTTTTCTATTTTCATAAAAGTAACCTGAAAGTGTCATATTTCATACGTAATGCAAAATATTTTAATAAATCATTAATGAATTATTTTTCTAATATTTTGTGTTTATTTCATAACTGGGTGAGTGTGTGTAGCCTGCAGTGCGAGTGTGTGATGCGAGTTCTCAGTTTGAGCACAAGAGGGCAGTAGTTTGATATTTTCACGATCAGAATCAGAAAGAGCTTTTCACACACACAAGCTTCCAGTGCACACACACACACACACACACACACACATACAACAAGAGTTTAAGAATAACATAAAAAATATAGAAGTATAAAGACACAGTTAGGTTTAGTCATTCTATCAATTTAAAGATTATGAACATATTTACAGTATTATGAATAATATAAATTAAATATCAACTGAGTTTTCAAACTCAGAATTAATCTTAATTATGCGGTTCTTTTATTGTATAAAAAAACAAAACAAAGTGCAACTACTACTGGAGGTCTGGACATTATGAGATTTGCATCAGTGGTATTTTACACAAGTTAACATTATTAAGCTATTAGTAGTTTTATTTAGTGCATGTGGGTTCAAATACTGTGGATAAAAGCGTCTGTTGAATAAATGTAAATGCTGAAATGTGTGTCGCCTTAAAGGCCTGTAAACAAGCAAGAATTCATTTCTGTTCAGTTTAAATCTGTTGGAGGAAAAAAACTGACTTTTTAATGCAGATATATCTAGCTTAAAGGTACGGAAAGATATGTTTATGGCACGGTAAGGAATCATTAAAGACAAATTAAAGCATTATTATTATTCCATGCTCAAAAATCACTGTAAAGACACTATGCTGCATTAAAGCCAGACCGAATTAGTATCAATGTATACAGTTTTAATTTCTGTGTTCGTGCTTTTATGCCTCTTATAAGCAGCCTAAATGCCGCCTCAGAAGCGTCACTGTTCCATCTATGCCGTGTAAATAATTTTAGATTAGGAATCTCATCTCTAACCAACATTGTTATGATCTCTCTCTCTCTCTCTCTCTTTTTTAAACGAAACAAAAACACTTTGGTAAATAGTTTGTTAACCTTCGAGGTCTCGTGTGTTTGACCGCGAGAGAACCGCTGGCCAGATGTGCGCCTGTTTACTTTAAATATAGCTCGTGCTGAGGCACCCCGAGTCTCCCAGCCAATCACGAGCGCCGGGGGGCGGGGTCGACTGGAATGTTGTGGATGCGAGAAAATGAACAATGTAGCCCCATAAACTGATGCTGTATCGGGGAATATCAGTGCGCATCAACACAAACCCACAGCGCGAGATGCTTGATTTGGGGATTCCGGTGCGATTGAACAGGATTTGTGGAGAAACATTGAGCGTCTGCTGAAGTTCAGGGTGAGGCACTGTCTGTTATACACAATATAACTGCGTTGCATTGTGCATCTGCATCGCATTAATGCTCATGATTTCATGCGATTTTTAATCATCAATATCACGCTATTCCGGGGAACTTCAATGTTTGCGGCCGCGCTCACTGAATCCACCCCAAGGGCACTGCGACTATTGTTTCCTTGTCATATTTCATACACAAGGCATCGACAGCTCCCATCCACCAGCTCGCTAAAATATTTACGTGTCTGCTGGCGTTTCAGTGCTTAATAATGACTACATGTACAGTCTCATTCATCCACATGATCTGACGCGCAATTAAGGTAAGAAACACATTATTATCGCGGAGTAACGCCTCTTGGAAGCGATAACGCAAACAAAACAGCCTCGGGATAATTGTAGCCCGAATGGGATATTAATATTTGCTCAGATATGCTTCTGTATCATTAAAGAGAGGGAGGAGGTGTGAGATTACGCGCGCGCACGGTTGCGCGAGTCTCTCTGTAACTCAATCAGCTTGTTGAGCTGGGAAAGCGAGAAGACACGCGCTTCAGATGCGAGTGTGTGTGTGTGTGTGTGTGTGTGTGTGTGTGACAGACGGGGTTTGCGCTGCGGTTCAGGGCTGGTCTGTGTGGCACGAGGGTTTGTGCATCACGTAATAGTGTGCTGGTGAAAACAAGCACAGCCGTTTGACAGAGAGAAGAGAAGAGGAAGCATTTCGCATCGGGAGTGATGATGATGATGATGATGATGATGATGAAGCCATAACGAGGGACCAACGTCATAATAACAGGTAACGCACTTAATCCGACCTTTGCGCGAGACATAAACCGAGAGTGCCGCATATAAACAAGCAGAAATGTAGCAATGGTAAATATTGATTAAATTCAAACTGCGCAGACATGACCAATATTTAGCGATTTAAACTTTTAAATGTTATAATTTGAGGGATAATAAAATGTTGAGTAGAGTTTATATTTTTAAATATTTAAAAAGCAATAAGTAAAGTAATATCTGAATATAAAAAATACAAAATGTGTATTGCTTAATATAGGCTACTAATATTAAAAATACTTTTTAAAATACTTTTTAAATATTCAATTAAATCATCGGGTAGTCATTAATTCTTGACCGTTTAAATTCAGTAATGTTTACAATGTTTACAATATATATATATATATATATATATATATATATATATATATATATATATATATATATATATATATATAAATTATTTACACATACATGACAGAATGGATTAACAGCAGGAGGCCTATGTAGTTTATTTATTTAGTTAGTTAGTTTCTAGGACTGGAACAAAATCTAGAATGAAAGCATCGTAAATACAAAACAAACCTAACAAACAAGAGATGTAGTGTGTGTGTGTGTTGAAGAGATGTAGTGTGTATGTTGAAGAGATGAAGAGATGTAGTGTGTGTGTTGAAGAGATGTAGTGTGTGTGTTGAAGAGATGTAGTGTGTGTGTTGAAGAGATGTAGTGTGTGTTGAAGAGATATAGTGTGTGTGTTGAAGAGATGTAGTGTGTGTGTTGAAGAGATGTAGTGTGTGTGTGTGTGTGTGTGTGTGTGTGTGTGTGTGTGTGTTGAAGAGATGTAGTGTGTGTGTGTGTGTGTGTTTGTTGAAGAGATGTAGTGTGTGTGTGTGTGTGTGTGTGTTGAAGGGATGTAGTGTGCGTGTTGAAGAGATGTAGTGTGTGTTGAAGAGATGTAGTGTGTGTGTGTTGAAGAGATGTAGTGTGTGTGTTGAAGAGATGTAGTGTGTGTGTGTGTGTGTGTGTGTGTGTGTGTGTTGAAGAGATGTAGTGTGTGTGTGTGTGTGTGTGTGTGTGTGTGTGTGTGTGTTGAAGAGATGTAGTGTGTGTGTGTGTGTGTGTGTTGAAGGGATGTAGTGTGCGTGTTGAAGAGATGTAGTGTGTGTTGAAGAGATGTAGTGTGTATGTTGTCTGTATGTAGTGTGTCTGTTGAGATGTAGTGTGTATGTTGAAGAGATGTAGTGTGTGTGTTGAAGAGATGTAGTGTGTGTGTGTTGAAGAGATGTAGTGTGTGTGTTGAAGAGATGTAGTGTGTGTGTGTTGAAGAGATGTAGTGTGTGTGTTGAAGAGATGTAGTGTGTGTGTTGAAGAGATGTAGTGTGTGTGTGTTGAAGAGATGTAGTGTGTGTGTTGAAGAGATGTAGTGTGTGTGTGTGTGTGTGTGTGTGTGTTGAAGAGATGTAGTATGTGTGTGTGTGTGTGTGTTGAAGAGATGTAGTGTGCGTGTTGAAGAGATGTGTGTGTTGAAGAGATGTAGTGTGTGTGTGTTGAAGAGATGTAGTGTGTGTGTGTGTGTGTGTGTGTGTGTGTGTGTTGAAGAGATGTAGTATGTGTGTGTTGAAGAGATGTAGTGTGCGTGTTGAAGAGATGTAGTGTGTGTGTTGAAGAGATGTAGTGTGTGTGTTGAAGAGATGTAGTGTGTGTGTTGAAGAGATGTAGTGTGTGTGTTGAAGAGATGTAGTGTCTGTGTGTTGAAGAGATGTAGTGTGTGTGTGTTGAAGAGATGTAGTGTGTGTGTTGAAGAGATGTAGTATGTGTGTTGAAGAGATGTAGTGTGTGTGTGTGTGTGTGTTGAAGAGATGTAGTGTGTGTGTGTGTGTGTGTGTGTGTGTGTGTGTGTGTGTGTTGAAGAGATGTAGTATGTGTGTGTTGAAGAGGTATTGTGTGTGTGTGTGTTGAAGAGATGTAGTGTGTGTGTTGAAGAGATGTTGTGTGTGTGTTGTGTGTATGTAGTGTGTGTGTTGAAGAGGTGTAGTGTGTATGTGGTGTGTATGTAGTGTGTATGTTGAAGTGATGTAGTGTGTGTGTTGAAGAGGTGTATTGTGTATGTGGTGTGTATGTAGTGTGTGTGTTGAAGAGATGTTGTGTGTGTGTGTTGTGTGTATGTAGTGTGTGTGTTGAAGAGGTGTAGTGTGTGTGTTGAAGAGATGTTGTGTGTGTGTGTTGTGTGTATGTAGTGTGTGTGTTGAAGAGGTGTAGTGTGTATGTGGTGTGTATGTTGAAGAGATGTAGTGTGTGTGTTGAAGAGGTGTAGTGTGTATGTAGTGCGTATGTAGTGTGTGTGTTGAAGAGATGTAGTGTGTGTTGAAGAGATATAGTGTGTATGCAGTGTGTATGTAGTGTGTGTGTGTAGTGTGTAGTGTGTGTGTTGAAGAGATGTAGTGTATGTTGTGTGTATGTAGTGTGTGTGTTGAAGAGATGTAGTGTGTATGTTGAAGAGATGTAGTGTGTGTGTTGAAGAGATGTAGTGTGTGTGTGTGTGTGTGTGTGTGTGTTGAAGAGATGTAGTGTGTATGTAGTGTGTATATAGTGTGTGTGTAGTGTGTAGTGTGTGTGTTGAAGAGATGTTGTGTGTATGTAGTGTGTGTGTTGAGATGTAGTGTGTGTGTTGAAGAGATGTAGTGTGTGTGTGTGTGTGTGTGTGTGTGTGTGTGTGTTGAAGAGATGTCGTGTGTATGTAGTGTGTATATAGTGTGTGTGTAGTGTGTAGTGTGTGTGTTGAAGAGATGTTGTGTGTATGTAGTGTGTGTGTTGAGATGTAGTGTGTATGTTGAAGAGATGTAGTGTGTGTGTTGAAGAGATGTAGTGTGTGTGTGTGTGTGTGTGTGTTGAAGAGATGTAGTGTGTGTGTGTTTGTGTGTGTGTGTGTGTGTGTGTGTGTTGAAGAGATGTAGTGTGTATGTAGTGTGTGTGTATAGTGTGTAGTGTGTGTGTTGAAGAGATGTAGTGTGTATGTAGTGTGTGTTGAAGAGATATAAGTGTGTATGTAGTGTGTGTAGAAGAGGTATAGTGTGTATGTAGTGTATGTTGAAGAGATATAAGTGTGTATGTAGTGTGTGTTGAAGAGATATAGTGTGTATGTTGAAGAGATGTAGTGTGTGTGTTGAAGAGATGTAGTGTATGTTGTGTGTATGTAGTGTGTGTGTTGAAGATATGTAGTGTGTATGTTGAAGAGATGTAGTGTGTGTGTGTGTGTGTGTGTGTGTGTGTGTGTTGAAGAGATGTAGTGTGTATGTAGTGTGTGTGTGTAGTGTGTAGTGTGTGTGTTGAAGAGATATAAGTGTGTATGTAGTGTGTGTAGAAGAGGTATAGTGTGTATGTAGTGTATGTTGAAGAGATATAGTGTGTATGTAGTGTGTGTGTTGAAGTCGGTGTATCCGCTGATATCACAGGTGTATCAGGATCATCACAGCATTTTAATTCTCTCTTTAATTAGATCCCAGGATACCGAGAAGTGCTTGAGATTCAGGAGCGGGCCGAAAGCTGGGAGGGGTTTGTGGAAGACGAGTTTCTGAGAGGTTAATCTTCTAAACAGATTTCTTGTTTCGTGTCGTTTTACGTGTCATGTGACATGAAGCGTCAATCCCTGCAGGGAAAACTGGAATAACGTGTGGAATCTCGGCTCTTTTGACAGGCTCTATTATGAGGCATATAACATAACGTAAATGACTTCATTCGGGCCGGAGGAAGGTGAAAGAAAGGAGGAGCGTGAGAATGTTTTTCAGTTTGACATTTAAAGCTCATTCGGTTGTGAGAACCTCAGATTGTCCCAGCCTTTCCAGTTTGTCAGGATAATTAGCCCTCGTGGTGTGTGTGCGAGGAGCATATTGTTTAGACATAATTAATCAAGCCTGCTGGTAATTATTGTTGTCCATAAATTAACACATGAAGCACGCAGCGGGTGTTCAGAAAGATGCAGCCATCATCATCATCATCATAATAACCACTTTTACACAGCAACCCAAACAACTTCTCAATCTGCCAATCCTGGCTTTACGTGAGAGATTAGCGCAGAACATCATGTCAGATTTTTCTTGAACATCCTCGGCTCTGAAATTGCACTGACTCTGTTGATCCAGGTCTGTGTTTTCTCCGAAGCCAGAGCCGACGGCCCGTCAGTCTCAGTCGACCTGTAATGACAGAGTTTCAGGTTTAATTTTAACTCCGGCTCTCCCACCTCACCGCATCGTTTGTGTTTCTCCAACATCAGCTGCCGCTAACATTATTTTTACACGCTGCAATTCAGGGCAGCTGAAGCTATAAAAAAGAGAAGAAGTCTGCCATAACCAGTCGATAACACCAGTGCCACTGGCCCAGTGCTGCCATAACCAGTCGATAACACCAGTGACACTGGCTTAGTGCTGCTATAACCAGTCGATAACACCAGTGACACTGGCCCAGTGCTGCTATAACCAGTCGATAACACCAGTGACACTGGCCCAGTGCTGCTATAACCAGTCGATAACACCAGTGCCACTGGCTTAGTGCTGCTATAACCAGTCGATAACACCAGTGCCACTGGCCCAGTGCTGCTATAACCAGTCGATAACACCAGTGACACTGGCCCAGTGCTGCTATAACCAGTCGATAACACCAGTGCCACTGGCCCAGTGCTGCTATAACCAGTCGATAACACCAGTGCCACTGGCCCAGTGCTGCTATAACCAGTCGATAACACCAGTGACACTGGCCCAGTGCTGCTATAACCAGACCCAGGTTAAACCCGGATGGAGAACTAGTGTTACGGATGTTGGACTAATCATTTGAAGAACATCATGCAAGGGAAACGTCTTAACTCGAGTGCTAATGAACAAAAATCTTAACACTAAATCGGCTAACGAAGACGTTCCCTTCACATAGTGTCCTGTAAGTCTAAAATAAATGAATATAAATAATAAATAATAATAAATAAACTATATGTGTGCTGTTCCGGCATAAAAAAAAGAAAGAAAAGTTTGGGGTTTAATGAGAATTGTCTAAAAGGATTAGTTCACTTTCAAAACAATTTTTGCTGATAATGTACTCCCCCCGATGCCATCCAAGATATCCATGTCTTTCTTTCTTCAGTCGAAAAGAAATGAAGGTTTTTGAGGAAAACATTCCAGGATCTTTCTACACAGAATGGACTTCAATGGCACCCAACTATACCAATGTTCAAAGAAGGTTCAAATGTCCGTCTCAATGCAGCTTCAACGTCTCGACACGATCCCAGTCGAGAAATAAGAGTCTTATCCAGCGAAACGATCCGTCATTTTCTAAAAAAATATTTATATATACACTTTTTAACCACAAATGCTCGTCGTGTACCATCTCTGAGATGCGCCACGCATTACGTCATCACGTTGGAAAGGTCACGCGTCTCGTCATCTAAGTTATTTGTCTGTGTTCTCCGGTTCCAAATGAGCGAATCTCATTTTCTCCTCCAACTTCAAAATCGGCCGACATTTTTGTTTTCATTTATTATTATTATTTTAATTTTTTCCGTGACCTTTCCAACGTGATGACGTAATGCGTGGCACATCTCAGAGATGGTACACGACGAGCATTTGTGGTTAAAACAAATATATATATATATGTTTTAGAAAATGACCGATCGTTTCGCTGGATAAGACTCTTATTGGCTATTTCAAAAAAGGGGAGGAGCTGTTCGATATGCCCCGCCCTGTCTTCCTGTTTCAGTGGAAATGACATCAACACATTGAATAATGCTGCGCGATTCAAGGCACTTTCATATCCACTTAATATGCAGAGACAACTTTTTTCTTTAGGTCGATTTCACCAAAAATTGCAGTTTGCATAGCAAACGCGAACAGGAGTGTGTTTCCCGAAGCAAACTATGGTCGTAAGTTCCGTCGTTACTAACACAAGTCAATGGAACTTGCGACCATAGTTGGCTAACGATGCTTTTGGAGACACGGCAACATTTGGGGACGGAACTGACCAATGGCAGATACACCCCTTTTCCGCTGGTGCCGGTTCGGAGCCGGTGCCTACTCGCAAACCAGTTCTTCGCGTTTCGGCAGCCAAAGAACCGGTTCTCGGCCAGGAAAATAGGTTCCAAAGTGGCACCAACTCTTTGCTGGACTAGAGCCGGTCTTTTACCACGTCATGCTTACGTCGGGGTTATTGTCGAACTTCTTCTCGAACGTAACCTCCGTCTATAGTCATCCAGACGAGCAGCACAAATGTTCTAAACGTCTTCTTCTGACCCCGATATAGGATCGCAAAGCCAGGAGAAACATTTGCAGAAAGACGATGTAGTCCAGTTGGCGCAAGCGTTTCTGGGAAAGCTAAGACGTATGGCAACGTACACAGTGACGTAACGACGTCGTTCGCTGGGCTCTCTAGGCAGTGGAAAAACAAACAGGTTCTGAGAAGGTTCGCAAGTTGAACCAACTTTGAACCAGCAGCACCAGTTCCGAACCAGTTCCTTTTTGCCGGAAAAGGGGTAACAGTGTACAGCGAGTGTTTGAGAACCGGTTCAACAGTATTTAGTGCAGAAAGCCACACTTCTGACCTTCCAAAGCAACAGAATATGCAAATATAAACAGTGCAGTTTGGATGTGTAAGGATGACATGTTCTCCAAGCAGGATTTTTTAGCTCAGTTCTGATTTATTCGCTGTAGAGGGAGATAAGCTCCACGTCCAGCTGTCACACACTCGTCATGTGAGACACCGACACACGCGGCGTACAACTGCTCCATCACCTGCTCGCTGTCCTTCTGCACGCGCACACTGCCAACACTCGCCTACTTTCCCCGACTGGAACACACTCGTTCTGAGAAAGCTAATGAAGTGTCCAGAAGACAGATCACTGAAAGTTTGGAAGACTGTGTTCACTTATTCAGCTGTTTTCTGTCGGGTGATTGAGCAATATGCCGTCGCATCTCGATCTCATTACACGCCTCCGGCCCGTTTCTGAATCCTAAACCCGCTGTGATGTACGGGACGAGTGTCGCAGACTTACAGTGAGCTGATGGATGAGGAAGATAAAGAGAGAGAGAACAGTTCCTTCTGTCAGCAGATGCAGGGTTTGGGAATGAGGAAACCCAGTTAAAACACCCCAGCATTTTTTTAGAGTGTATTTTCTTCTTTGCAACTCATTTTGTCTCCTTATAATGTTCAAATGAATAAATTTTTTTAATGATTTGGGAATGAGGAAAAAACAGACAGTTGCATAAAAATAAAAATAAAATTATTTGAACATTATATGGAGACAAAATGAGTTGCAAAGAAGAAAATACACTCTAAAAAAACGCTGGGTTACATTTTTAAAGTACATTTTTAACGCACCGTTTGGGTTTGTCCATATTTGACCCAAAATTGGGTTAAGGCAACCCAGCATTGTTTAGTGTCCTGCAAAAAAAAGATCTTTTAACTTTGCAATTACTAATGGTTCTTTAAATCTGCATTTCAGTTCTCTGTCTTTATCTGGTGTTTCACTGCGTGCCGTTGTTGTTTTGTGGGGGTGAAAGTAGAGGAACTTTTGCAGCTATATGCTTCTATATGAGTTATCATTTTGACATTTCATTAAATTTTTCATGTGCAGCAGGAAGAAAGTTATTCTATTGCTGTCGGCGGATCTTGGCAGAGCGACCTGAGCTTATAGTCCTCGGTATAATACCAAATAATCAAAAGAATTATATATATACTGTATAATTTAATATAATTCAACGTATATTATATATAATTGAATATGTATTATATAATTTATGCAATATTATAGGAAAATTAACATCTTCAAACCTTTATTCAAATATTACAAACACTTTGTCAAAGATTTTAACAGTAAGCATACTGCGGAGTTGTGCTTGTTTTATTTGTGATATTAATAATGCAGTGAAACATGACAAATTGTGTGACATCATTTTTGTCCAGGCTGTCATACACAGAAATAATGAACACATGCAAAAACGAGAGAACCAATGAAATATTAATAACTGAATATGTTGTAGTCGGTGTGCTTTTTCATGTCAGCTTTTTTGTGTTTTCTATGCAAAGTTTTCTATATAAACCTGTCGCTGTAGTTTGCCTTTTCTGCCAAATAATTTTAGCATTTTGTTTCTCCTCCATATTCAAAATATTAAAAAAAATATATATACAAAAAAAAAAAATCATATTTTGATGGTTTATTTGAACTTTAGGGTCATTAAAAACAAATATCCCCTTCTGACATCACAAAATAAATACACATATATATGCTGTATATATATACAGTATAGACCTATATATACACGAGTATATAATCTCTCTCTATAGGCTATATATTGATCCTGATGCAAATGAAAATCTAAACTGCAGTTCCAGTTCATTTTCGAGATTAGTTCAGATTGAGATTAACTTCACCTGTGAGGCATAAAGAGCCAAACGAAAGGGAAGAAGGGAAATCAATGTCCTAACTGAGGGATTCATGCATTAATAATGAGCAGCTTGTAATGAAAATCCTGCGCATCTGTTTCCTGATAAATATGTGCTTGGCCTGCAGGGTTTCTGAGGAGAGCTTTCCCGTGAAAACCCAGGTCTCCGTGATCACACACACACGCTCACTGCGTTTAACATCATATTCTCCATGTCACATATTAGTAATGCATCTCCATAAGTGCGCATGCAGAACACACACAGGCCCTTTATACACTCCAGAGCTTTAGATGAGTTTGCGCTCGGTCAGACTGCGTAAAGAGAGATAAGAGAGAAACTCTAGAGGAATTCAGCAGAGGTAGAGAAGAGCAGGTGAGACCTGAAAGCTGTCTTTGTGTGTATGCTGGCAGTCGAAACACTGAGCTTCTCTCTCACACACACACACACACACACACACACACACACACACACACACACACACACACACACACACACACACACACACACACACACACACACACACACACACACACACACACACACACACACACACACACACACAGGTACACACAGACAAACACCTCCCCTTCAAAACCACTGCGTGCTTCTCGGCAAAGCAAACAAACTAACCGTTCAGAAGCTCAGTCTCGGCTCTCGCTCTCCGTTCAGGGTTACTAAAGCTGCATTATTTTTCACTTCTTCATGATGCTATCAAACCCTGCTCATGTTCACTGCAAACACTGAAGCAGTGTGTGTGTGTGTGTGTGTGAAAACAGCAGAACCCACTCACACCACAAGACTAAATTCAGCCGTTTTAAATCAAGCATGGCCTCATAAAGTCTGATGATGAGACGCTTGATAACTTGACACTCACTGCTTAGCTTTTGTTAACGTCTCCTGTTAAAGCTGTGAACTGGCCTTTTGTGTACAGTAGCGGAGGGGATATTTGTTTTTAATGACCCGACAAGTATGATTAAAGCATCAAAATATGAGGAAAATCATTTATGTTTTTTTTTTATGTATTTTAAATATGAGGGAAGATCAAAACACTGCATTTGGTTAAGGTGTTTATCTGACAAAATGATTATTACAGCTACAGGTGTTATTTTACTTTACATTGAAAAACAACAAGCATACATTGACTGCAACATAATCAGTTATTAATATTTCATTGGTTCTCTTGTTTTTGCATGTGTTCATCATTTCTTTTGTATGAGAGCCTGGACAAAAACGATGTCGCGCAATTGGTCATGTTTCACTGCGTCCTCACAAACACAACAAGCACAACTACGCAATATGCTTTCAAAATCTTTAACAAATTGCATCATTATCATGCAGTATTTAGTATGTAATTCAATAAAATTCCTACATTTTTAAGTTTTCTTATAGTTAAGCCTTTTTTAATGACTTTGCACTGTAAACAAAATATTTTCATTATTTGTTATCTTTTGTCAAATCAATTTAGATAAATTATATTTCAATGAACTCAACATTTTAAGGCAACCAGGTAACTTACTTTAAAGTTAAACTAACAATATTTTTTACATTTTGTCAGTTTTTAATGGATGTATGTAGTCCATTATAAAGCTCTCCTCAAGATAACGCAATATCAACACATTTTGTCCTCATTTTGAACATTGTTTTCCCATTTAAAATCATTTTATAAAATGCTTTGTTTTTCTTTAAAATGCCACTTATTGAATACTTTGTCATGTTATGCAATGATGCACATTTTATTGCCTTAATTGCATGCAAATATTGACTGTCCTGTACATGAGATTGTCTGATAGTCACGTTCAGTTTTTAATGGATGGATGTTGCCCACATAAAAATCTCTCCTCAAGATAACGCAATAGCAAAACATTTTGAACATGAATTGTTTTCCCATTTAAAATCCCCCAAAAATCATTTCATAAAATGGTGTTTTTCTTTAAAATGCCACTTAATGAATACTTTGTCACGTGATGCAATGATTGCAAATATTGACTGTCCTGGTAGTCATGTTCAGTGACCACTGCTTTTTTTAAATGCACTACTTGTGACGCACGAAATACAGTCAAACCTACATTTATTCAGACACCTTCAACATTTCTCACATTATCACAGATTATTCACTATAGTTTAGAAAATGGTAATAAATATATAATAATAGAAACAAAAAGTTTTGTCCATCCTGACTGTCTCACACATGAATTATGTTGAATATCTGTCAGCTGTTAAATTTAACTACACAATTAGATAATACCAGTTTAGCTCAACCAATCACCAAGCAATGCTTCATTTTGTTCAGTCTGTGTGTAAAAAGAGCATTAGCAATTAAAGAAAACACACTTCAGCAAAACATGATCAGCTCAAAGTGTCCGAATCATTTTTGGTCCAAAATGTGTATAAATTTAACACTGTATGAATAATATTTGGGTATAATATGTCACAGGTTACTTTATTTTGCTCTCTTCACTCACAGAAATGAACTATAGTGTCCTGCACACACTAGTAAAAAAAAAAAAAAAGATATCTGATTTTTGGTTTGACTGTATGTCCTTTCATACTTCACCGCGCTGCCATCCATGATGCATTGCTCGCTCTGTAACGTTCTCGTGTGTTTGACTCTGTCGGGTGTGTGTGGATATAAACGAACAGAAGGCTGTGTACTGAAGTGTGCTCTCGACTCTCTGCAGAGGGGATTCACTGAGCCATGCGGAGAGAAGGACCAGCGAGAGAGAAGACACTTACAGCGGACGCGCCGAACACACTGTAAAACATTTTTGTTGGTTTAACTTAAAAAAGTAAGTAACCTGGTTGCCTTAAAATCTTAAGTTCATTGAAATTAAAAAAAATAGTTAAAGGTGCAGTGTGTAATATTTTGGAGGATCTGTTATATCCAATATCATATCCATAACTATGTTTTCAGTGGTGTGTAAAGACCTTACATAATGAAGCGTTATGTTTTTATTAGCTTAGAATGAGCATTTCTCTCTACACACACCGCGGGTCCGCTCACATCGACATGTTTCTACGGTGGCCCTGAGCGTGTTTCGTCACTATGTTGTTCTTCGTGTAAAGAAGCTTCTGCTAAAGTCAGAAAATAAAACACTGACACAATGATGAACAAGTGAGAATAATATTCGCAATAACATCGTTTTACTGAATAATTAAGTACGCCTAATTTCTTAATTTATGTTTGTAATGAAACCTCATTGCTTAACTGGCTACTCTCTGCTGTCTCAGGCGACGACATCACTTCCTGTCGGCCACCGTAACTTCTGTTGGGTGCAATTCGCAACCTCACCACTAGATGCCGCTAACAATTACACACTGCACCTTTAAAGCAATGTAAAAACATATGTTGTCATAACTTATTGATCATATTTTTTTTACAGTGAACAGAGGCTAGAGGTTAGCATTGATGGACAGGTGGAGATCGGAGCAATGCTGGAGCTTCGGCCCCTGTTGTCCCGCTCGTCTCGGTCCCGCTGACGATCCCGGATCGGCTCCGGCGCTCCGAGGCTGAGAGACTCATGCAGGCCCGGAAGAAGTACGTGCTTCTGGGCTTGTGCTCGTTCTGCTGGCTTCTGCTGTATTACCTACAGGACCGGCTCCTGGGTTTCCTCGCGTATAGGAGAGGAGAGGGTGCGCGGCCGTGGCCCGACTGGCTAGATCGGGATCTTCTCCCGGGATTCGCCGAACACGCCGAGCTGTTAAATGACGGAGGACCGGGAGACTCGCCTCGGCAGCGACGGCAAGCGTGGACCGGGATCTACAAGGACAGTCGGTGCAGGATGGAAACATGCTTCGATTTCGCGCGATGTCAAGCCCTAAGCGCCTTTCGGGTCTATATCTATCCGCCGGAGAAGAGCGAACGAGTGTCGGAAAGCTATCGGAAAATCCTCACCTCGGTGGCGGAGTCGCGTTACTACACGTCGGATCCTCGGGAAGCGTGTCTATTCGTGTTGGGAATCGATACGCTTGATCGGGATCAGCTATCGACACAGTTCGTTCCCAACGTAGACGAACGGATTCGCGGATATCCGCTCTGGAACGACGGGAGGAATCATGTCATCTTTAACCTTTATTCCGGAACTTGGCCGAATTACACCGAGGATCTGGGATTTAACATGGGACAGGCTATCTTAGCAAAAGCAAGCTTGAATACGGAGCACTTCCGACCGGGATTTGACGTGTCAATCCCGTTGTTTTCTAAAGAACACCCTCAGAAGGGCGGCGAGCGTGGATGGCTAGTGCGCAACACCGTCCCGCCGCGCCGGAAGTACTTGTTGATGTTTAAAGGGAAACGTTACTTGACGGGCATCGGATCGGACACTCGTAACGCTCTGCATCACATCCACAACGGGAAGGACATCGTGTCCCTAACCACGTGTCGCCACGGGAAGGACTGGGAGAAGCACAAGGATGCGCGGTGTGACCGGGATAACCGGGAGTATGAGAGGTGAGTGTCTGGTTTCTGTGAGTCAGTGTTGAACACGAGACGCTGCTATCGGTTACTGATGTAACAGAGTCAGGAGTGAATAACGCTCAACATGTATCAAGTGTTCTCTTGGGATCATGTCATACATCATACATGTGTTTAAACCAAGCGGCAACCTTCCTGTCTCTCTCTTGAATTCAACACTGAAGTGACTTAAACTGCAGTTCATCGACTGGCCACTAGAGACCGGCTGCAGAAGAGAGTCAATCCCATAGACCCCCATGTTAAAATGGCCAACTTTACAGAAGAAAAAAATGTGTTTACAGTCTGGTGCAAAACGTAGTTTTGGTCTATACAGCTAATGTTGCCCTTCATGACGACTGTGAGGGGGGTGAATTTTTTTACAAATCATCTGTTTAAATTATATTGAGCCTTAAAGTTCTGCATAATTAAGGGCGTGGCCATTTGAGTGACAGGTGGATTTCCGCTGATGTCACTACTAGCCGTTTGTCTGCTGTCTGTTAGCACGTCACCTCAGCTAATCCGCCTCGCTGCATATTTTCGGTTATCCGAGTGACGCTTCCAAGATGGCGACGGCCGGCTCCGCCCACTTTGGGCTTCAAAAATGCTCTTCAGAAACACTAGGGGTGACGTCACGCACACTTCGTCCATATTTTTTTACAGTCTATAGTTTAAAGAGACTTTGACTCGACATTTGTCATTCATGAAACATGAGCGGAATGAATGCGCTTTCACTAAGCCCCGCCCCCCTTGGTTACTGTTGCTAGCTTTACAGAACATCAAATATGAATTAATTTTTCCATGATTGTCTGTAAAACATGTTAGCAAAGCGTTAAAACATGCTAGCAAGATGTGAGCAATTGGTAAGACATGTTAGCAACACGCTAATTAATGCTAACAATCTATTAAAACATGTTAACATGCCGGCAAAATGCTAAATAATGTTTGTCACATGCCAAGACATGTTAGCAACATGATACAAACTTGCTGGGAAGCTTTTAAAACTTTCAAACAAGCCTTTGTCGAGCCATGAGTCCTGACAAACTTTAATTTAAAATGTAATTTTTGCATTTAAAAGTGAACATGCAGATCCACCGTAGACTTGCATTAGAAAAGAGCAAAAGCTTGAGAGAGAGAATGCGCATGGAAACTGTTGCTAAGGCAGGATTGGTCAGTGACATTTGAAGGCGGGGCTTAGCTAAGAGCAGTTTACACTGCTCATGTTTAATGACACCAAAAGCTTCAACTTGAATTATTCCCAGAGGACTGTAAATAAAATCATGCTTGATAGTACACTCCTGTCTCAGCTGTTCTGCGAGTCAAACCACACATTTCTAAATTGTTTTGTAATGCACACATGACCCAGTGGAGTTAAACAGATTTTGGATGAGGAGACAGAAGAAATATGTGTAAGGAAGGGAGTGAACTAACACAGAGAATGTGTATGAAATCCAGCGTTGGCCTTAAAGGAGCGGAGCGAATAAACGTCTCGAACTGTTGAACGGCTTCGGGCTTGTTTGCTCTTGGTTTGTGGTGGATGAATGTGTTCATTTGTTCCACTCGACAGGTTCAGCGAACAAACTTAGCCAAACTTCTTAGCAATATACCGGTGTTCGGTGGTCCTGGTCCATGTGAGGAAGTCAAGCATTCGTGAAATACTTTATTTCTACTGGAATGAGCATGGCGGTTTGCATCGTGGAGGTCTGAGCAGGAGAAGTGTGCTTTATATTCACAGAGAGGGAGGATTGTAGCAGGAACGGCGGTTTGAGAGTCTGAAAATTAGACCCCAAAATATTTTATATATGACATAAGATGTAGTATCGTCTAATTTTGTATCTTGATAATTTAGCAACTTGACTACAGTAAAAGGATAACATGAACATATTTCATGTCATTTTTTATTTAATTTATATGATTTATTTTATAAATAACTGTATAAAATGTTTTATAATTTTTTAAAATATATATATATATTTTTTTTTCTATAAATTAATATATTTTTTTATATTATTTATAATTTATAAAACTACTCTAGCAGGAAAAGGATAACATTAACATATTTCATGCCATTTTTTATTTAATTTATTTGATTTATTTTATAAATAACTGTATAAAATGTTTTATATTTTTTTAAAATATATATATTTTTTTTATATATAAATTAATATATTTTTTTATATTATTTATAATTTATAAAACTACTCTAGCAGGAAAAGGATAACATGAACATATTTCATGTCATTTTTTATTTAATTTATATGATTTATTTTATAAATAACTATAAAATGTTTTATATTTTTTTAAAATAAATATATAATTGTTTTTTTATATAAATTAATATATTTATTTATATTATTTATAATTTATAAAACTACTCTAGCAGGAAAAGGATAACATTAACATATTTCATGTCATTTTGTATTCTATTTATTGTATAAATAACTGTAAAATGTTTAATAATTGTTTTAAATAAATATATAATTGTTTTTTTTATAAATAAATATGTTTATATATATATTCTGAAAATGTATAAAACAAGTACTCTAGCAGGAAAAAGATAACATAAACGTATTTCATGTCATTTCTTATTTTATTTATTTCATAAACGTATATATAATTGTTTTTTTTATATAAATAAATATTTTTAAATATTTTGTATATATTTTTTTAATTGATAAAACAAGTACTCTGGCAGGAAAAGGATAACAAACATATTTCATGTCATTTTTTATTTTATTTATTTTATAAATAACTGTGTAAAATGTTTTATATATTTTTTATATATTTTTTTTATAATTTATAAAACTTAATTTATTTAAAAAATATATTATTTATTTGAAATGGATGAATATGAACAAACGCTATGATTATTCATAACAGATAAATGTCGTGCATCAGTACAGAAATAGCTTCAACATTTAGGTGATATTTTTACCTGTAATATATAATTTGACAGCATGTTTGAAGCTATTGTAAATTAAAATAGCAAGAATATGCTAAGTTGCACGCTTGAGTTGAACTGAATATTAATGTGGTAAGTTTTAATAAACAACACACCTTGGAGTCAGATTATTAAACTCTGCGCCTACTGTTCAAAGCGTATTTGATAAAAAATCCAGTAATATGGTAAAAAGCAGTTTTCTATGTGAATATATAATAACGTAAATTTATTCCTGAATGTTCAGCATCATTACTCCAGTCTTCAGCGTCACATGATCCTTCAGAAATCACTCTAATATGATGATCTGATGCTCGAGAAACATTTCTGGACACGTCACCCAGAATGTCATCGGGTCCTTGTTTCTCTGCTGTTCGGGAAGCTAAGGTGCCAAACTCAGGAATAGCTCAAAGGAGGTTCTGTGGGGTTAATGATCTCCAGCATCTGCTACTTCCACAGATTAACCTGAAGGCACTCGAAGGCCGAGCGAGACAGGGATGAAACCAAGAATGAGAGAGAGAGAGAGAGCAGCGGATGGCCCACATTCACTCGCTCACTTCTCAGGGCTCTTTAAAACAAGGGAAGGGGAAGAGGGGGACTCGCATTGTGCTGGGTATGTAAATGAGACGGAGTGAGAGAGCTTGTGGGATGAGAAATAGGGCAAGCTGTTTCGGGACAGTTTTGGGACGGACACACACAGACACACACACACACACACACACAGACGGAGGATTATACTGCAATACTGATTATACTCTCTTCAATACCACTGTAGACTTCTGGGAAGGCATTAGAATGTGTGTGTGTGTGTGTGTGTGTGTGTGTGTGTGTGTGTGTGAGAGAGAGAGAGAGAGAGAGAGAGAGAGAGAGAGAGAGAGAGAGAGAGTGTGTGTGTGTGTGTGTTATAGTAAAATGCGGTCCCTTTCTTGACAGCTAACAAGGTCTCCATGACTTCACACTCCCACCATGTGCGAGACGTTGGAACAGAAGAGGTCATTATTCTCGATTCTCAAGGAGAAAAGAAGAATAATGCGCCGTCTTCTCACAACTAGAGGAAAACTCTCTCTCTGCAGCATGTGTGTGTGTGTGTGTGTGTGTGTGTGTGAACCATCAGCTGTGAACCAGTGTAACTGATCACGACTGCGCTTGATGAACTTCATAAAGACTTTAACTCCGTTCCGTGGCCTGGTGTGTGTGTGTGTGTGTGTGTGTTCAATCGTTGGCAGGACCCAGTAAGTAACGCTACACCCACTGTAATTAGGGATGTGAAACTGTACCCCCAGAGAGTGTGTGGTTTGTGTGGCTCGTGCACAAACTAGGTTTATTTAGAAGGAAGCGAAGGCCGTCCATCTTCCTCTCGTCTTTTGTACGCTCTCGTTTTTTTCCAAGTTCCTCTCATTTTCTCTCGCTGGGATTCTTCCCTTCTCTTTACCTCACCGCTCACCAATCCCTTGACCCTCTTTCCCCATCTATCCAGGCCAAGTCTTTTACATACACACACACACACACTCATTTGCTTATTGGCGCGCGGAGCGAAACATGCTAATTTGCTTTTCATGCACAGACTCTTTTCTCAGTCAAGCATGCATCCGACACACACACACGACACATGCACACTTACCAGTGCACTAAACATGTTCACTGCTCTCTCTTCATAACCAGGATCAAGACATGATGGGTTAAAGGTCATGACCTGCATCTCCCAGGATTCAGTTTAGGCTAATCCTAGAACCTCATATATAAATAAAAGCTCAATTATAGACTTTATATATTTAAATGTTATATACCAATTTTATCTTTTAATAATTATTTTAAAAAAGTATTATTATTATTATTATAACATAATACATGTATTATAAAGTATTTTATATTTATATTATAGTTCCCTTTCGAAAGGGAACTCTACACTACGTCAGAATGACGCTATGGGGGAACGCCTCAGGCGTGACAGGTGTCTGAAATAAATATCAACTCACGTCAATCATGTTGACCGGCGACAGCCTGTGCATCATCAGCTTGAATGATGAGCGCGCGACCTGGATGTATAAAGGGGAGCCTTGCACACATGACAACATCTTTTCGTCTTCAGGGACTGTTTGTCTGTTTTGAGAATATCGCTGAAGCGCGCGGGAGGCTCTCGAGAGAGCCTCTTGTGCAAACTGTGAGCGTTTTTCATTTAAAGATGCTCCGCTCTCGTCGGACCCTTTTCTCGAGGGAGGAGGGTTCAGCATCTGAGCCCCGTGGTGCACGCGATTTGTGAAACAATACTGTTTGGGTACGAGCCGTTCACAGCAGTTCCTGAGGGTGCTGACAGTGTTCATTAAGAAATATCTCGGCGCGCGTGAGAAAGAAAAAGTCCGTGCGCTGTCGGATGTTTCAACCTCGCGCCTGTTGACTTTCTTCTCGAGGGATGAAAGCCAAATATATTTTAACGACTCGTTCTCGCGCTTGCCGAGGCAGTGTGTAGATTACGAGAACGTATATTAAATATTAAAACAGTATTGTCTGGTGATTATGGCTGCATTTAATTCTATGAATTAAAATGATGGAATATTATCTGACTTTTAAGAAGTTAGATATTTAGTAATTCAGCCTATCATCCAGATCGCGTTATCCAGTGTTTTTGGCTGCATTTTAATTGAGGAATTAAAATGATGAGCAGCGAACAAAAAGAGCAGGTGTAATTCTGGTCTTTTTGTAAAATGTGAAATTAACATATTTCTGTTTCTTTTCAGACCACGTCTCCTGTTTTAGAGTCTGGGGCAAAATGTTTTGGGTAAGAAAATCTTGATTTACTTTTTCGATGGTCAGGTAGTAGGTCTTAACAGGCCTCCTTGACCATACAGTCCCCATTTTGCAACCGGACAGCGCTTGGGCCTCCCTGAGGTGAGCTCCCAGGATTTGACTGTCAAGGAGTAATGTGGTTATCAGGTCATAGGCCTCACTAGGCCTTCCTGAAAATAAGCTCCCACATACTGTGGTTGAATATGAGCTCCCACATTCTGTGGTTATCAAGTTATAGGCCTCACCAGGCCTTCTTGAATATGGGCTCCCACATACTGTGGTTATCAGGTCATAGGCCTCACTAGGCCTTCCTGAGTATGAGCTCCCACATACTGTGGTTGAATATGAGCTCCCACATACTGTAGTCGCCAGGTTATAGGCTTCACCAGGCCTTCCTGGTTATGAGCTTCCACATGTCAGGTTACAGGCCTCACCGGCCTTCCTGAATGTGAGCTCCCACATACTGTGGTAATCAGGTTACAGGCCTCATCCGGCCTTCCTGGTTATGAGCTCCCACATACTGTGGTCGCCAGGTTACAGGCCTTACTAGGCCTTCCTGAATATGAGCTCCCACATACTGTGGTCACCAGATTACAGGCCTCACCGGCCTTCCTGGTGATGGGCTTCTACATGTCAGGTTACAGGCCCATCCGGCCTTCCTGAATGTGAGCTCCCACATTCTGTGGCCGCCAGGTTACAGGCCTCACCCGGCCTTCCTGAGTATGAGCTCCCACACACCGTGGTCGCAGGTCTTCCTAGTTATGAGCTTCCTCATGTCAGGTTATAGGCCTCATCCGGCTTTCCTGAATGTGAGTTCCCACATACTGTGGTCACCAGGTTTCAGGCCTCATAGGCCTTCCTGAGTATGAGCTCCCACATGCTGTGGTCGCCAGGTTTCAGGCCTCTCAGCCTTCCTGAGTGTTAAGCTCCCACATTCAGTGGTCACCAGGCTTCAGGCCTCCTAGGCCTTCCTGGTTATGAGTTTTCACATGTCAGGTTACAGGCCTCACCAGGCCTTCCTGGATGTGAACTCCCACGCACTGTGGTCGCTAGGGTATAGGCCTCACTGGTTGTGAGCGTCCACATGTCAGGATGCAGGCCTCATCAGGCCTTCCTGAATGTGAGCTCCCACGCATTGTGACTATCAGGTTACAGGCCTCGTCTGGCCTCCTGATCATTGGTTCCCACATGCTGTGGTTCCCAGGTTACAGGCCTCACCGGCCTCCTGGATACAAGCTCCCACATTCTGTGGTCGTCAGGTCACAGGCCTCAGCGGCCTTCCTGAGGATGAGCTCCCACTTACTGTGGTCGTCAGGTTATAGGCCTTACTAGGCCTTCCTGAGTATGAGCTCCCACATGCTGTGGTCGCCAGGTTAGAGGCCTCACCAGGCCTTCCTGGATTCAGAATGGATAAGTGCATGCACTTTCGTTTCATGCACTTTCTAAAATCCATATTTATGGTAGGGGTTATGCGCTGTACGCTTCGTTCCCTTTTTTATGTGTGGTTCAGACTCCGGTTTTTCACCTTGGGTCCCACTCTAGATGCGTCTTCTGTCGCAATGTTTTACGACAGGCGCTTCCCTTTCAAGCTATCTCCCACATTCTGTGGTTACAGGCCTCATTAGGCCTTTCTGAAGGTAGCCCCACATTGTGTGGCTGTCAGGTTACAGGCCTCTCCGGCCTTCCTGAATACGAGCTCCCACTTACTGTGGTCGCCAGGTCTCAGGCCTCACAGGCCTTCCTGAGTATGAGCTCCCACATACTGTGGTCGCCAGGTTAGAGGCCTCACCAGGCCTTCCTGGATTCAGAATGGCTAAGTACACGCACTGTCGTTTCGTGTACCTTCTAAAATCCATATTTATGGTAAGGGTTATGCGCTGTCCGCTTCATTCCCTTTTTTACGTGGCTCAGACTCCGGTTCTTCACCTTGGGTCCCACTCTAGATGCGTCCTCTGTCGCAATGTTTTACGACAGGCGCTTTCCTTTCAGGCTATCTCCCACATTCTGTGGTTTCAGGCCTCATTAGGCCTTTCTGAAGGTAGCCCCACATTGTGTGGCTGTCAGGTTACAGGCCTCTCCGGCCTTCCTGAATACGAGCTCCCACTTACTGTGGTCGCCAGGTCTCAGGCCTCACAGGCCTTCCTGAGTATGAGCTCCCACATACTGTGGTCGCCAGGTTAGAGGCCTCACCAGGCCTTCCTGGATTCAGAATGGCTAAGTACACGCACTTTCGTTTCGTGTACTTTCTAAAATCCAGATTTATGGTAAGGGTTATGCGCTGTCCGCTTCATTCCCTTTTTTACGTGGCTCAGACTCCGGTTCTTCACCTTGGGTCCCACTCTAGATGCGTCCTCTGTCGCAATGTTTTACGACAGGCGCTTCCCTTTCAGGCTATCTCCCACATTCTGTGGTTACAGGCCTCATTAGGCCTTTCTGAAGGTAGCCCCACATTGTGTGGCTGTCAGGTTACAGGCCTCTCCGGCCTTCCTGAATACGAGCTCCCACTTACTGTGGTCGCCAGGTTTCAGGCCTCACAGGCCTTCCTGAGTATGAGCTCCCACATACTGTGGTCGCCAGGTTAGAGGCCTTACCAGGCCTTCCTGGATTTGGACTGGCTAAGTACACGCACTTTCGTTTCGTGTACTTTCTAAAATCCAGATTTATGGTAAGGGTTATGCGCTGTCCGCTTCATTCCCTTTTTTACGTGGCTCAGACTCCGGTTCTTCACCTTGGGTCCCACTCTAGATGCGTCTCTGTCGCAATGTTTTACGACAGGCGCTTCCCTTTCAGGCTATCTCCCACATTCTGTGGTTACAGGCCTCATTAGGCCTTTCTGAAGGTAGCCCCACATTGTGTGGCTGTCAGGTTACAGGCCTCTCCGGCCTTTCTGAATACGAGCTCCCACTTACTGTGGTCGCCAGGTCTCAGGCCTCACAGGCCTTCCTGAGTATGAGCTCCCACATACTGTGGTCGCCAGGTTAGAGGCCTCACCAGGCCTTCCTGGATTCAGAATGGCTAAGTACACGCACTGTCGTTTCGTGTACCTTCTAAAATCCAGATTTATGGTAAGGGTTATGCGCTGTCCGCTTCATTCCCTTTTTTACGTGGCTCAGACTCCGGTTCTTCACCTTGGGTCCCACTCTAGATGCGTCCTCTGTCGCAATGTTTTACGACAGGCGCTTCCCTTTCAGGCTATCTCCCACATTCTGTGGTTACAGGCCTCATTAGGCCTTTCTGAAGGTAGCCCCACATTGTGTGGCTGTCAGGTTACAGGCCTCAGCGGCCTTCCTGATATGAGCCCTCATGTACTGGAGCTCCCCACATGAGGGGGTCATCAGGTCTTAGGTCTCAGTAGACCTTCCTGGGTTTGAACCCTCTCTTACTTCCCCAGTGTTCGGATCGAGCACTGGGTAGACCCGTGGATTGAGTGGACGACTTCCGTCGTTTCTTGAGGTTAAGTCACACTCTCTGGGAGATCCCGTCTCTGTGATCCGGAACTGAATGGTTTCTGCCAGCTTTACAGGCCTTCAGTTTCTGGATGCCTTATCCAAGGCAACTTCCAGAGGCTCTGTCTTGGACAGACAGGCAATGGCCAGACTGTGAGTCTTAGTATAGATCACCAGGCCAGCCTGGTGGCATTTCAGGAGGCATGCTCCCCTGAATAGTGACTGGCTGGGAGTCCCTTGGGTCCCCTAGCCACACTCCCTAGAAGGGACCCCTTCTATTGGAAGTTGTGGTCCTAAGCCTTTGAGCTGGCCCAGATATACCCCCCATTAACGATGTTCTGGCGGTTTCTTGGTTCATTAGCTTGGGCTATGACCGGTAGGGAGTGCTGTCACTGACAGCCCGATGTGACCTTAGGGTGAGTGGTTCCAGTGTTTCTGATTTACTGGTTCGGACAGTTGTCACTGCCTTTGGGCACGCACTCCCCTCAGCATGGTGGCGTTGGTATATCGTTCCCCATAGCGTCATTCTGACGTAGTGTAGAGTTCCCTTTCGAAAGGGAACGTCTCAGGTTACGACTGTAACCTATGTTCCCTGAGAACAGGGAACGAGACACTACGTCTTCCTGCCATGCCTCGGGGCCTGCCTGCAACAGTCCCTTCAGACGATAGGATGTTGTCATGTGTGCAAGGCTCCCCTTTATACATCCAGGTCGCGCGCTCATCATTCAAGCTGATGATGCACAGGCTGTCGCCGGTCAACATGATTGACGTGAGTTGATATTTATTTCAGACACCTGTCACGCCTGAGGCGTTCCCCCATAGCGTCATTCTGACGTAGTGTCTCGTTCCCTGTTCTCAGGGAACATAGGTTACAGTCGTAACCTGAGACGTTTTATATAATATACAATACATTCAATAATTAATTGTTCTGTTTTATATATTTGTATTTATATTATATTTGTATTTATTTTACAAATTATTATTATTATTCTAAAATAAAAAAAGTATTTTATATTTATTAAAAATATATATCCATCCATTTTTTTATGTATTTGTTTACTTATTTTTTTTAAGGCTATAATTTAACATTGATTTACAAATTATTATAAAAAATAAAAAAATGATGTTATATTTTCCCTTTTCATTATTTTAAATCTTTATTTTACAAATGCATTTATTTTATATTTATTATATAATTATGTAATATATGTATATATTTTATTATATTTTTTATTATTATTCTAACATATTACATTTATTCTATATTTATTATATTTTATATATTTGCGATACCTATATTATGCATTTATATAAAATTAAAAAGAAATTGTAAATATGTATTTATTGGAGATATACATACAAATGTGAAAATATGCAAATGCACTAACAATACCTTCCCTCTTTTTATAACAATCATAACGATTAACAAGAGCATTAGCTAAAAGAAGGAGAAAAACATCAGCATGGTATATCTATCATATCATTAAAAATGGTTAAACATAGAAATACAATAATCAATGTCAAATAATATATATATTCAACTTGTAGCTGCATGAACATCTCTATTCTATATCACGCATTTGGGTATTTCACAGAAGATCTGCGGATCGTTCCAGGCGTCGCTGTGTTAAACTGGGACGCTGAGAGCTGTCAGACAGGACTCAAACTCTGCTGCTCTAAACATGCACATATCAACAATCGACCTGTCAAACTGACTCCATCGACGTCAGTCAGCGCTCTTCAAAGACTGACACATAAATCATATATTATTATAAAACCTGGTGAAACCAAGCGGAATGTTGCATTGCACAACAGACTCGTTCATTAGACCCGACTCATTATGACCATGAGCCACGTCAGACACACACATAAAACTGCATATTGTATAAAAACTAATTTGATTTTCCTAGCATTTAAGGGGGAAATTAGAATGTTATTTATATGCCTTCTGAAACAATTCATTCAACCGATCAGCTTCCACTTGGAAAAGCAGGAAGTTCTTTCCCTCAAGGTCAAACGCTCTCCATGTTAAATGGTGTGTAAGTCAGAAGAGTAGCTGGTCATTTAGTGCTTTATCCCGCTTCGCAGAAGTGGATCTGAGAGAATCCATCCGTATCACGTCTGCTATTGTCTGACTCCGCTGGAGATGAAAGCTTTTAGGGAGGAATGAGCCGAAACTCCGGGAGACTGATGTAAGACGTCCCGCACACTCTTACCCGGTCTATTATTTAAGGTTTGAAATGGCCTGATTTACCTCGGATTGAACAAATACACAGCAAATGCATGTTTCTGCAGTCACACTGAACATAAACTCTAGCTTTGAGTGTCTGCAGCTTCCATTGATCTTTCAGGAATACAGCGAGAACGTTTGAAGACTTTACTTTAGAATGGAGAAATCATCATCTCTTCATCATCATCAATCATCATCATCTCACCGTAAAAATGCATTATGACGTTTAAAAGTTTTTGTATTGACAATATATATCCTATAACCTAAAGTGTTAAGGATGAGGGTTTTGCTGCTTTAAAATAGCATAATTAGGTATATTATATCCACAACTTTCCTGCGAGTCTTAATGGGCGTCGCCATGACACTCGATACTTCCTGTTGCCGGTATCTCAGTTCCGGTTTAGCGTAACGCTCAATGAAGCTTGCACACAAGGGATACTTGCGTCGCGGTACAAACGGGTGAAACTGATTACTGACAAGTAGTAATGCTGACAGATAAGCAATGGCTCCTTGCGGCTCAACGTGTACCGTTGTCAGGTGCACAAACAACACGCGAAAACTGAAGGATTTTATGAATGGGAGTTGTTTCCAACATAAATGGACCCTCTACGCAGAAAGAGTGTTTCTTGTAACTATACTTAGAAAAAACTGCAGTACAACTGTATATATTTTTAAGTGGTATGTTTATTGTTTTCAATAATGTGAAAATTAATTCGAGAATTAACTTGAATGTGCAGCAATTTGTACAAATAGAGAGTATGTAGGCCTACTATATTTGTTGTAGCCATTAAATAAGAGCATTTAGTTTCATATTTGTTCAAATATTATAATGTAATTTTTTCCATCTATGTTGATTATGAAAAGTGAACACCATGATCATCTTCATCTTTGCAGCAGACACTGACAGAAAACACTAGTTTATTAATAAAAATCAATGCACGCGTGTCACTGGATTTACAAATGCACATCTTGCTTATTGCACGCACACTCGGCACACATTTGATGTCGAAATAACGAGATATTGTGTTGAAATAACATTATTAATAATAAATCTTTACTAATATTTGATTGAATGCCGAATGTTGTGCTTGTTCAATTTAATAAAATTAATACTTTAATTGTGATCATTAAAATAATTGAATATTAAATATTAAGTGGCCAATTTTTGCTCGTTTATTAAAAGTATTTATAGATATAATATATATAGCACCCCCTCAGCACACGTTAAAAAATTATCTGGCGCCGCCCCTGGTTATAACGGCCCACGTATTAAAAATGATTGGGTCTAAATTGGGCTCGGCTCATGTGTCGGGCCGGGCTCGGACACAACGGGCTCAGGTAGGGTCGGGCTTGATTTTTTGGGCCCGATCTAAGCTCTACTCCTCATTATCCAAGCAAATTGTTTGGGCTTGTTGAGGCTCTCTGTTAGCGGTATCTTCAGGATAACGTAAACCGGAAGTTCGTTACCGGCTTGTTCTACGTTGCCATAGCGATCACGGGAAAGGTCAGAGTTCGGGAAAGTCGTGGATAGGAATGACAAATATTTTGAGTGTAGAAGATTCCGTCTCTCTAAACCCCGCCTCTCTGAGAGCTGCTCTGCTCTGATTGGTCAAACGGCCCAGTCTGCTGTGATTGGTCAGAAAGCAAACGCTCAATATCATATCTGAATCTCAGCTCTTGATTCACAGTGATACGAACAGTAACGATGGCGTGGGTTTCACCGTATCAATCTCATCAAAGTGGATTTGCTTTGTCAGCAGAAAACAGCGTCTTCTCGACACGAACAACACGAACCAAACTCTTCCAGTCTCAGATACACTACAGTGTTTGAGGGCGGAGCTAAGAGACGCTGCTCAGCCAATCAAGAGCATAGGCTGACATTATGCAAATGAGTTACAGAAAGTGAGATTGGAATTACTGATTCAGGCCGTTCAATCGACTCTTTCTTTTGGGAGACAAAAACTCCATTGAGTGCCATAATGTGACCTTTACTGGCATACTGACTAAGCACAAGTAAACTTTTTTCAATGTTTGTTAATTTTCACGTATGCATTTTGTAAATGCTTTTCACAAACAGAGTATGCATTTAATTTGTGTGATTTTGGAAGGGAATCAGTGACCTTTCGACCATTCAGATGAATATCTGTTAAATAAGATTGTTTACACTCATTAATTTATGTGGAAATGGCTAAACGAGCTCCACGCTGACCTTTAGCGAGGTCAAGCACACCTGATCCCAGGCCAGCCGTGACACCGTGATATTAGACGCAGCCAGAACCATGCTTTCTGTATCCGAGCGCAGGAGCTTCAGGCTGGAGAAACTGTCAGGCTCGGAGTGTTAAACACCGGCGTCGGGACGTGCCCTAGATAAACCTGTCAGACGAGGAGCGTATTCTGCTTTATGAATTAATCATTCGAGAATTGGTTGAACTTTACTTGACAACGGCCTCAATGGCAGCGTTCACCTGTCGCGGTTAGATAGCGCCGCTATCACAACAGCTTAATGACTCTCCGCGAGGTCTAGACGCCAAGTGTGCGCTGTATCCATGGAAACAGTGGTTTAAACCCATACACACCAGATTTAAAGCCTGCGTTTATGAATAATCCTGGGGAATGGACCGGATTACGTCCTCTAAGGCACCGCATACAAAATCAAACATCAGCCTATAAAACTATAAACTATAAACAACGATTAGAATATCAAAACGTGTATCCATTACTGTATCCACATAGAATCTCCATTTTGTTTTCACATCTGCAGTGATTGTGCTGAATGAACTGAAATATGATCAAATGTGTTAAATAGTGCTGAGAGCACTGAAAGTATTTGACATTTTAAGAGCGCCCCTACCAGAGCATGTGAGCGGAGTGGAGCGGTGAGAATCTCCGCTCATCGCTCACTGAACTGTTCACCCCTCCGCTCCCCCGCTCAAAGCTACATCAGGCCGCTCCGCTCATTTTCGCTCAGCGCTCAACCCAGTTTGCTTCGCGCTCCACTCAAATCACCCCCCGCTCGCTCCAAAAAAGGAAAAAAAATCTACATGTAGGCTATATTACTTGTAGCGGTCCCCAACCTTTTTTGCGCCACGGACCGGTTTAAAATCAGACAATATCAGACACGGACCGGCCTTCAAGGTGTGTGGCGGATAAATACAACAAAAATGATTAAAATGATACGACTGGCATAAAAACTGGGGTATTTTTTTAAATATCCTATAATAATAAACGTGAATCCAATGTGTAGGCCTACTCGCAATTTTATTAACAGCGTCCTCTAACATCGCGCAGGCAAATGAGAAAGTCTGAAAACAAACAAAATGCCCCCAAAAGAAAAAAAATCTCTATGTTTTCAGTGCTGATGCGTTCACGTAACATGTAAGGGCACCTAAAAGCTGTCACAACGAACCGGCAAAATGATTATGAATATGTAAAATATAGCAGAAGACATTTTAATTTTTTTTATGTCTGTCGGCTGGAAAGATGCTGACTCGTGATCTTCGCAGTAGTGAACGCGCCTGAGAGAAATGCACATTTCATACGGGAGAGCAGTCTGTTTTCTTTCGTTTTGAATTGTTCTGTTTAAAAGTAGACATTTCAAGCTTTATATATATGTCTCAGGTGTGTGAGGCAAGTTGGCTATACGCTGAGTTTCGGTTCATTCATGAGACAAACTCCAGGTTCACGCCGGCGCCTTCGTATCGTGGTTATCTATTTTCTAATATATTTCTAATATTTAATAATATTAAATCCAGACAATGGTTGATGAAACCTTGATTAAAATTAAGATACAATTAATACAAAACGAAATTAATTTTAAAGACAGGCTTTGTGCTTTCTGTTTGAGGTCTGAGTGAAAGTTTTAAAGCAGTCTTAGTGCCGCCTTCAGAGCGCTCACGTCCGTAACGGAGAACTGTCCCGTCCATAACATTTTTTTTTTTTTTTTTTGTATAAATTTCTAAATAAATGTGACTTATAGTCCAGTGCGAGGCTAGGCCTATGTTTTTTCTTCTTCATGGCGCATTTTTTGACTGATGCGCCTTATAGGCTACTCCGGAGCAACTTATATTGATAGGCTACACCTGTATGAATTCTCATTTTACTTTTTGAACTCCATTATTGAGCCGAGTTTTGCCTGAAAATAGTCTACTGTTGATGACTGTGCAAGACAAATGGATTCAGGGTCAGGCTTGACTGAGCATGCTTCAGACTCGTGGTGTGAGCGGAGCGGAGCGAAATTGGAGCGGGAAATGCGACGCTCCGTCCTTTTGAAATTGCCGCTCTGCGCTCTGTCCAAGATCCGCCCGCTCGCGCTCCCCGCTCGCTCCCGCTCCACTCCGCTCACATGCTCTGGCCCCTACTGACATAACATAACACAACATTGATAACAAGATTGCATTTTGCATGCAAATTCAATGCAAGCGAGTAGATTTAGCTCATTGTTAGTTTAAATTTAACATCAATAAGTGGTTGAATGTGCAATGAATATTGTGTATACACTACACTCCTGTTAATATAGGTGAAAGTATTTGGCATTTTAAGAGCGCCCCCTTCTGACATAATACAAAACATTAAAGTCCACATGAATTCAAAATTGACCATATTTACTTTGTTTGCCTAAATTGTTAGT
>NC_140216.1:1447631-1450131 GCF_951802725.1 Rutilus rutilus | reverse complement strand
CGTGAATGATGTGTGTAATGGCGCTCGGAAAACACTGAGGAAGAGAGTCGTGATTGACAGAGCCAAGCTGTGAATGTCTGGCTCCCTGCCAGGTGTTTCTCATTTACAGGCTCAGTTCATATTCACTACATTCACTTCCGTCAGAAACACAGCTAACAAATAGAAGATCTAAGAAGTTTTCTTGCTGAAGTTCCCATTCGTTATTTCTCTGAATATTCTGAAACAAGTGAAAGTGAAATGACCGAAATTATTTTTTTTATTTCAATGAAAATAATATATTTTCGTTTGATAATGTTTTTTATTTAATATTTTGTATTTTTAGGGGATTTTATGGCACTAAATTATATTTACGCTGTATTTGTAATCCATTTATTCACTTTTTGAGCATAGACCTGAAAATGTTATTTCCAACTTAAAGGTGCTGTATGTAACTTTTCTACTAAAATGAATCCTTTTTTTATTGCCTGTGTGTGAAGGGGTTGTAATCTCACATTAAAATGATCCACTTTGCGGGTTTTGCTATTACCTCGGAAAGCAAGTATTCTTATTTTTATGTGAAGGTGCCGGGTCGGATTTACCGCGAAATCCAGTGACGTGACTGAGACCTGCACGCCTCGTCTAGCCTACTGACTTTGCACTCAACAGCGACGACACTGCAACTTATGACATGGACTTATGACTTATGCAACTTATGACATGTCTGATAACACTAAGAAACGACCTGCTCCCAGCACAACACAAACTCCAACACAAACAAAAAAAGTTTTTTCTGCTGAAGCTCGTAAGGCCAGACGTGAATCGCATGACCTTCGGGTGAAAAAACACGTCTCAACATCGGCAGGGCATCTGAATCATGGAGAAACCTTATCTACAAACCTAGAATGTACATTTCCTGAAGAAAATGTGAAGTGGTGCTTGCAGTGGCAAAATTCGGCACCGTTGCTAGGGTTCCATACTTATCATGGCACGAGCATGGAGCATTAGTTCAACGTCAAGCTGATAAAAGTAGCCTATTATTGTAACGTTGCAGTGGGAGTTTCCCTGAGTTTCCAGCATGTTGTGTGATGCTTTCTCCAGTGTGTTGCGTCTCAGTCTGAAGGTACCCACAGTGCTCGCTCATAAATTCGAGCACGCGCTTGCAAACTTATTGGTTGCAATCTGAAACATCACCGCTAGAGGTCGCTGAAAACTACATACAGCACCTTTAAACTGTGGTAAATCTTGACTGAAGTTTGGTCTCTTTTTAAAGACGACACTTGGCAGATTATTGCTGAAGTGAAAAAAAGTTTTAAAAATGGAACTTAACTTAAACTTTAAAAAGTTTTGTTTATTGTTATGAGAAATGTGCAATTTTTGCAAATTTATATTTTCAAAACATGTTTTTATCTAAAACTGAGCCTGATATCTCCAAAAATGAGCTTTCAGTAAGAGTGTGTTTGGCTGCAGTACCAAAAGTTTCCACTAGATGAAATTCGTCTCCTATAAGTTTTCAATGTGCTTATTTTTGTCCGCGAGGAGCACAAGTGTGACTATTGTTTTCAGGACCATTTAACCTGTTCGAATCATATCCATGATTATTTTTTTGTTCACATATTTAAAAAAAAAAATTTGTTCACATAGCAAGTGCCAAAACCTTTATCAAGTTTCGTATATATATATATATATATATATATATATATATATGCCACCGTTTTGAGAACATTATTAGAGACCGAAAAGATTTGAACAAACATTCTATTGCCGATACTGGAAGAATTTGTTTATAACTTTAAAGTTAGCAGGGAAGAAACTGAAGTTTCATTCACTCCAGAATCTTCTAACAGACTCATTCATACAGTAATGCATTGATTCGTGAGGTGCTTTAGTGCTCCCGTAATTGCTTTTACAAGACGTATCGGAAGCTAAAGTGGCGCCAACTGTCTGCTGACCAAAAAGCTGAACTAAATAACTGTCTCTGCTCTTAAATATAGTATGATTATAGCGATGTTTTCAAGCTGTGATTTCAGTCTGGACTCCCTGCGGTGGAAACCCAGGGTCACACTCTGGACTGAAATGCTGGCTGGATTATTTCGAGATGTGCATGCATGAATAGTTCAGAGCCGTCCAGGGGAACGGGCCATCTGACGGCTGAATATATCAACCCTGAATTTTTCCATTAGAATAGAACACAACTAGGCTTTTGCAACGGCAAAAACAAGAGCTGTGTTTACAGCCTGAATGATGGGTGGCATTTCCAAATGCTACATGCAAATAGACTCGCCGCTGACCTTCTCGCTCTCTGCTTTTGGACCGTTCGCTCGACTCTTTCTAATTGACTCCAGGACCGCCACGGCAAATCAATCACAAATCAAGGTTATTGATTGTCTGTCAGTTCTGTGAGTCCTGACTGACTCCAACAAGACAGACGCCAGACTCTGACACTCACACTCGGACACTGTGATCCTGAGAGCTAAACGGGAAATGTGTTATGTATATATGGGAATAGATTAGAAGATTCAAC
>NC_140216.1:1377631-1442631 GCF_951802725.1 Rutilus rutilus | reverse complement strand
ACATTACCTTTGAATGCTCTCTGAACATTCTGAATTATTTAAAGGGGTCCTATTATGCATTTCTACATGCATTTTTCATCTGTCTTTAGTGTGTAATGTTGCTGTTTGAGGATGAAGAAGCTCCAGTTCTTCTCTATATCAGTGTCAGTGTTTCTGAACTCCTGAAACGCTTTCATTGTGGTCTTGAGTTTCTTCCGGGAATGAACACGTCACAATATTCCTCATTTAAATAATTCATACGCAGAATAAAGGGGCGGGGCCTGGTTGAGTTAGTTAGTAGTGTGTTAAACTGGCGGTTATGGTAAGGGGCGGGGCATTTCCCAAACACACTCAAAGCGCTCGACCAATCACAACACACTGCTCCAGCTGACCAATCAGAGCACAGTGTGCCTTTCAGAAGGAGGGGCTTCATAGAGACAAGTCAAGTCAGCTTTATTTCTATAGCACTTTATACAATACAGATTGTGTTATTGCAGGAAATTGCGGCTGTTGTTCAGCTGAAGTCAGTTCAGTGCTGTAAAGATTATCAATTATTAAATTAGTTAGTACATTTCATCTATAAAGCAGTTCTGCTAATAACATTGTTGAATATTAAGGGCTCTATCATACAACCAGCGCCAGGCGCGACGCAAGTGTGTTTTGCTAGTTTCAGCCCGACACAGTTTTCATTTTCACGTCTTGCGTCATGTTGTTTAAACAGCAAATGCATTTGCGTCCATGTGTTCACCCATCGGCTGCTGGTCTGAGAACGAGTGTGTGTTCAGGCGCACTGTTGGTGCGTTGCTATTTTGAGGAACTGAAATAGACTGAGCCATTGACCAACTGAACCCTGGTCTAAAGTTAATGGCAAAGCAGCATTTATTTATTTTTGTTATTTAAAGAGCATGTTAGTAATAGTTCCGTTTTTTTGTAAAAAGAAATGTAAATAGCGATCCGCTATTTAAAGGGGTGGTATAATGCCCTTTTCACAAGATGTAAAATAAGTCTCTGATGTCCCCAGAGTGTGTGTGTGAAGTTTTAGCTCAAAATACCCCACAGATATTTGCATATAGCATGTTAAAGTCGTCACTTTTTGAGGGTGAGCAAAAACGCACCGTTTTGTGTCTGTTCCTTTAAATGCAAATGAGCTGCTGCTCCCGGCGCAGAGGGCGGAGCTTCAAGAGCTTGTGTCCTTTTACCTCACACACACATGCACTGAACATTTCAAAAACTTTCAGCCTTTTATGTTCAAACCGGAGTCAGACAATGATGGAGAGACTCAAGAAGTGACAACGTTAGTTGATGAATTTATGTAGCTGATGTGTAGTTATCTTCTAGTCATTGATTAGCATATTCTGTCTTGATAATCTATAAATCGTGTTCTGGGGGCGGGGTTTATGTAAATTCTAGGGTTGGTGATGTCACTAACCCGTGAGGAAGCTCGTGTAGTCTCTACCAGCCGTTTGTTGTAGTCCTTAAAAAGCCATTTCTTTAAAAGCAAATATCTCCCTTTGCTTTGAGCTTTGAGCGCTGTAACTTTGCAGATGTTGTTTCTGCTCAAACAGCAACATTACACACTAACTAAAGCTAGAAAAGTCAAATCATAATCAACCACCCCTTTAAAAGAATAGGGACAAAACACACCCATTACTCATTAAGAGAATAGGGACGACCCTTTGGTTCATTTCATCTATAAAGCAGTTCTGCAAGATAATGATGTCATCGTCCAGCTCAGTTCAGTTCTCATACAATCAGCCTACAATAACACTGCTGAATATTAAGTGTCCCTGAATAAGACAGTGGCAGGAACTCAAACTCAGTGACAGAATGGAGGATAAACCTTGTGAGAATTCAGACTCAGACTCTCAGTTATCCTCTGGCCAACGAACGAACACGGTGTGATTATGATTCAGGCAGCATTACAGGGCAGGAACTAAACAGAGCTTCACGCTGATAAACAACGTCAAACACACACACACACACACACACACACACGCACACACACTTATCCTTGTCCTGACCTCTAATAGAGTTATTTTTCTGTTCAATATGTTTACACAGGTGTCACACACTTGATCAACCTCTCTGCGTGCTCAGGCAACACACACACACACACACACACACACACCGCTGTGGTGAATACGGTCGTGAGGGGCGAATCACCGTTCGGAGAGATTTCCACAAACACGATTCTCAGTCTGCAGGAGCACAGAAGTGTCACGTGACTCATGAATCAGCGTATCCCGCCGGTCTGAACTATAATTCTCATTTCTGGAGCTGCGGGTGTCAGTGCGATTACTCGAGCGGCAACTCAATAATCCGCTGAGAAATGAATGGGAGTCTTGTTGAGGATAGCATGCATATTTCATAGGCTTAATCATAAGTTGGTCGCCGGTTAACACTCTTTCGCAAGAGCAGCTTCTTGCCTGGAAGCTAACAAAAACAAGGACTTCTCAGAACATTTCCCAGTAAGTTATGAAAATGTTATTTCTGAACGTCCAGTTTTTTAAAATGTTTTAAAATTTCCCCCAAAAAATTTAATTTTTTTCTTCATCGGAATGGTACAAAACTTGGTGAAGGTATTGGCACTTGCTGTGTGAACACACACGAAAAATCATATGATTGGAACAGGTTAAATGGTCCTGAAAACAATAGTAACACTTGTGCTCCTCGCGGTCAGAGATGAGCGCATTGGAAATGAATGGGAGACGAATTTCATCTAGTGGAAGCGTTTGGTACTGCAGCCAAACAAAATCTTACTAAAAAAATTCTTTTTTTGAGATATCAGGCTCAAATTTTAAACACAACTTTTTTGATTTATGGCTTTGATTTTCTCAGTTTTAGAGTAAAACATGTTTTTGAAAATTTATTAAAACTGAAAATAGTATTTTTGAAAAATTTTCATAACAATAAACGTCAGTTAATTTTTTTTTTACTTTTTTTCACTTCAGCAATAATCTGCCAAGTGTCGTCTTTAAAAAGCGTCTTTCAGTCTGTCGCTGTAAAGAATTCAATATTTACCACAGTTTAAGTTGGAAATTACATTTTCAGGTCTACGCTCAAAAAGTGAATAAATGGATTATAAATACAGCGTAAATATAATTTAGTACCATAAAATTCCCTTAAAAATGTAAAATCTTAAATAAAAAACATTATCGAACTAAAATATAGTACATTAATTTCATTGTAATTTTTGACCGACATGCGAAGAGCACCAGAGGGTTAAACATATTAGACGAATATTCCATGAATGATGCATAAATAACGTTATGAAAGAGCAGATCACTTTGAACAAAATGTTCCTGTTCATAACTTTGAGAAAACCTTCCCTGTTAGCTGAAATGGTAAGTGTAAAAGTGCGGCGCTGATGATGAAGGCTCACAGGTTGTAGATGTGTCAGGACTATAAAACATAGCAGTAATGTGAATTACCTGTCAGACGTTTCTACGTGACAGATTCTCCTACGTGTTCATCTGCTCAAAAACAGGATATTTAATCTCTCTCTCTCCTTATCCTCCTCTTCTTCTTGCCAACCGTGACAGATGAAACGTATTTATCCTTCAAACGCACATCATCTCTTCCTCCTCCCGTCTCGGAGATTCTTTCTCATCTCCCTCTTATTTGGTTAGGAATTATGTAAAATTAACATAAATTAATTTATGGTTTATGCCTAAAATAAGAAATATACGTTAAACTACATAAACTAATTTGTGGTTTAAAATTAAAAAATATTTTTAGCAATAAACTGTTATAATATATAAATATTGAACTATAAAATCCTTATTTATTTATGAATTCATAAAAACTGATATGATATGAAGATAATGATTTTGTGCGGTGTACTTTTTCCAGTGTGTTTCAGTACCAGTATATTAAAAAGTGTAGTTTTAGGTCTAAACTATTATCTAACATGAAGCTTCAAACACATTAAATATCTGTATATCCACCCTTAAAATGATGATTTTGAGCCTTTTTTGACCATTTTCGCATAACGAATTAAAATCATGCAGCAATGTAATACAAATCTGATCCAAAAATATATATTTTATGTAAAAAAAAAAAAACGTCTTCATCCTTTAATTGTCTATTTGTGGAAAATATATATTTTATGAACTATTTCTCGATCTGTTTTGTACCCTTTTTACGGAAAAGCACGCATGCTGAATTATGTAGGATTTCCAAACACCGTCCTCTCGTGCCACACAGAGAGAGAGACGTCAAAGATGAAGAGAATCCAAGAGAAAACAGAAAGACTGAGACAGAAAAACAGAAGATCGAGAGCGTTTGCTCTCTGTCCTGATGTTAGCGCAGCTGCAAAGCCTCCGAAACACTGTTTGTTTAAGCTCAAAACCAGTTAAATGAGTATTTTAAATGTTTGAAGGAATGAAAGCAGGATTAACTGGCGTATTATGAGGGAATGAAGTGAATCCCGCACTGATGTAATGAGAGAAAACGTGTTTATTCTGCAGGTTTGAAGGGGTGAGTGGTTTCTAATGGAGCGGCTCAAGCTGACGGATGAAAGGAACAGTTTGTCTTGCTTTGTTATTTGCCGTTCTTTTGATGGCGAAAGGACACACATACACACTCTATGGACAATTATAATACACATATGCTCATAGTCTCTCTCTATACACACAGACACACAAACACATAAATCTCAAAGCCCCTCCGAAAACAGATTTAAGAATCAACCTCAATATATTTGTGAAGACGTGAAATATAGAAGAAGAGGGCGCAAGAGACAGATAGACGGCCATTGATGTGTAAATGTAGAATAAATAATCCAACAGCGAGCCATCGATGAACTGAGATGTTCTCTAACTCGTTCTCTGTTTATTTTCTCACAGGTTTTCCTCCTCTGAGTGTTTGAGTAACATGACTTCATTTCACTTTCCTTTGCATCTATTATTTTTTAGAGGTTTGACTCTTTTATCTAAAGAAACACATTTTTTAAAATCCTTTTCTTAGTATTTCTCAGTATTTTGGTCTTAAATAACTACATTTTAATCATTTGAAAATATCTAAATAACCATGAAGCAAAATAAATGTACTTGAAAAGCAAAATGGCATAAGTTATTAAGACTTTTTAATGATTAATGCCTAAAATAATATATATTTTTTATATTTTTAATTAATTTCTTATTTTATTTTATTTAAAAATAAATTGTTTGTATTATTTTATTTATTTATTTTTTAGAACTATAGATAATTGTTTGATTTAATAAAATAAAAAACACATTATTTTAATTTGTTTTTATTTTATTATATTTTATTTTTATTTATTATTTTACTTTATTTCATTTTATTTCATTTTATTTTATTTTATTTTATTTTATTTAGTTAAGTTTAGTTTTGATTTATTTTATTTTAAAGACAAAGCAGCTGTTTTTTTTTACCAAAAAACGAATAAAGCGAATGATTTTATACAGTGTAAATTCTGCCGTCATGTATAGTGATACATATCTGTATGTGTGTCTGTCCTTGAATCAAAGCCATGAATTTGTTTTGCTCCAGCGGTTACAGGAATGTAAAGAATGCATGCACTGGCATCAAAGCTCTCTTTACCTTTTGCATGTGATCTAAATATTGTAGCTCAATTATCCGGTTAGTTTGAGCCCATCATAATGTATGTACAGTAATATAAACACTCGCCGTGTGTGTGTGTGTCTGCTGCATATTACATCAAAGAGAGATTCAGGTCCGAGATACGTCTCTATGTATCATTTCAATTATGGTGTGTTTACATTCCATACTGTGTGTGTGTGTGTGTGTGTGTGTGTGTGTGTGTGTGTGTGTGTGTGTGTGTGTGTGTGATAGGATCAAGTGGAAGAGGGTTGTATCAGTCCAGCTTACAGAGCTTAAGATCTTCATTGAAATCCCACCATAATTGAGAGAGAGAGAGAGAGAGAGATAGAGAGAAAGAGAGAGAGAGAGATAGACTGAGAGAGAGCAAGAGAGAGAGATAATGTAGACAGAGAGAGAGAGCGAGAGAAAGAGAGATAGAGAGAGAGAGAGAGATAATGTAGACAGAGAGAGAGAGAGAGAGAGAGAGAGAGAGAGAGATGACCGATGTAAAACCAACCCCCCCCCCCCCCCCCCCCCCCAAAAAAAACAGATTTCCTATAATGCCAGACTTCCTTTTATCTGTAGGCCTACTGTAATGTAAGTAGCAGCATTAAAAATGTTATATTTTTTAAACGTCCACAAGCCTGACAAAGTCAGTTGTCACTGAAAGATGCATTTTATTATTTACAAAGTACGGCTGAGGCTTGCTTTAGGGACACACCATAATAATCCTGTTTTCCATTCTATGGCCCCTTTAAAGTGCCTCTATATGCTTTTTCAGATATTTCCTTTTATGCATTGTGGATTGTGAATGTAAAAGGTCTGCAAAGTTTCAAAGATCAAAGTGCAGATAATGGAGAATGGAGTTTTTGTCTCTCAAAAGAAAGAAGTGATTCTGAACTGAAACGAGTCGTCAGTAATTCCAGTCTCACTTTCTGTAACTCATTTACATAATGTCAGCCTATGCTCTTGATTGGCTGAACAGCGTCTCTTAGCTCCGCCCTCAAACACTGTAGTGTATCTGAGACTGGAAGAGTTCGTGTTGTTCGTGTCGAGAAGACGCTGTTTTCTGCTGACAAAGCAAATCTACTTTGATGAGATTGATACGGTGAAACCCACGCCATCGTTACTGTTCGTATCACTGTGTGTCAAGAGCGGAGATTCAGATATGATAATGAGCGTTTGCTTTCTGACCAATCACAGCAGACTGGGCCATCTGACCAATCAGAGCAGAGCAGCTCTCAGAGAGGCGGGGTTTAGAGAGACTGAATCTTTTTTGAAGCTGTTATAGATTTTTCCCTAAACCTAACTATCTGGGTCTCGTCTACAAATCGACGTCTCCATTCAATAATAGTCACCTAACTAACTTGTTCCCCTAAACTAGCTTACTTCCTAAACTAGCTTCCTGCGCAGGAATAATCGACAGACAGACTTAAGCAAATGTCCTTTAAATGCTTTAATCACGGCCAGGAGATCTACCCGAGCAGTTCTCAGGGAATCTCTCCCAAGAAGCAAGGCCGGAGGATCTCAGACAAATTCCATTGAGAATCCCACCAGAAAACACGAATACAACAGTTTTTATAGAATCGAGGAAACAAATAAGACTAACATGTCACCTTCAATATGATTGGTTCAATTGGTTCAAAAGCCCCAACCTTTTCCCTCTGTCACTGGCACAAGCAAACTCTGATTTTGGTTTTGAGAACTAGTCATCTGTCTAGTTTCACTTCCCTAATTGTTATTTACACACACACACACACACACACACACACACACACACACACACACACACACACACACACTCAAAGTCACAAGTTTTCTCCAAAGAGTTTGGAAACATTTAAAAGCATATGAATGTTGTTCCTGCAAGAAAAACAAATGTTAGTTGATTAATTAAAGTTGATTCATTAAAAAATCCATCACAAAGCGTTTCAGACACTGAGAGAAAAGAGCTGATGCTGCTGTGGATATTATGAGGAAATTAGTGGTTTTTTACTTTGAATGCATGTAAATCTTTTGTAGGAGACTCAAAAACTAAATTAGGAGCCATTAAAATAGCACAATGAGGCACTTTAAAACACACACACACACACACACACCATGAAGAGGAGTAAAGAGTGTTGGTGTAAATGTGTGCTGAAGGCTGATAACAGATGAAGGTGTTAGCGACGCGAACGCGAATGCATTTCTGCGTGACTCATAACACAGGCGGGTGAAAGGTGTGTGTTCACACACAGCTCTGGGACACCAGCCAAAGCTGTCTGGAGTGTGTGACAGAAAGTGACAAAATGAAGAAGAGAGGCTTATCATGCTGTTGTGGAGTAAAAAAGAGCCTGGGACGAATCAGATTAAAGCATCTGCGTGGACTCGTGCACACACACACACACACACACACACACACACACACTCACACACACACACACACCTCACCACAACATCCAGGGATATCTGCAGCACAAACACAGAGAAAAACGGGATCTGGAAGGAGGACGAATTGAAGAACCACAACAGAGAGAGAGAGAGAATGTGTGTGTGTGTGTGGTGTGTGTGTGTGTGTGTGTGTGTGTGTGTGTGTGTGTGTGTGTAAGTTACAGATGGCATCCAGTTTCTGCTATAATAAGACATAATAAGATGAGGTTTGGACTGCTGCTGTTTTTCTCTCCCACACTTCATCCGGTTTACCGTCTCCTTTTCTGCAAGACGATCGTTTTATTCAGCAAAGATTGTAGCCTAAAGAAATCAAAGTCCCAAATTCAAAACTTGCTTGGTGAGCAAAGTTGTAATATCCCAGATAACAAAAAGTTTTCCTAATGTTCATTTTAAGTTCTGAAAATGTTATTTCTGAATGTTCTCTGAATGATCAAAACGTCCAGTTTTTAAAAAGTGTTTTTTCTTGGAATGTTTGAGGGAACATTCCGTTTCACAAACATGATGGGAACGTTACATTTTGTCACATGATGGGAACTTTACATGAAGGGAACGTTACATGATGGGAACGTTACATGATGGGAACGTTACATGATGGGAACGTTACATGGAGGGAACGTTACGCGATGGGAACATTGCGTGATGGGAACGTTACGTGATGGGAACGTTACATGATGGGAACGTTACATGATGGGAACGTTACATGATGGGAACGTTACATGGAGGGAACGTTACGCAATGGGAACATTGCGTGATAGGAACGTTACGTGAAGGGAACATTACATGATGGGAACGTTACATGAAGGGAACGTTACATGATGGGAACATTGCGTGATAGGAACGTTACATGATGGGAACGTTACATGATGGGAACGTTACATGAAGGGAACGTTACATGATGGGAACGTTACATGGAGGGAACGTTACGCAATGGGAACATTGCGTGATAGGAACGTTACATGATGGGAACGTTACATGATGGGAACGTTACATGAAGGGAACGTTACATGAAGGGAACGTTACATGGAGGGAACGTTACGCAATGGGAACATTGCGTGATAGGAACGTTACATGATGGGAACGTTACATGATGGGAACGTTACATGAAGGGAACGTTACATGATGGGAACGTTACATGAAGGGAACGTTACATGAAGGGAACGTCACATGATGGGAACGTTACATGAAGGGAACGTTACATGATGGGAACGTTACATGATGGGAACGTTACATGAAGGGAACGTTACATGATGGGAACGTTACATGAAGGGAACGTTACATGAAGGGAACGTCACATGATGGGAACGTTACATGAAGGGAACGTTACATGATGGGAACGTTACATGAAGGGAACGTTACATGATGGGAACGTTACATGAAGGGAACGTTACATGAAGGGAACGTTACATGAAGGGAACGTTATATGAAGGGAACGTTACATGAAGGGAACGTCACATGATGGGAACGTTACATGATGGGAACGTTACATGATGGGAACGTTACATGAAGGGAACGTTACATGATGGGAACGTTACTTTTAGTAAACTCATATCATCATATAATTTTAATCCGTGACTTCACCAGTAGGTGTGTGTGTGTGTGTGTGTGTGTGTGTCTGTGTCTGTATGAGGACGGCATAGAGAGAAAAGCGAATTCATATATTACATGGTCTTGAATCAACATGAAGGTTTTATATCATATTTTATATTTATTTTGTTGATAATGGTTCTGTGGTAGTGGTGATAATATTGATGTCAATGTAAATTATTTTATTAGTGTAGAAACCGCTAACAGAACACAAGGACAGCTATGTAGGTTTATATCAATATCATAATTTTCTTGTTCTCTCTCTCTCTCTCTCTCTCTTTCTCTCTCTCTCTCTCTCTCTCTCTCTCTCTCTCTCTCTCTCTCTCTCTCTCTGTGTGTGTGTGATTTAAACTGAGAAAGCTGATGTAAAATGAGTAACATTTGGCTCACGATGGTCCACAATACATTAGGAGCTGATAATAACAGACTGTCTGACTCCAGGGCTGGAAATAGTCTCTGGAGAAACACACCCTGTGCCTATAGATTTCTGCTGTGGGTTTGTGACGTTGTTTCGGTCTGCCATGTAATCATGCTTTATATCACAGTGAAATGCTCTGCTTTTGAAATGTCCAGGAAAAAGTTACAGCTCTTGTCAGAATAGCGTTCGTATACGTTTGGTCTTGAACTCAATACTTGTACATTAGTGTAAATCATGGCCTTTAATCTTTTGAATGGTGATTTGAAATGTCTCTCAACCATCAACCAGGGCGTATTATGACCTATTATACCCTTTCACAAGTGTTGATGTAGTTTTCAGGCTCTACTAGAACAGGTTTTCCTGCTTGAATGTTGATTATTCTCCTCATATTCTCCATTGTTGCGGCTCCTCTCTTCCCAGTCTGTCAGTAACGCTCTGTTTAGTTTCTGTCTCTATGAAGCCCCTCCTTCTGAAAAGCACACTGTGCTCTGATTGGTCGACTGGAGCAGTGTGTTGTGATTGGTCGTGTTTGGGAAACGTCCCGCCCCTTACCATAACCGCCAGTTTAACACACTACTAACTAACTCAACCAGGCCCCGCCCCTTTATTCTGCGTATGAATTATTATAATGAGGAATATAGTGACGTGTTCATTCCCGGAAGAAACTCAAGACTACAATGGAGGCGTTTCAGGAGTTCAGGAACACTGACACTGATGTAGAGAAGAACTGGAGCTTTTTCATCCTCAAACAGCAACATTACACACTAAAGACAGATGAACATGGGAAAAAGCATCATCGGTCCTCTTTAATTGAATGGTTTTGCCCCTGAGCTGCATTGTGTGCGATACATACACAGACAAGCACAAACCAGATTAAATATCTAATCCTGCAGACAGCAAGCGAAGGACAGAAGGTGTGTGTGTGAGAGAGAGAGGGAGGGAGAGAGAGAGAAGGGAAGAGATAGAGTGATTTACTCATGACCTTTGTCCCTCCGCAACAGATGAGAGATGAAGATCAACAGTCTGTCAAAGAGGACAGGACACACCCTGTGTGTGTGTGTGTGTGTGTGTGTGTGTGTGTGTGTGTGTGTGTGTGTGTGTGTGTGTGTGTGTGACAGCTTCAGTCTGTCTCTGCATCAGTGCTTTATAAGCCTCAGTAACTGCAGCACAGAGACGCAGCCCAGGGCAAGGTGTGCGAGTCCGTCCTCTACATCAACTGGTTTTGCTTCAGGACCAGTTGGACATCAAGTACCTGACCGCCGTATTTCATATCGTCAGAGTCATATTTTCTGTTACCTAGCAAAATATAATTGCTTTTTGGAAATAAAGGGACTGTTGCACAACCGGTCTGTGGGAGCAGCTGTCTGATTTTACCAGATTCTATCAAGTGTCTGATGAGTTTGTGCTGAAATACCATTGACTTTGATATCAAGATATGGGAAGCTTTTTCTTTTCCCTTTTATAACTTTTACCTCTGTGACTGTGTGTGTGTGTGTGTGTGTGTGTGTGTGTGTGTGTGTGTGTGTGTGTGTGTGTGTGTGATTAGTAGGTTTAAGGGGTAGGGTTAGTGTAAGGAGACAGAATATACAGTTTGTACAGTATAAAAATGTACCACAAAACATGAAAACAACTGAAATAGAATCTTTTGTAAGATTATAAATGTCTTTCCTGTCACTTTTGATCAATTTAATGCATCCTTGCTGAATAAAAGTATTTATTTATTTCAAAAGCAATCTTGCTGACCCCAACAAATGGTTTACTTATAGTTTCCTCTGCATATTACACGAGTTTTAACACAGAAAAAATTGCACACATTAAATTTAACCATCTAACTCATTAACTTTGCCAGCCCTGATAATACGCACTGTATAGGTATACAATGCAGAAATGCAGAAGTTCACATCATCAGCATTCACCAGGATGAATACTATCTTTCACACTCGCCACTTTCAGCACAAACAGCCTCTCTTTCACCCACTCATTCACACACTGGTTCTCTCACACACACACACACACACACTCTGGTCCACAGCCGCTGATGACAGCTGAGCAGCCGGGGAATGTTTAGCAGCTCTGATACACAGACAGCACAACAGCTGCTCTCTCAGTGCTCTCAATGACAGAGAGAGAGGGGGGAGAGAGAGAGAGAGAGAGAGAGAGAGAGAGAGAGAGAGAGAGAGAGAGAGAGAGAGAGAGAGAGAGAGAGAGAGAGAGAGAGAGAGAGAGAGAGAGAGAGAGAGGGGCTACTGGCACCTGATAGGAAGTAGCAACCTGAAACGGGAAATAAGTAAAGAGCAAAATAGAGGTGTAGAGCCAAAGGAGGGAGAGAGAGAGAGAGAGAGAGACACAGAGAGAGAGAGAGAGAGAGAGAGAGAGAGAGAGAGAGAGAGAGAGAGAGAGAGAGAGAGAGAGAGAGAGAGAGAGAGAGAGAGAGAGGGATTTCCTCTATATCAAATATTATATATATATATATATATTAAAATATTTCACACAATTTCCCCCCCTGGAGATATCAGAATCACATCTGCAGGTCATGTATTCTTCAGCTTATGCCTATGCACGCACGCACGCACGCACACACACACACACACACACACACACACACACACACACACACACACACACACACACACACACACACTCACACTCACACTCACACTCACAACAACACTCAGGAACGAAACACTTCCACACACCGCTTCAAGTCGAACACAGCTTCGGTCTTCATGAGTGAGTCACTCAATCAATGATTCATGCAGGAACAAAACAAGTGACTCTATTAATGAGTGAGTCACTGAATGATTCGCTCAACTGAGTTGTTCAAAAACACTGATTTGTGCTGGAACTAAACAAGTGACTGTATTTCCGAGTCAAATATCTATACATTCGTATAATTCATATATATTCAAATCATTTTTGAATGATCATTTACTAATATATAAATGAATTATAATAAAGTTTTTTTTTTTATCATTTACTCACCTTCATGATTTTCTTCCACATCCTGACTGCTCTTTTCCATGGGGACGGATGTTTTTGAGCCCTAAAAAGTAAAGAAGAAAATGTTGAAAGTAATCAGTATGACGCATGAACTATAATCACGTGACAGCTTTGTGTGAGAAACAGACTGAAGTGTAGTTTAGGACTGTGCATTAAATCCCTGAGAATACACACACATTCCTATTGACAACTGTACAAAAGATATCATTCTGTTGTCCCACTTTAGTGACACACACACACACACACACACACACACACACACACACACACACACACACACACACACACACACACATACACACACACTGGTTGTGTTCAGAGAATGCTGTTTATTAGCTCTTGGAGACAAAAACACTGTTAAATGATGTATTTGTTCCACTATTTGCGAGTAAATGGCTTCATTATAATCCTCTAGAGCAGACCGAGGAAGAACACACACACAGCTAGTGCACACAGCATTATAAAACACACCATGCATATAAACCAGCCCTGCCTCGTGTTTCATCGCCACACACTCTCAGAGACGACTGATGCATTGGCTGATAAACAGCAGTTCTCTGACAGGTAGTAAACCGAAGAGCAGATTAGAGCGTCTCACAATCCACAATGTGTGTGTGTGTGTGTGTGTGTGTGTGTGTGTGTGTGTGTGTGTGTGTGTGTGTGTGTGTGTGTGTGTGTGTGTGTGAGTGTGAGTGAGAGTGCGTGTGTACGACTGAGAGTGTGTGAAAGTATGTGTGTGCGAGTGAGTGTATGTGTGTGTGTGTGTGTGTGTGTGTGAGAGAGTGTGTGTGTGCGAGTGTGTGTAAATGTGTGTGTGTGTGAGTGTGTGTTTGCGAGTGTGTGTGCGTGTGTGTGTGTGTGTGTGTGTATGTGTGAGTGAGTGAGTGAGTGAGTGTGCGCTCGAGTGAGAGTGTGTGAAACTTGTGTATGGCGAGTGAGTGTGTGTGTGTGCATGTGCGTGTGTGAGAGAGTGTGTGTGTGTAAAAAAGTCCAACTGTGTTCATTAAGGGGTTCTATGCAGGAAGTTAATACAAACGGCCAGTGCATTTTTATTTATTTGCTCAAAGTTGATGCATGTTGGGGCAGAAATGAAATCAACAGTGGGTCAGAGAGAGAGATGTGTGTTTGCAGTGTTTCCTCCACCGGGAAATCAACACCCCTCCTGCTAAACGCAGATAGAGACGCTTTCATACGAGTGTGTTTACACTCCCGCGGGAGGTTGTGTTCAGGCCAGCGAACGTGGGCTTGTTCTGCGGGGAACATTGGGTTCTTTCAGCGCTGTAACGGTTCTGCGGACCCGGAGCCAAACAAAACGAGGCGACTTGCAGTAAAAACATCACTCAAATGATATCCAGCAAGCGGTTAAATCACACACACACACACACACACACACACACACACACACACACACACACACACACACACACACACACACAGTTCAAACACCAGAAGCAACACGTGTTTATGTGTCGATGAAAAGTTCACTGTCATGATGCTGAAAATGAGAATATAATAATCTGGAGATTGATATAAACAACCACAGATTTCAGCAGCGCTACGCCTGCGTTTGCAGTCTCTCAATTATTGAATGGATGATTTATGATCAGTATTATTTTAGTATTATTTATATACTATTAGCACTGACTGAACTGACCTCAGCTGAACAATGATACTATTGTCTTTTAGAGAATTGAATCATTATTTTCCTGTTTATCCCTGTAAAGCTGCTTTGAAACGATCTAAGCACTATAGAAATAAAGCTGACTTGACTAGACTGCCATTATACTACTATTATTTATTAATATTTTGAATTAGCTTTTATTTTATTTTTCAGTTTTAATTTTAAACTGATTAGTTCACTTCAGAACTAAAATGTCCTGATAATTATAAAATAAAATAAACATTTATATACTTTTTAACCACAAATGCTGGTCTTGCACTAGCTGTGATGCGCCACACATTACGTGATCAGGTTGAAAGGTCACGCGGGTCAGAAATGTAGAGTAGGGCGAAAAACTCCCTCTCATTTTCTCCTCCAACTTCAAAATCGTCCAACATCGTTTTACCTTTTATTTATTTTTTATTTATTTATTTTAATGGCGTTTGACTCAGTCTTTGCACGTTTGCTGTGTAAACAGGTTCTTAGGCCTACGTCACACTTGACCTTTTAACCTGATTACGTAATGTGTGTCGCATCACAGCTAGTGCAAGACCAGCATTTGTGGTTAAAAGTATATAAATGTTTATTTTATTTTATAAAATGGTCGCTGGTTTGTCTAGATAAGACTCTTATTCCTCGGCTGGATCGTGTCGAGACTTTGAAGCTGCACTGAAACTCACATTCGGACCTTCAACCCGTTGGACCCCATTGAAGACACTATATGGAGGAAAATCCTGGAATGTTTTCCTTAAAAACCTTCATTTCTTTTCGACTGAAGAAAGAAAGACATGAATATCTTGGGTGACGTGGGGGAGAGTAAATTATCAGGAAATTAATTCTGAAGTGAACTAATCCTTTAAGTTTTAGCAATTTTGTTTTGTGCTTTTGTCATTTTTATAACTTTTTCCAAAATATTTATTTAGCTTTAATTTATTTTTCTGTTTTAGTAATTTTAGTACTTCAACTTAAGACTCATTTTCTTCAGTCTTTATATATGCCGTATATCTGAGTTAAACGCTTCTGGAAAAAGAACAAATGTGGGCGGGGCTTGATTGTGTCTGTGGGGAACTGATTGGATGGTTGTGGTTTGCTATTGGTGGATCTCATGTGAGTGACAGGTTGCCCCGCCCTCGTCAAAAGAGGATAGATGAGGGGAAGTTGTTCAGATTCAAGATTACGAGACTCAAGAAGACACATGAATTTAAAACAATAATGATGTGCGCGGATGAATCATTTATAATAAACACTGCAATATTCCATAAAAAATAAGAATTGTCCATTTTGAGTTCAGCTTTTCATCTAATATTTGATTTATTTCAGCTTAGTTTTAGTTTACAATAACAACACTGATGTCCAAAGTTACTCTACAACGTTGTTCAACGGGGGGAACCCCAGTGTACCCATGGACCGCGGCCTCATCAAGGGCAGAGAAGGCGAAGGAGGCCGCCGAACGATCACGGGAAGACAACGGGGCCTTCCAGGATCTCATGACCTCCTCATGCACCTCCGAGAAGAGGGGAACTGGTGGGGTGCAGCCCTCAAGAACCAATCATCCAACCGCGAGCGCTCAGGGCAGGGTGGAGTGTTCCACGCTAACCCGATGCTCGCGGTGGCCTGGGAGAGCACAGCCGTCAGTTCTGGATCCAACTCGGACGGTGCTGGGACCCCGGAGGGCGGCAGCACTGCCGAATCATCATCTCCAGAAGAATCCAGCTCGCCTTGTGATGCAGCGATCGACATCGATTCTTCCTCTGGAGCACCAAATGCGATACGAGGCACATCCGTAGACTAACCCTAACATTTGAAACACTCGCGGGTTGCTGAGCTGCAGAGGGCGGTGTGGCCCGAGGAAGCATCGTCTGGGGCAGTGTTCCACATCGTAACCCTCAGATCACCCCTGGCCACCAGCCAAAGTGTCACCTCTCGTGGAGGGGACGGATCGGGGTGTGGCAGAGGGGACTCTACCTTTAGACAAGTCACGGAGTCTCGATCTCAGCTCAGCGAAGGTCATGTTCCCACAGTGAGAACATGACTCATCCATGAAAGCTGCCTTTGTGTGTTCTAAGCCCAAACACGCAATGCAGCGATCATGCCATTCAGAGGAAGGCACGGAACGACCACACCCAGAAACACATCTTTAAAAAGACATGCCCGTGCAAGCTCTTTTGTGAGAGGAAAACTTTGCAATCTATGCCGAGACGGCCAGGGAGAAACACACACGCTGGATGCAGACCACTGCACAGATCAGCAGGCAGGGATGTGAAACTCGCTGGAATCCTTGAGCATGCCAGCAGCCATATCACCCTGTAGCCCAAGACTAGTTGGCCACTGAAGCTAAGCGGGGCTGAGGCTGGTTAGTACCTGGATGGTAGACCTCCTGAGAAAACCAGGTTGCTGCTGGAAGAGGTATTAGAGAAACATATCTGCATGTTGCGGCGTACTTCCTTATATACCCACGAGGTAGGGCGGAGTTACGCATGCAAATTCCGCAGACCCAAGGCATTTCCACTGCCATTGGCTCGTTTTGTAATACTCGAAGGTGATAGGCTTCAAAGCGAAACCCCCATTTTGTCGCCACTGACGTAACTCGTAGTGACCACGAAAGGGAACTCGAGTTACCTGTAATGCGTCACACCCAACACTGCTCTACAACGATCCTGAGGGACTTTTTTCCCTTTCCTGTGACTTTCAGCTGACAATTCATATTGAATGTTAGTTAGCATCAGTAAAATGTTTTTCTGTTGGCACTGGAACCAGATCTGTGGTACAATACTCAATCTCCATACTCATTAACACACTGTGGGATCTGCCCACCTTCATCCTCACTCATCATCCAGCGGTGGCAATCACACAAAGCTTCTGGATTCAGCGTGTTCTTAGAAACCATAAATGGTTGCCAGGGACAACAGCTCGAGGCAAAGACGACGGCTCGCTCAGATCAAAACCGCCTGTGGGTCTCAAAGGGCCTCTTTAAACAGCCTGTGAAAGCTTGCTCTTTGCATTGGCTAATAGGTTTCCTTAATGTTGCCGTTTTTTTTATATTTTACTTTCAGCATCTTTGACACTTTGATCGAACAGAGAGAGAAAAGAAACAGGAAATGGGGGAACTGGATTTGGAAATGTTAGGAAATGCTCATATGACCATCATTTTATATTATATTATATTACCTTCATTCAAAAGTTTGGAGTCAGTAATGTTCTTTTCTCAGAAATTAATATTTTTATTCCGCAAAGATGCATTAAATTGATCAAAAGTGACAGTAGACATTTATAATGTTACAAAAGATTCTATTTCAAATAAATGCTGTTCTTTTCAAAGAGTCCTGAAATATAAAAATATATCACAGTTTCCACACAAATATGACCGTTTTCAACACTGATAATAATCATAAATGTTTCTTGAGCATCAGATCATCATATTAGAGTGATTTCTGAAGGATCATGTGACACTGAAGACTGGAGTAATGATGCTGAACATTCAGCTTTGATCACAGGAATAAATTACACTTTACTGTATATTCACATAGAAAACATCTGATTTAAAATTTTATAATATTACACAATTGTACTGTATTTTTGATCACATAAATGCAGCTGCTTTGGTGAGCAGAAGATACTCTTTAAAAGCATAAAAAAATCTTACCGACCCCAAACTTTTGAACGTTAGTGTATAATAACTCTTAAGTTTAAGTTTAGAATTCTATGCATCTCACTGTAATTAATAAATTGCACTGTTTGATTTAAGGAAGTTTTTGTGACTATTTTAATTAGAATAAACAATATAAATTAATCATTTATATTTATTTTTAGATGATTTTTGGATCAATTAATGTATAATCTGGCAAAACCAGAGCAATGTGACATTTTCCATATTTTAACCTAAATGTATTATTATTTTCTTCATTTTTCTTCATAGATTTGACTATCAAGAGCTGCTCCACAACTCCACCTTCTGTCTGGTTCCTCGCGGCCGACGCTTGGGCTCGTTCCGGTTCCTCGAGTCTCTGCAGGTAAAACAGTTTTTAATTACCTGAACGCAGCCGAGAACGCTTCACAATCCGGCCACACTTTATAATAATGGTCCGTCATTAATAAGTAACTCTGCAGAAAGTAATGCAGGACTATTGAGTAGTTCTACATGAACACTTCAGCTACTACTGTTAACTAATGTAGAAACAGTAATATCACATTTAGTTAATCAATAATTACTTAATGAGATTAGCCTCATTGATGACTATTAACTAACTGACAAATTATAAAGAAGATTATGGTGTGTCTGAGATGATCAGTTATCATTTTTACTCTGAATATAGTCATCACTAGTCCTATAAGAGTGACTTGAGTAATTAGTGATGCATTTTATGACCATGTTCTGAGTAAAAATGAGTACTAATGATCTAGACCATTATTTTAAAGTGAAAAATATGTTTTTCACCATTTAAAATAATGGTCCAGATCACTAGTAGTTCCTGAAGAGTGGCTAGGCAACACTTGAGTAATTAGTGATGCATTTTATGACCACGTTGAGTGTATAAAAAGACAATTGCTAATGTCTCAGACATGTTAATGTTGTGATTAGTAATTAATTAAGAATTCGTAATAAGGAACTATCTTAGTCCTATTCAATATTCCGTACTGATTAGTTGCTTGTTTCTACATTAGTTAATATAGTAGTAGCTGAAGTGTTCATGTAGAACTACTCATTAGTCCTGCATTGCTTCCTGCATAGTTACTTATTATTAATGACGGACCATTATTATAAAGTGTTGTTACCCACAATCCCTTTAGAGATGCGAGGACGGTCTGGTGGATTATGAAAACAGTCAGGTCTCGGAGTCTCCCGGATAAACAGCACATTAGCCGGCGAGTGGAAAACCTTCCCAGGCGTGTGTATTCTTGTATATTCCTGGACGTCCTGCTGGTGTGTGTGAAAGGGCCGGAAGCTCTCGCTCAATGCATGAATCCGCAGAACGCTGGGTTTGGCAACGGCTCGACCCTCACACTGATTCCCTCGCATTTACTCCGCATAAGCCCCTGTCTGAGTTCAGAGATCTCTTTTCTTTGGAGGAAGCCAAAGCCACAGAAAGAACTGGCAATTACAAGCCCTGCGGAAAGTTCTAGAACAGAGGTTCTCAAACATTTCAGGCCAAGAAGCTCCTAACCGGGCACTCTCAGAAGAAAAGGTACAAAAGCTGGGGTACCTTTCCACTTTTGTACCTAAAGTGTGCATATTGGTACCTTAAAGGTACAATATGTAAGAATTTTGTATCAAAATATCCAAAAACCACTTGTTATATACAGTATGTCTTTCAGTTGTGTACGTCCATTATCCTAAATGTTTCCAGAGAAATTCACAATTTTAAAAAGTGGCCGTCCCTGTACACTTGTGGCCTGTCAATGACGTATTATCCGCGTTATCCCTGGTTTCCGCTCGTACTGCCGTAGTAACCATGGCGACAGACGTGGAACACTGCGTTACGTCTAGCGGCGCGCTCACGCTGTTGTTGTATCGTTCAAACATTATGGATCACGACAAGCAGACTTTGGGTCAAAAGGAGAACTAAACCGAGGATCAATATCAGCGTGGCGTTTTCGAGCTAGCGTCCGCGGCTAACTTCGACTCGACAGAGACGCCGCTCCTGCGTGAGCTTTATTAGACGGGTGAGCAAATGTACATAAAACTAATCAGTGTTATATAGCTCAACATGATGAAATGTTAGAATATGATCAGTCTGTTATTCTAATGTTGATCTCGCTCACTGCTAGTCTCATACAGACAAACTAACTTCTAACTCTAGAATAACATTATAACTTTAACACACTCAAATGCAGTTAAGTGTGATAGTGTAGAGTAAGAGAAAGTTTCATTCGTCTAATAAACTGCCCTGTGTGAGTATTATTCAGCAGTTGTGGGTAAGTTAGTTCGGTAGAATGAAATGTCCTCGTTCCGGTATATCCGCAGGACTCGTGTGTGGCGCTGATATCTGTCTCTCATTAGCACTCGCGCCCGCGTCACACCACAGTCATGTTAAAAACATCAATGTATTCACTCATCCATAAACATTATTAGATCCTTCGGCACGACAGCAAGTTCCATCATTCCGCTTATGCGTCATCAATCTACGCCTTTGTTATTGTTAGAGGTTAGCGACCCCTAGCGGCGAAAATTATTACATATTGTAGCTTTAAAGGTACATATTAGTACCTAAAATGTAAATATTAGTACCTAAATGAAACAAAAGTGTTCATTTTGAAAAGATACCACACCAGTGACAGCTTTCAGACCTTTTTCAGTTTTTTCAGCAGTGGGTAAATGGGCATTTCTGTTCTCAAGCTAAGAGAATGTGTGAGTGACATAATGCCATATTTTGATCAATATCCATATTCCTGTAGTTAAGATTAATTCTCATCAATCCCTTTTGCAGATTTAGTATCTAAAAACACAATTAGAATGGATTTCAATGCAAATTCGTTTGTCCAAATTCAAAACAATGAATTTTCAAAACATTAATATTAAATATATTACTTTGGAATTCTGTCTAGTCTGTCTGGAAGAGCTTGGAATTTGTATAACAGACATTATCAATACCAGACTCGAACTCAACAGCATCTTAATGCTTATATTGATAAAATAAAATAAAATAAAATAAAATAAAATAAAATAAAATAAAATAAAATAAAATAAAATAAAATAAAATAAAATAAATGCAGTCACAGGTGTGTGTTAAATAAGTTACATTTAATATTAAACATTATCAAATTGAAGTTGAACACCAATAAATATAGCTCATTATTCTAACTATTGACTATTTATGGTTCTGAAGCTATGTGGCAATTAAAATAAAATGAAACTTCAGGATTTATCCCTGTTAAGGGTATAAATTAGATCCATAAATGTATTAGTAATAGTTCTCAGAATAAACACTGCATAATAATATAATGCAGAATAAACACTAACAGTGGCCTTTTTGTGGTTTCCAAACAATGTGGCAATTAAAATACAATAAATAAATAATAAATAAAAATGTAATTAAATTACATTAAATTATATTAAATTAAATAAAAAAAAATAAAAAAATTATATTAAATAAATGCAGTCACAGTTGTGTTAAATAACATACATTTAATATTAAATATCAGATTGAACACCAATTATTATATGTTCGTTATCTTAACTCTAGGCTGTTTATGTGGCAATTAAAAATAAAATTAAACAACATGATTTACCCCAGTTCAGTTCAGGGTGTGAATTAGATCCTTCTGCTTTAAGTGGCTAAATTGTATAATGTAAATTAACGATTATTTACAATAATATACCTTTTTTGTCTCTTGCATAAATAAAAACTATAAAAATAAAATATAATTAAGCTATAAAATTAAAACATAAAAAGATTAAAAGATAACATGCGGTCATGCGTGGTTTCTAATTCAATCGTGGCTCATCCAATCGGTTTTATAAATGTATATGGGTCATAAATACATGAGTTGAAATAAGATATCTTAGCTCTGTAAACTCCCACATGTCACAGAGATCCTCCAGATCTCTAACCTCACGCCGTCTGTGTGTGTGTGTGTGTGTGTGTGTGTGTGTGTGTGTATGTTCCTCGACACACAAACGCCGGCTCCTGATCTCCGAGTGTTTCAGGAGGAGAGGAGAGATCAACACCTGGGGCGGTTCGCTGTGTTTAGGATGAAAGCATGGCTTCACACTCCGGTTTGATCTCGGCCCGTTATTAGGATTGCATTCTCTTGTGATTTAATTAAAAAGAGCAGAATCCCGGCTGAACGACGGAAAAAGGCAAACAAGGAGTCTGGGAGGAAAAGTAGAGCAACATCAAGATGGAATAGTAAACAGGAGGGATGGAGAGCAACTGCGCTTCAATAAATCATGGACTCCTGCGTCTCTGCTGTTCAGACGGGGTAATTAACACATCTGTGTGTGCGATTAGAGTGCTGTGTGAGAACAGTCACGAACTGGCCCCTCCGAGACACCGTACACACCCAGAACGCTTCATCACACGCTAGATATTCGATCTCATAACCTTGCCTAAAGGGGAAACTCAGATGACTAAATTTCAGTGCATTTGGGGTGAACTTGTACTGTGTGTGTGTGTGTGTGACTGTGTGTGACTGTGACTGTGTGTGTGTGTTTGTGTGTGTGTGTGTGTGTGTGTGTGTGACTGTGAGTGTGTGTGTGTGAGTGAGTTAGTGTGAGTTTGTATGTGAGTAAGTGTGTGTGTGTATGTGAGTAAGTGTGTGTGTGTGTGTGTGTGTCAGCAGAGGACTTGTTTGTGCTGATGCTAATTATAGTCTGTGCCACCTCTGTCCTCACAGGCCGCTTGTATCCCGGTGTTACTCAGTAACGGATGGGAATTACCTTTCTCTGATGTCATCCAGTGGAACCAGGCCGTCGTCGAGGGCGACGAGAGACTGTTGCTACAGGTAACACTCCTTCCCGCTCTTCCTCCTGAAGAGGGAACATAAGGATGGAAAAATATGCTAGTTAAAACATATGATGATGTTCTCAGATTCTGTGACTTTCACTATTTTTATCATAGTTTAATGAAATGGTCTTCTGCTGCTTTGTGACGTTAATGTTTGGTAAACTTTTCATAATTTATGTCTCACGAACCAACAATGACATTCATTATGTTACAAAAGATTTAAATTTGAAATAAATGCTGCTGCTTTGATCATCAAATATATATTTTTTCCATGAAAATGTTAAACACCACAACACTGATAATAATCATAAATGTTGAGCATCAAATCCTCATATCAGAATGATTTGTGAAGGATCATGTGACACTGAAGACTGGAGTAATGATGCTGAACATGACGGATCATTATTATGAAGTGTTGTTACCCACATGTGTGTTTGTGGAGGTAAACTCGACTGAGGTTTTGGACTTACTCCACTGATCTATGATTCTGTTCCTCAGGTTCCGTCTACGGTTCGGGCGGTTTCCCCTGACCGGGTTCTGGCTCTCCGACAGCGGACACAGATGCTCTGGGATGCCTACTTCTCCTCCGTGGATAAGATTGTGCTCACCACACTGGAGGTGAGCTGGGTCAGACGAGGTGTGTGTGTCTGACAGAGAGGAAGGTCTGCCAGGGGAAATTAAACCAGCACAGGATGCCATACATCATTAGCACATACTTAGTTCCCTGCCCTTAGGTTAATTGGCAAATGAGATGTCAAGTATGCACAGAAGTATGGCTTAACTGCGCCCCCTGCTGGCCAACAGGCGCAAGTGATCGTTCCAAAAAACTAAATGAGTGTGGTTTTGATTTAATGTGATTGTTTTATTGGTAACACTTTACAGTTAAGTTTAACATTAACTAATAATTAACTGTACATATACAGCATTTAATCATCTTTGTTAATGTTAATTTCAACGTTTACTAATACTTTAGATATTAGTTAATGCACTGAACTAACAACTAACAATGAACAGCTGTATTTTTATTAACTAACGTTAAAGATGAACAAATACTGTAACAAATGGATTGCTCATGGTTAGTTCATGTTAGTTAATACATTAACTAATGTTATACCATGGTCTGGGTGAATACTCGATTCTGATTGGCTGCAGGGTGTCCATTAAAAAGTGATAGAGGAGTTCTGGTGAAACTGACTGTTTACCGTTCGAAATGAATAAATAAATGCGCTGGCTACATCAACTGTGAGTAACCATAGCAACAGGCAGTAAACTGAAGGGTTCTACGAGTATAAATATCTCCGGTTGCTAAATAAACCGTCAGGCGTAACCAGGGAAACCAAGTTATTGTTTGTAAAAACTTTAGATTTCGATTGTAAAACTAATTAAAATATAAACTAATGTTTTAAAAATGTGTTATTTGGCAAGTGACCATGGTATAAGTGGGTTAATGCTGCACGTCGGACGGTTCACGCCTCGCTGTCGTCCATTAATACCTGACAATGGACACCTCGAAGGGCATTAACCCTTACTTAACCAATGAAGCTTATTGTAAAGTGTTACCGTTATATTTAATGCTGCTGTTTTAATGTCTGTCAGATCATAAAGGACCGAGTTTACTCGCACATCTCCAGAAATAAGTTCATGTGGAACGCCTTACCTGGAGGGCTGCTGGTTCTGCCCGAATACTCCACGCACCTGGCGCACTACCCCTTCTACTACTACAACCTGGGTGAGCGTGCACTGGAGAGGATTCTCTAAAGAAAATAAATATTATTGAAAACACTGTTATTTAAAAATGTCATGTTTAATGCAATGTGCTTCTTTGCAATTATTTGTGAAATTTACTAGCAATTTCAGTAACACTTTATTTCAACAGTCCACTTTAGACATTCTACTAACTATAAATTACTTTGCAACTAGCAGTCATCGGAGTATCTAGTATGCATATAGTATGAGACCGCTAAATAAGTATGTTCTTCGCACATTGTCATTATCATGTGACCTACCACACAAATCACAAATCCTCTCCTGTGGCCTCATGGGATAGTAAAGTGTCCATCATATCACAGCGCATCTGCGGAGAGCCTGGCCGCTCCCTATTAAGTCCTATTGACGGCAAAATTTGTCTCTTTCACCTGATTGCCGTTGAGAAATCTCAGATTTGATTGTAGGTTTTGCAAGTTCAACATGGGTTATACACTCACCTAAAGGATTATTAGGAACACCATACTAATACTGTGTTTGACCCCCTTTCGCCTTCAGAACTGCCTTAATTCTACGTGGCATTGATTCAACAAGGTGCTGAAAGCATTCTTTAGAAATGTTGGCCCATATTGATAGGATAGCATCTTGCAGTTGATGGAGATTTGTGGGATGCACATCCAGGGCACGAAGCTCCCGTTCCACCACATCCCAAAGATGCTCTATTGGGTTGAGATCTGGTGACTGTGGGGGCCATTTTAGTACAGTGAACTCATTGTCATGTTCAAGAAACCAATTTGAAATGATTCGAGCTTTGTGACATGGTGCATTATCCTGCTGGAAGTAGCCATCAGAGGATGGGTACATGGTGGTCATAAAGGGATGGACATGGTCAGAAACAATGCTCAGGTAGGCCGTGGCATTTAAACGCTGCCCAATTGGCACTAAGGGGCCTAAAGTGTGCCAAGAAAACATCCCCCACACCATTACACCACCACCACCAGCCTGCACAGGGGTAACAAGGCATGATGGATCCATGTTCTCATTCTGTTTACGCCAAATTCTGACTCTACCATCTGAATGTCTCAACAGAAATCGAGACTCATCAGACCAGGCAACATTTTTCCAGTCTTCAACTGTCCAATTTTGGTGAGCTCGTGCAAATTGTAGCCTTTTTCCTATTTGTAGTGGAGATGAGTGGTACCCGGTGGGGTCTTCTGCTGTTGTAGCCCATCCGCCTCAAGGTTGTGCGTGTTGTGGCTTCACAAATGCTTTGCTGCATACCTCGGTTGTAACGAGTGGTTATTTCAGTCAAAGTTGCTCTTCGATCAGCTTGAATCAGTCGGCCCATTCTCCTCTGACCTCTAGCATCAACAAGGCATTTTGGCCCACAGGACTGCCGCATACTGGATGTTTTTCCCTTTTCACACCATTCTTTGTAAACCCTAGAAATGGTTGTGCGTGAAAATCCCAGTAACTGAGCAGATTGTGAAAAACTCAGACCGGCCCGTCTGGCACCAACAACCATGCCACGCTCAAAATTGCTTAAATCACCTTTCTTTCCCATTCTGACATTCAGTTTGGAGTTCAGGAGATTGTCTTGACCAGGACCACACCCCTAAATGCATTGAAGCAACTGCCATGTGATTGGTTGATTAGATAATTGCATTAATAAGAAATTGAACAGGTGTTCCTAATAATCCATTAGGTGAGTGTAGGTCGAAAGTTGAATGAACGAGTACTTATGTCCTTTCGATTTCTTACAGGTTGAGTTGTTGTTGCCCATTACACGCTAGCATTCCGCTAATGAATGCTGATTGGTCAGTGAAGGACTGATTACGACCAGAGATACCGCTTGATGGCATCGTGGCATCCGAAGCGGGACTAGAATGTTAAGGCGGTCTTTTAAAACAACAAAACTAAAACTCTTCTAGCACGTGTGTTTGCCTGTGTCAGCTGTGTTGTCGATGCCTCGAGAGAAAAGAAAGTGCAGAGCGCGAAAGCACCAAAGTGACTGAAGGATTGCCGTAAAGCAGTATCTCTGGTCGTACGATGTGTATGACGTCATTGACATTTTAAAATACTTTTTAAAGCAAATAAGTGACTATTAGTGAAAAATCTAACACCCAGCAACGTGTAATTTCTTTGCATCTCCTTTCGAATACAACATGCAAATTACTAGACAAAACATTATATCCTGAGAAAACTGGATATATAGGTGGGTATAGCTCCATAGACCTCCATTCATTCTGCACTCGTCCTGCGAGCGCCCTCATGTGGAACCAGAGTGGAACTGCAACCAGTTCAAAAGCTGGAAGTTTACTGAGAGTGGAAGTTCTCCCCTTATTAGACATTCTCTGATCATATGCACGCTTCAGAATCCCACCGGAAGTAGTAGATCATCCGGGTGTTTTCACCTACTCTTTTATCATAGACATAATAAATACATATTAATAGGGCGTCTATGCATTTATTATGTCTATGCTCTTTTATGAGTAGCCTACTATGAGTTCAGACCCGAGGTCGCGTGAGACTTCCGTGTTGTTTGTCATTTTTGACGGACAGGTCGTAAAAATTCACTCATAATCTATTATTATTAATTTTCATATTTTAATGCTAAAAAGCCATTTAGTAGATTCTGTTTTGTTCATATTTTCAGTTTTATTCACAAACTTACATTTGCATTTATTTATTTATTTATTTGTTTATTAAGAGAAAGTTGAACAGAGACTGTGGGTCACTTTTCAGGTTTCATCATGAATGTTTGTCCAATAAATAAGCTTTGTGCTTTGTTAGCCTACTTTTGATATGAAACAAAGCCTCAGCTTTCAAATTCTGTCCATTTTATCACAAAATTCATATAGTAGAGGTCCTGGGTAAGATTTGTATGCGCTTCATTTAGCGGAGAATATCTCAACTGGTATAGACTAATATGACCCCATTGAACAACGTGGGATATGTGCCAAAATCTCCACCCGGGACGAAAGTCCTGAAAATGACCACGATAGGTGACACTATTATCACACTACAGGTGAATGGGACTTTTTTTTTCCCTTTATAGATATCCTCATTTCTACCAGATTAATCTTCATATTAAGAGAAATACTTTTTGTATTACAATTTGTCTAAAAAATAAAATATGCAATATGCAATCTCTATGGAGATTTTGGCACATATCCCACGTTGTTCAATGGGGTCATATTAGTCTATACCAGTTGAGATATTCTCCGCTAAATGAAGTGCATACAAATCTTACCCAGGACCTCTACTAATACAATAAATACTGCTTTGGCGCTCTTTAATTTGGCACGAGAGCTCATTAGCGCCTCGAATGAACACGATCATCCCTTCCTTTTTACTACGTTACAGAACGAAATAAACATGAATAAAAAGCGTGAAAAGATTAATCGCGATTAAGCACATCCAAAATAAAAGTTTGTGTTTACATAATAAATGTGTGTGTACTGTGTATAATTATTTTGTATATTATATAAATACACACACATGCATGTATTTATTTAAGAAATATTTACACGTATATACTGTATATATTAACATATAATTTATATCATATATAAATATAAATATTTGTATATATATATATATATATAAAAAAAAAAACTTAAATATATAAATGCTAGTGTGTGTATTTATATATACAAAATAATTATACACAGTACACACACATTTATTATGTAAACACAAACTTTTATTTTGGATGCGATTAATCTTTTCACAGCCCTGATAAAAACATGAACATCATAAAATACGTTGAAAGATACAGTCCAACTTTCTGAAATCCGTATGTCTCTCATGTAGTCGCTCAATCAGTGTTTCAAACGCAGAAAAAGGTCAATAAATCAGCTTGTAAACAGTCACTTAACTCAGGAAAGCCAATTGTTGACCAGTAACTTGATAGTCAGCGAGAGCACACTCACCACCAATTGGACAGGGGTGAGAATTACAGAATTACGGTACAATTACAATTAGATCACCCTCAGTTTTTTAGCACTGATGGAAAAATCTGAAAGCCGTCTGTCAATGCCGGAAAACTTTCGGTTAACGCGACCTCTGAATTCAGACACATTTCTTTTGTCACATGCTGTTTTTCGCCTACTTTATAGTAAGAAAGTATGCAATTTCGGACGCAGGCAAAGTGTCCTAAAGTTAAGTACGCTCACTCTCTGTGCTCTGTTGATGTAGGGACCAGCCCAGGTCAGGAGTTCACCGCGGTAATTCATGCCACCTCACCTCTGGTCTCCCAGTCTCAGCCAATCATGAAGCTCCTTCAGGTCGTCTCCAAATCCAAATATTGCTCACAGGTCAGTAATATGGATCTTTACAAACTTAACCCCCTGGTGCTCTTTGGACATTTTTGACCAAAAGATTTTACATGTATTTTTGTAAATTTTTGTATTTTTCTTCATCAGAATAGTATGAAACTTGGTAAAGGGTTTGGCCCTTGCTGTGAACACAAAAAAAAAAAAAAAAAAAATCATGGTTATGATTCCAACAGGTTAAATGGTCCTGAAAACAATAGTCACACTTGTGCTCTTCACGGTCAAAAATGAGCGCATTGGAAATTAATGGGAAACTAATTTCCTCTAGTGGAAGTGTTTGGTACTGCAGCCGAACACAATCTCACTGAAAGATAATTTTTTTATCTGAAAGATATCAGGCTCAAATGAGTTTCAACTTGTTTAGATTTATTGCTTTGATTTTCTCACAGTTTTAGAGTAAAACATGTTTTTGGAAATATATATTTTATATACAAATTTTTTTTATAACAATAAACGTAAAATTCTGTAACTTTTTTTAAGTTCACTTTTCAAAACTTCTTTCACTTCAGCAATAATCCAAGTGTCGTCTTTAAAAAGAGATCAAACTTCAGTCTGTCGTTCTTAAGCATTCAAGATTTACCAGTTTAAGTTGGAAATTGAATTTTTAGGTCTATTCTCAAAAAGTGAATAAATGGATAATAAATACAGCGTAAATATAATTTAGTAGCATAAAATCTCCTAAAAATACAAAATATTAAATAAAAAACATTATCGAACTAAAATATAGTTTCATTGATATATAAAAAAAAAAATTCTGTCATTTTCTGACCAACACACGAAGAGCACCAGAACTGTCTTTTCTATCGCATGATGAAGAACATTTGCTCAGTGACATTAATGCAGATCCACTGGTTATAAATATAGACACGATACAAAGAACTTTCAAAAGAATCAAATGATAACGAAGTAACAAAGTGAGAAAAACAACAGAAACATCGATTAGTTGAACACAGTCAAAAGCCAACAGGAACATGATAGTGAGAGTGTGTGTGTTCTTGCTTGGGTTTCTTGTCAGATCATCATTCTGTGGAACAGTGAGAAGTCGCTCCCTCAGCGCAGTAAATGGCCGCCGATGCCAGTGCCGCTTATCGTCACAGACGGCAGAAGGAAAGTGAGTATTGAAGCGAGAGCGCAGTCGAGTTCTCTCTCTCTCTCTAATTCAATTCATATGTGCTTTATTGGAATGACAATTCTTTCAATATATTGCCAAAGCATTTCCAATCATCATACTTATACATACATGACATAAATAAATAGATAAATGAATAAAAAGTTAAGTAGAATTAATCAACATTTCAGAATTCTATGAACAATTTAGAATTCAGTGATTGTTTGCGTGTGTGCATGCGTGTGTGTGAGTGTGCATGCGTGTGTGTGAGTGTGTGTATGAGTGAGTGTGTGTGAGGGTGCATCACTGATTATTGACTCCTCCCTCTTTTTGTGACGGGCATTAATATATCTTGCTGCTAGTAGGAGACAATCTCTTTTCACCTCTTGTCACAGTATGGGCAGTCTCTCTCTCTCTCTCTCTCTCTCCCGCTCTCTCTCTCTCAGCTCTTGTCTCTGTGTCCGCAGACGAGTAGCCGATTCCTTCCACATGCATCTATTGAGACGGAGGCGGTTTTGAGCCTGGATGAAGACACGGTGCTGTTGACCAGCGAAGTGAGTCTGCCTCTCCTCTTCATCTCACACACTGTTCAAGTACAGTATATTCCAGGTTAATACTGGAAGTTATTTAAGTATAAAGTTTTTAAGTAAAAAAAAAAGCATGGTTTTACTGTGAGTTTCGTGTTGGAAAAAAACTAAAATGACTGTAAACAAACAATATCACACTGTATTTATACAGTGCATGTCAAGTCAAGTCAGCTTTATTTATATAGTGCTTTTTACAGTACAGAGTGTTTCAAAGAAGCTTTACAGAGATAACGAAAATAATGCAACAAAGTTTGTTTCTAGAAGAAAATAGCGTCACAGTCCAGCTTCAGTAAGCTCAATGATGGTACATTTTTGTTGTAAAAAAGTTATTAATTTAGTTCATATATATATATATCTTTGTACTATGGAGGCACACAGCCTGAATAGATTAATTTATCTTTTTTGTTGCGTGTCACCATTATTGTGTTTTTTATGTCTTTGCATCATTAAATGCATTTATATTTAATTGAAATTAACTTGCAAATAAGTGACTGCAAACATTAAATTTAGTTTGCACTTGGGAATATTCTTTTAAAGTCTATTTTTTCCATAATAAGTACTTATTTTACAAGTGTGTTAAAAGAAGAAAAAAAAGAAAACCATTGCAAGATGATGTCAAATCCTTTAAAGATTAATCACTGTTGTGAAAGATCCATCTACAAACAGTTATTAATTTGAAATAAGTTATGGATAAATCTTCATGCTCAAATAATGCTAACATAAAATCTTCATTATCAAGAATATGAAAATCAGCCAATTAGCATATTTTAGATTCTAACTTGTCATCGTTTTAACAAATGTTTTCATTTGTCGCACTTCTGACTCGGCTGGATTAAATATGAATATGAATAAACAAGGTCCAAGAGCCCAAGCAAAGGAACACTGATCACCATAATGGCGATGAATTACAGTTCTAGAGCAATTAAAATATTAGAATGTTAACAGTGTTAAACAATTACATTTCTTACAGTGGCACAGTTAACCCTTGTGCGTCCTTATGGACATTTTTGTCCTTTTCAGTTTCGTTTTTTTATTTATTTTTTATCACTTTGCCTGTGTTAATGCTAACAGCATAAAATTTGGCACGGGTGTGTATTTTTATTGGAATTTTACTATTTCATCAACATTTCCTTTAAAAAAATTATTTTGCACTAGGTACACAAAATACTTCCTCTCAAGACCTTTTGGACAAAAATGGCCCCATTAAAACTGCATTTTTTAATCCCTGTGCCGTTTAACTATAAAATGATGCAATCTTTTTTAAGAGGCTTTCATTCTGTTGGCAAGGCTTCAAAATTTACATTTTTACAATTTGTTATCAGATGGTGCCATTTTTTCAGGTTTGGCCTATAAAGCAAATACTCGCTATATTCCTGTTTTCTGCTTCGGCATATTATAGAGCCAATTGGATAAATTATGCAATGATAATTGTGTGGGTGTGTTGGTATGGATGTCAGAGTGTGGTTGGTATGTGTGTTATAAAAAACAGTATTTGAGTAGTTTGTAGTATTGAGAGAGAAAAACTCAACTGTAAATAACAAAGCCAATCACTGTGTTCACCAGTGGAGTTTTGCTGGCATCCAATGGGGAAAGTTTGGTACTGCACCCAAACAAAATCTTACTGAAAGCTCATTTTTTGAGATATCAACCTCAAATTTGGAACACAACTTATTTAGATTTATGGCTTTGAATTTATATCAGTTTTAGAGTTCAACTTGTTTCATAAAATATATATTTTATATAAAATAATGTTCATAAATAATTTTCATAAACTTAAACCTATATAACTTTTTGGGGGATTTACTTATAAAGTAAATATACTTACTTCAGCAAAAATCTGCCAAGGGTATTCTTTAAAATGATACCAAAGTTAAGTCTGTGCACCCAAGCTTCAACTTTTTATGACAGTTTTTTGACATGGACATTTTTGTCCACTTTGGACCTATGTGTAACTTTTTTTAAATTGATGCACAAGGGTTAAAGACAACTTAATAATGTGAATTCAGATTCTGGTTAAAGACCTGTGAAATTGCAAATTCATGTTTTTCCTCTCTAATCTGACTCTACCAGATCAATTTTGCTTTCCATGTGTGGCGGAGTTTTCCCGAGAGGATTGTTGGCTACCCTCCCAGGAGCCATTTCTGGGACCCTGTGAAGAAAGCCTGGGGCTACACCTCTAAATGGACCAACGAGTACTCCATCGTCCTCACCGGAGCCGCGTTTTATCACAGGTAATCGACACAGCTGACACATCCTAACTGTGGGCCCTATCACACACACGGTGCAATGCAGCGCCAGGCGCGACGCAAGTGTGTTTTGCTAGTTTCAGCCCGACGCAGTTTTCATTTTCACGTCCTGCGTCACGTTGTTTAAATAGAAAATGCATTTGCACCCGTTTGTGCGCCCATGAACTGCTGGTCTGAGAACGAGTGTGTGTTCAGGCGCACTGTTGGAGCGTTGCTATTTTAAGGAACTAAAATAGACTGAGCCATTGACCAATTGAACCCTGCTCTAAAGTCAAAAGCGCAGTATTTTTGTTTGTTATTTAAAGAGAGCGTTAGTAATATGCGCCTATAGGTGGATCCACAACACATGTACACATTTAGCTTATTACACACACAGGGCACACAAACCAGCCAAATATTACAAATAAAAGGATTACAATGTAAAAGATTATTATTTTACATAAAGATATGCTGGAATCCGGCTTGTCCCGTAGATGGTCTTTTAAGCTCACACACACACACACACAGCTTTAACCTCACGCACGAGCAGATCCGTTTCCTCGCTAGAGAAGCGTTCAGTTTTTCCACTATCAAATTCCATCATGTAAATAGCGAATCTGCCATGCACAACTGGCATTTAAAGGGAATGGGAGATGAGACTCTGATTGGTTTATTTCACGTTACGCCCAAAACACACCCATTACTCATTAAGAGAATAGGGACAACCCTTTTAGACCCTGCACCAGGAGCGCCGACCATTTTTCCCGTCGTTAAACTAGCAAAAGTGGATTCAGACACGCCATAAGTGCACTTGCGCCCTGCGCTTTAGACCATGCGCTTAGATCGTTAAAATAGGGCCCTGGAAGTCTCTCCCGCTTCATCGGCTTCTGTAACGTGATCAACGAAGACTCTCGATCATGTGCTGATGCTTCTGTCTCACAGGTACTACCATCACCTGTTCTCTCACTACCTGCCCTCCTCTCTGCGTGCGCTGGTGGATCGCACCTCCAACTGTGAGGATATCCTGATGAATTTCCTGGTCTCCTCTGTGACGCACATGCCACCGATTAAAGTGGCGCAGAGAAAGCAGTACAAAGAGATGCCGACCCTCCAGGTGAGGCCAGAGCCAACATTGTGTTCTTACAGTTCTCCTCAAGTTTACACAGCCTGCAGAACATGCAAGATGTTCATCATTTTAACAAAAAGGGATCAAAAAAATTGCATGTTATTTTTTAAGTTGTATAACGGAATTTACCAGTTTAAAAGTTTACATACACTTGAATCTTAGAGAAAACATATTATACTTGATGTTTTCAGGCTCTACTAGAACAGGTTTTCCTGCTTGAATGTTGATTATTTTCCTCATATTCTCCATTGTTGCGGCTCCTCTCTTCCCAGTCTGTCAGTAACGCTCAGGACTGTGTTTCCCGTACAACGACGTAACTCGCTGCTTAACCATCATGGTACGGTGCATCATTGAAGAAATCAACTAGCTAGTCACGACTGTTTCCCGAAACTGTATTGTCACAAATTGGTCGTTCAGCCACATTGGTTGATGATGTCACGCAGAAGTAATAACTACTTTTAATTAATCTGTTTGAGATCTAATTAATGCTACATGTTTTGCTATAAATTACAGACATGGCATCTGAGGACTATTTCTCATTTTTCTCAGTTATTTTGCTTTATTTCCAGATTCAATCATAGACTCGTTCTTACACACTAGAGCTCGTTCACACATGCGCACTCTTCAAAAACGACACTTTAAATCACTTGACAAACTAAAAGACGTAAATGACATTTGTATGTATTCTAAATAAAAGATACAGATTGTACTGAATGTCAGCTTGCTTATTTTGCTCAAAACAATGATTTATTGAGTCCACATATCATGCAAACAAGAAACTCTGCTTCTAACCACAGGTCGAGATCAAACACACAACTCTGCGATGCGGTTTGGGAATGTTCGTTTCGGGAAACACAGACTCGTTGAACTGCTGATAACGACAGAACTTGTGACCATAGTTTGCTAATGATGCTTTTGGGAAAAGCACCCCTGTTTAGCTCCTTCTGAAAAGCACACTGTGCTCTGATTGGTCGGCTGGAGCAGTGTGTTGTGATTGGTCGAGCACTTCGAGTGTGTTTAGCAAATGTTCCGTCCCTTACCATAACCGCCAGTTTAACACACTACTAACTAACTCAACCAGGCCCCGCCCCTTTATTCTGCGTATGAATTATTATAATGAGGAATATTGTGACGTGTTCGTTCCCGGGAGAAACTCAAGACTACAATGGAGGCGTTTCAGGAGTTCAGAAACACTGACACTGATATAGAGAAGAACTCCTGCTGGAGGGACTGTGTGTCATTACCTGGATGATCCATGATGTGTGTTGTGATGTTTGTTATTAAACTGCCCACTGTTCATCAAGTAAAAATCATCCAGGTCAAGCACATTCTTTGGTTTTGTCTTCTGGGAAACATAAATATTTTCTGAAGGACAGCACTAAAAATTAAAAAAGTACACATCATCATCCTTTTCAAAAGTTTACACCCCCTGGCTCTTCGGCTACGTCTACATTAATCCGGATACTTTTGAAAAATGGCGTATTAATTTCAATTCGCGCTCTGTCCACACTAGCGTTTTCATCCGCACTTAAAACATCAAAAACACCTTACTGACGATAGGCCAAACCATTGAGAAAAAGATGCGTTTTCACATGTATCGGGATTAGTATAGACTTGGCCTAAAAGTGACGTGTTTTTAACATCTTATTTTCTGTCTCCTTCAAAGGGCACTAAGATGGCGCCATGGGCGAACCCAGAGCACTTTACCCAGAGGCAGGAGTGTGTCAACACCTTCGCAAGCTGGTTTGGTTACATGCCTCTAATGCACTCTCAGTTTCGCCTGGACCCAGTGCTCTTTAAGGACCACGTGTCCGTCCTGCGCAAGAGGTACAAAGACCTGGAGCGCGTCTGAGCCGAGCTGAACGCAGTGGAGACGGGTCACCGAATGACACTGACTTATCTCTACCCCTACGCTACTGGCTGCTAGCTTGTGATGGCCAGTCGGTGGACAAGAGAGGGGGTTTTGCCTCTTATGACCAGTTCTCAACATATGACTGACAGCTTGATGGATGCGAAAACATCACAGATCTGTCAATCATTCCAGCTGCTGTTTCATTGGAGGAGTTTGTAGCGTTAAGGTGCTGTGGACTAACACACGGCAGCGAGTCGCCAAACAACTGAAGTGGTAATTACATGACCAATAAAATAATTCCGAAATGCAAACTGTGTGTGGGTGAATTTGTTAACAGTATCTTTTTATTTACATGTTAAAAAAAAAAAAGTACTATCCAACATGGGTCGTTAACAAATAACATGGGCATTTCTCTTTTCAACATCAAGAAATTAGGTAAAAAGTAAAAAATTTCAGACAGTCTAAAGTTGAATTAGGTTATTAGAATAAATAATTGAGTTGCTGGTTTGAATCTGATATCTGACTGAATAAACATCTACTTACCGATTTGAAAACTGGAACTACTTTCAATGGTGTCAATCTCTAAAATGAAGCTTTGTTCACTTGAAGTTAAATGTAAATCAGTGTAATTACTGACTGGCTGTTCATATGGCATAGCATATTAATTTGGAGAGTGACAATTAAAAAGCTTCTACTACCCTTCAAAGTTTAGAGTCAGAAAGATAATTAATTTGTCTTCTGCTCACCAAGGTTGCATTTATTTGATTTAAAAAAACTGTAAAAACAGTAATATTGTGAAAATATATTGTCATTAAAAATGGCTGTTTTCTATGTGAATATATAGTAAAATGTAATTTATTCCTGTGATCAAAGCTGAATTTATCATCATTACTCCAGTCTTCAGTGTCACATGATCCTTCAGAAATCACTATAATATGATGATCTGATGGTCAGAAACATTTCTGATTATTATCAATGCTGAATTCTGATTCATTTTGACTTTGACCTGTAATGCTGCCATCATAATCATCCACTGTTTGAACTCATACTTACCAACCCCAAACCTTTGAACGGTATTGCAAGATTGTGAAACATAATCACTGAAAAGACATAGTATTAGCCCTATTATTTAGGAGTGCAAACATCATCATCTTCATTTTGCGTTCTCCAGTCTAACTGGGTATAGCCGACCCACTCTACAAATGTGTCTATATGAGGTGTGTCTGAATTTTCCTACAACACTTAAAGGCAAATAAGAATTGACTTACCACAACGCCTGAAGAAAGAGAAGATCAAACCTCTTGCTGTTGCAAGTCCCAATATTTTGCTGAAAAGGCTATCTGGAGATCACGTCGGGGTCACCACTTTGTAAGGACCACCCATTGGCCCAATGACGGAATCCAACGGTGTGGGCGAAGGTATGATGCATGTATGTCTTTTCAGCGCTCCAGTGAAGTTCACTTAATTTATTAGAATTTAGTTTCAATATTAAAGCTGCCGTCGGCAACAATTTTTTGATCATATTTCCTGAAACCGAAACTATGCTCCGACAGAACAACATAAATGAGATGGTTTTAGAAAAAAACCTGCGCTTCTACCTCCACCTGGAGCCTGTTATTTGTTTGGCAAAAATCCACCGCTCCCGGTTCTCCTGGTCCAATCAGTGCAGGGCTGTGTGATTTCCAATCACAGGTCGTGCACGCCACAGACCCCACGCCATTGATTCTGTGACAGATGGTTGGAAATCCTCATTCTCTGCAGGGTTTTCTTTTTCTTTCTCTTTTTTTGGCAAAATGTAATTCTTTACTTTGTTACCAGCTCCTCAACTCTAGATGGGAAGCTGTAACACTATACCTCCTCCTCATTGTAAATATCCAAATGAGCATTTTTTGATCCAGAAACATATAATACAACATGCAATGCTGTAGTAATTTATTGATGTAGAAATCAGAGAGATAAACAAAGATGGGTAATACACAAACCCCTGGATCAAACTGGGGTTAAGAATCAGGTGCATTCGCCTTGGGAAGTAAAAAAGAAAAAAGTGTTCAGAATTATGCTTATCTCTTTGTCTCTGTACAATAACATTCTGTAACTCAAAAATTTGATTGCAAAAAAAGAAAAGAATCAGGAGCATTTTAAAAAAAAACATTTCAAATCTTTACTGAATGACTGTGCACTGAAACTTATAATTTATCTTAAAGGAACACTCCACCGTTTTTTGAAATAGGGCTTATTCATATTCTTTCATACATTTAGATAGGTGGGTAAATGCATTTTTGTCTCAGTGCATGCATTGTTTTAGTTTGACAGGGTCGGCGCTAGCTTAGCTTAGCACAATGAATGGAATCCTTTGTTGCCAGCTAGCATGTCCTGAGTAAAAGTGCTAAAAAAAGTTTTAAAAAACCCACGTAATTACTTCTTGTGGCCTGCGTATTCACAACGAGTACAAATAGCGATGCAGATTAACACAAGGTGGCAGATATTGACTTGGGACTATATTATGGGGAAGCACAGGCGAAGCACAGCTACTTAGGCGAAGCACTGCTACTTGGACGCAGAGATATCACGCAACACATGAAATCCCACGACTTCTGTCAACATACCGGTGTGCAACGAGTCAAAACACAGAAGAACAACACGCGTGACCTGCACCGAGTGTCTTCGCTTTTGGATTGTTTATTTTGAGAAGTTACAGCTACAGTTACAGCAAACATGGTAATTATCTGCGTAGCAAAAGGTTGTGAGAACAAGCAAAGGACATCCACGACTGTAATGTTTCACAGAATTCCATCGAATGTGGAACTGAGAAATAAATGGCTAGCTGCTCTGGAGATCTGTACTTCAACGCCTCTCTACAAAATCAAACAGTATCGTGTTTGCAAAGAGCATTTTGCACCGGAGGACAAAGTTACTTTGAAAAAATTGAATATGGGCCAAGAAAGACGGTACTACGTCTGAAACATACGGCTGTCCCCATCCCATCTATTTTCAAAGCACAGGCAGAATAAAGTGCACATGTAAGTTGTCTTTTATTACTCTTCCTTATGTTAATCTGTGTCTTTATTCGGTTATAAGATAGATGCTGAGAAGCTGTATATAGACTATGGTTCAAATAACGTTAGCCTCCTCTAGTATAACCTCATGTTGAATTCAACCTGTTTAGCATGAACAACCAAACTAAAATAAAAATCGCTGTTATCGTTACCTGTAAAATGAAATGACTGAGGGCTAAGTTAGCTATATTTCTCTCACCGAGTTAGCCTGGTTCTTTTGACTCAGGAGTTTTAGTATAACTACTAGAGAGGAGAAGGCTACAAGCAGTTTACTATACATGTGTCATGTTTAAAATAATCACTTACTCTGTGGACAGCTGTCCATTTGGTCTATTCGGCATGGGGCATTTTTTCCAGTTCACTTTATCACACCGGAAAAAAAAATCGAGTACTGCCGGATGAATCAACGCCGTGAAATCCGCGGTAGCTGTGACACAACTGCGGGCACGCTCATCTTGATCTGACACGTTGAGCCTGGTTATCGATGGCAGAAACTTGTCCCACTCGCCACAGCACAGACACTCTATTTCAGTCGGCATATTCCCCCACATTCACACCACCAGTTCGTGTTGGCTCTCATCCTCACGTCCTCGGGCTGTTGAGCGATCGCAACCTCCTCCTGTCGTTCTATTTCCACTCATTTTCTGTAAACTCTTGTATATAGGTATGGTTCTGGCTCACACAAAATCAGCCATGTTCATCGCCATTCATGTACTGTTGGGAAAATAGCCAGGCAGCTACTATTCACACCGGTATGTTGACGGAAGTCGTGGGATTTCATGTGTTGCGTGATATCTCTGCGCCCAAGTAGCAGTGCTTCGCCTAAGTAGCCGTGCTTTGCCTGTGCTTCCCCATAATATAGTCCCAAGTCAATATGTGCCTAAGAAATCACCTAGTGTTAATCTGCATCGCTATTTGTACTCGTTGTGAATACGCAGGCCACAAGAAGTAATTACGTGGGTTTTTTAAAACTTTTTTTAGCACTTTTACTTTTACTAGGACATGCTAGCTGGCAACAAAGGATTCCATTCATTGTGCTAAGCTAAGCTAGCGCCGACCCTGTCAAACTAAAACAATGCATGCACTGAGACAAAAATGCATTTACCCACCTATCTAAATGTATGAAAGAATGTGAATAAGCCCTATTTCAAAAAACGGTGGAGTGTTCCTTTAAGGATAAGATCTGCATAGGTAAAATGAAACCAATGAAAAAAGTGCAATATTAGTATTGCTCAGAAAACAGTAGTTTGGTATTTTGCTTGTAGGATCAGTGGACTGTGGCGTAACATCATCTCAATCCAAAGAATCTGGCAATTAAATCAGAAAACAATTATTAAGGCATAATACACATATTATAAATAGTACAAATGTCTACACACCAGCTCTCTCTCCTTTTATTGCTCACCTGCAAACACCAGAACCTCACACAGAGTGAGATATTCTTTGCGCCTAGGTATAATAATGTTGACATATCGGCCATTAATGGGCTTAAACTCAAATGTTTTTGTCTCTCCAGGTGTGATGGACACAACAGCTTCAGCCCTGTGAAGACACAGAGTAACAGAGAAATAGAGACGGGCGTATCAAAACAGCATGAATCATATTAAATATACTTCAGTCAAAGTTCATATTAAAAGGAAAATGAACTTTTACTTTTATTCAAAGTAATGTTATCTTATTTACTCATTTTCTAACCACTTGTGTAAGTATTAAGAGAGAGACAATACTTACAGCTCATTATTGTTGCCATTATTTTCCAGGCTGTTGCCGATACGGATCTCAGCTCCATTTATCCTCTCTGGAACAGCATCTCCACGATTAGTGATGCTAACCCTGGTTACCTCGTAGGCTTTCCCCAAGTCAACTCTCCACCAGGGGTCTCTGTCCGCATTAGTGTGAGTGCATGACCCACCACTCATGATTGAATTCCTGTTGCCATCGACAGCCTTTTGAGCTTCTGCTCCACTGATGGAATAGTTTGTGGAAGACTGGGCAGCTGCGGCTCTGAGAGCAAGATTCACTGTTTAACATAAAATAACAAATAATAGCCTTTCTTTTTCTTTTTTTTACTTTAATGTGCTAAAGTATAATCACAATATAATGGGCAAAATAATACTAAGCTATGTAATCCAAATGATTATTACACGGCTCTCTGGAATACTTGATTCTGATTGGTCAGTCGCCACATTCCAGGTCTGATATTTCCAGATAATGACCGTCATCAACAGCAACGCTGGATAACACACAGCTCATCCGGGTTTTCTGGAGCCGGCCTTTCCTTAATGTTTCTTATATCACACTGTGGACCCGCTCTCTCTCGTTTCATACAAACACAACTGGTGCCAGTTGAGTCTCTGTTATAGTTATTGATTGTGTTCAAATATTAAGATTGCATTGAAGTATTTTTAGTATTAAGAGTTAGTGTTGATCTTGTTGCCCAAATGATTGTTTTTCTACTGTAATGGATTCTAATAAACAGGCAAGAATTTAAAACGAATCAGTCTCAAATCAATATGTCCATAATTATTAATTTGGTGTGCATGACTGTACATTATCCCTTACATGTTTGTCTTGTTTGTTTGTCTTGCTAAGAATATGTTTTTGTTTTTTTGTGGAAGCTTTTTGTGTTTATTACAAGTGAGCTAATATATTATTTCAGCTCAAATTAATATTTTGTGTCCACATTTTTTTATTTGTGGTTAGTAGCCATGTAATAAGACAGGGTCCTGATGTTTTCCCATTTTTGGTAATTTTTGCCTTTATTGTGGTAGGATAGTATAGAGTGGACAGAAAGCGAGATGGAGGACGGGATCAGGAAAGGTCCACGAGCCGAGATTCGAACTCTAACCCTAACCCGAAGCTAACCACAAGGCTATCGGTGTCGACTCAAGGTACACATTTACATTCTTATCAGTTCTTGCTTTCCCTGGGAATCGAACCCATGAACTTGGCGTTGCAAGCGCCAACGCTATACTGTTTGAGGTACAGGACAGCCTTGGGACTGATACGCCAAGACGAGGGCATCCGCTATTCAGTGGCCAACCTCTGTTTAGAGACGGCCTTTCCTTTATGGGTTTTTCCACATACATTTTTTGTTTTGTTTGTTATTTTGGTCAGGCTCTGAAGATATTGCCTCTATTTTCATTATTTTTCTTTTTGATATTGATATTTCGGGTTTGGTTATTTGTGCTTTTTTGTATATATTTTTTTATCTTTAAGTGTGATTAAAAGTTAATATTGGTGGTTGTGTTGTTCATTCTGGGACAGAAGGTTGAAAATCATCATTCTCTCCATGGTTTTCTTTTTCCTTTTTTTTTGAAATGTAATTCTTTACTTTGTTACCAGGTCCTCAACCCTAGATGGGTAGCTATGTAACAGTAGGTATACCTCCTCATTGTAAATATCCACATTTTTAGCAGCCATATCACCCTGTAGCCCAAGACTGTTGTCCCACTGAAGCTAAGCAGGGCTGAGCCTGGTTAGTACCTGGATGGGAGACCTCCTGAGAAAACCAGGTTGCTGCTAGTAGAGGTGTTAGTGAGGCCAGCAGGGGGCGCTTACCCTGTGGACTGTGTGGGTCCTAATGCCCCAGTAAAGTGACGGGGACACTATACTGTCTAAGAGCACCGTCCTTCTGATGAGGCGTTAAACCGAGGTCCTGACTCTCTGTGGTCACAAAAAAATCCCAGGATGTCTATCGAAAGAGAGTAGGGGTGTAACCCCGGTGTCCTGGCCAAATTTGCCTCTTGGCCCCTGTCCAGCATGGCCTCCTAATCATCCCCATATATATATATATATATATATATATATATATATATATATATATAGCTTGGCTTCATCCACCAGTAAGCTAGTGTGTGGTGGCGCACTATGGCTGCCGTCGCATCATCCAGGTGGAGCTGCACATTGCTTGGGTTGAGGAAATTCTCCATTTCATGTAAAGCGCTTTGAGTGCAGAGAAAAGCGCTATATAAATGTAATGAATTATTATTACAACATGCAATGCTGTAGTAATTTATTGATGTAGAAAGCAGAGAGATAAACAAAGATAAGTAAATACACAAACCTCTGGATCAAACTGGGGTTAAGAATCAGGTGCATTTAAAACCATTTCAAACCTTTACTGAATGTGCACTGAAACTTATTTATCTTAAGGATAAAAGGTGCATACAGGTAAAATGAAAACAAGGAAAAAAGTGCAATATTAGTATTGCTCAGAAAACCGTAGTTTGGTATTTTGCTTGTAGGATCAGTGGACTGTGGCGTAACATCCTCTCACTCCACTTAATCTGGCAATGAAATCAGGGGAAAAATCATTAATGCAGCATACACAAAGTATAAATGGTACAAATGTCTCTCTACTTTTATTGCTCACCTGCAAACACCTCGACTTCACACACATGGAGATGTTCTTTACGCCCAGGTAAATAAATGTTGACATAACGCCCCTTAATAGGCTTAAACTGAAATGTTTTTGTCTCTCCAGCTGGGATGGACTCAACAGTCACGGCCCTGTGAAGACAGAGAGTAACAGAGAAATAGAGACGGGTGTATCAAAACAGCATGAAGCATATTAAATATACTTCTGTCAAAGGCAAGTTTTTATATTAAAAGGATTTATTCAAAGTAATGTTATCTTATTTAATTTTTTTTTTTAACTATTTGTGTAATTATTAAGAGAGAGACGATACTTACAGCTCATTATTGTTGCCATTATTTTCCAGGCTGTTGCCGATACGGATCTGAGCTCCCTTTATCCTCTCTGGAACAGCATCTCCACGATTAGTGACGATAACCCTGGTTACATCATAGATTTCCCCCAAGTCAACTCTCCACCAGGGGTCTCTGTCCGCATGAGTATGAGTGCATGACCCAACACTCATGATTGAATTCCTGTTGCCATCGACAGCATTTTGAGCTCCATGTGTACGATATGTGGAAGACTGGACAGCTGTGGCTCCAAGAGCAAGATTCCCTGTATAACAAAATAATATAATAATAATAATAATAATAAACTTTATTTTATATAGCGCCTTTAAAAGTAGCATCTCAAAGCGCTTTACATAAAAAATATGAAATTAAAAAGGTACACATAACAGTGTAGGCAATAAAAAACTAACCAGACAATTAAAGTAACAAGTCAATAAAATAGCAAGCAAAGTAATGACATGAATCACACAAACGCTGCCCTAAAAAAGTAAGTTTTAAAGGACGATTTAAAAACGCTAAGAGATTCTGCATTCCTAATCTCAGAGGGCAGGGAATTCCACAATTTAGGAGCCAAAGAAGAAAAAGCCCGATCACCCATAGTTTTTAGCCGTGTTGTTTGGACAGTTAGAAGACCAGCTTCAGAGGAGCGTAGAGCATGTGCAGGAGTGTAGGGGGGGTAGAAGCTCACACAAGTATTGAGGGGCCAGATTATGCAAGGCCTTATAAGTGAGCATGAGAATTTTAAAATCGATACGAAAACTAACAGGAAGCCAGTGCAATTTTTCCAGGACAGGTGTAATATGCTCCCTTGCACTGGTCCTTGTCAGAATTCTAGCAGCTGAATTTTGTACCAACTGTAATTTGCTTAGGGTAGCTTTAGATACTCCAGCCAGCAAAGCATTACAGTAATCAATACGTGAAAAAACAAAGGTGTTGATTAATTTTTCAGCTTCAGAGAAAGGCAACATGGAACGCAATTTGGCAATGTTTCTGAGATGAAAAAATTATATTTTGACTGTGTTACGAACAAGATCAAGAAGAATCAGTATAGATAGACGGCCAGCATCAGAAGCCATTAACAAGTCATTAGTGACTCTAACTAGTGCTGTTTCAGTGCTGTGGAGTTTACGGAATCCAGACTGAAGTGGCTCAAAGAGATCATTAGAGGAAAGATGAGAAAGCAGTTGAGAAGCCACTGTTTGTTCTAAAACTTTGGCGAGGAATGGAAGATTAGAGATAGGACGAAAATTATTCAGATTATCAAAGTTCATGTTGTTAGTTTTTGGTACAGGGGTGACAGCAGCAATTTTAAGTGCTGCTGGCACAACACCGGTGCACAGAGAATTATTGATAATTCTCAAAACAACAGGAGAGAGGGAATCAAAGCATGATTTAAAAAGACAAGATGGTATGGGATCAACTCTGGAAGTTGAGGCTTTCAGTTTTGAAACCATATTACATAGAGACTTGGGGTCATGAATTGCAAAATTAGAGAGAGAGATACCAGAAAATGCAGAAATATTTAAGGAGGAAGCAGCAATAGTATGAGAGGTAACAATGTGGTTACGTATATTATCAATTTTGGTGCTAAAATACTCCAAAAACATATTACAAAGGTGAGTTGAAGCAGGAACATTAGAGAGGCTGTGATTTTTAAGCAGCTTGTTGATTGAGTGAAACAGTTGTTTAGGGTTTCTCTGATTGCTGACAATTATCTGAGAAAAATAAACAGATCTAGCTGACACAATTTCAGCCTTACTCAAGTAAGCTGTCTTTCCAGGCCTGGTGATGAACAGTTAAACCTGATATGCGCCATCTACGCTCCATCTTGCGACACAAAGCCTTCATAGCACGCAGATCATTGTACCAAGGAGCGGAGCGTGCAAAAGAAACAGATATGGAAGCTTTAGCGTAAGTTCTGCCGGGAAGACTCAATTGTTGCGTCACTTATTACCTTCTCATCTATCCAATCATGTTCTAATACTAGAAGTATAAAGGACCTGTACTTACACTTGTCTGAGTTCGCAGATGCTGAACGCTTCCACTCACCACCATTCTCCCCACCACCACCAGGATGGTCCCTTCCAATTTCTCACTGGGGGTCGGCTGCGCCGCTGCCTTCATCTTCAGGCAGGAAATGCTGAATCCGTACCCTCAGATCGCGAGTTACGGATGGGGCCTACGCCAAATACTTATTGTACATATTGCTGCTGGATCACTAATAAATGTATGCTTGTTACTATATCTATTCTCCCGAGTCTTTCTGGTAGAACGTGATTTCAAGGGAGCCAGCGTGTCAAGGCCAGACAACAGCACAGAAACGTTATCATCCAGATCATCAGATAGAGAATCACAACTTAAAAAAGTGTCAATTAAATCTGAAAAGTATAATAAATAATAAATAAATAAAATAATTAATAATAAACAACTTTTTTTTTTTACATTAATGTGCTAAAGTATAATCCCAATAAAATCTGCAAAATAAAGCTAAACTATGTAATCCAAATGATTATTACACGGCTCTCTGGAATACTTGATTCTGATTGGTCAGTCGTGACATTCCGAGGTCTGATATTCCCAGATAACGACGTCATCAACAGCAACGCTGGATTTCTGGAGCCGGCCTTTCTTTAATGTTTCTTGTATCACACTGTGGACCCGCTCTCTCTCGTTTCATACAAACACAACTGGTGCCAGTTGAGTCTCTGTTATAGTTATTAATTGTGTTCAAATGTTAAGATTGCATTGAGGTATTTTTTGTATTAAGAGTGCTGTAGGCTAGTAGTCGCGTAATAAGACGGGGTCCTGATCACCCTTTCAGGGTTTACTTTGCGATACAAACTGTGTTGATGTGCATTATCCCTTATTGGTTATCAAATGTTCAGTAAGAATATCTTATGTTATATTATGTGTTACTGACAACATTCAAAGTAATGAAGAACACTTACTTGGAACACAAGTGTACGTTGATGTGTCTGTTAATAAAATAATAACAGTTATACACACATTAATAAGAAACAAATTACAAATTTACAAAAAAACACAAATTCTATCACAGAGTCTTCTCTCACGGTCTCTCACCTGCAAACACCTCGACTTCACACAGCCGGAGAGATTCACTGCGCCCCGGTATAACAATGTTGACATAATGGCCATTAATAGGCTGAAAATCAAATGTTTTTGTCTCTCCAGCCGGGATGGACTCAACAGTTGCAGCCCTGTGAAGACAGAGAAATAGAGAAGCGTATCAAAACGGCATGAAATATGTTAAATATTAGGGCTGCACACAGTGGCGTAACTTTGTTTTAAAAAGTGGGTGGGACAGGTGGGCGCCGGGGGGGGGGGGGGGGTAACACAATGCTAAATCATAAAACAAATGTACAATAATATTACGATGTCCAGCAATCGTTTTAAATAGTAGCCTACATTGACTGGGTTTAAGTGGTCGTTTAATGAGGCCTATTATATGTTGATCCAACTATTTTAGCGTGTATTTAAGTGGTCCAGGGGTAGAACTTTTGCCAAGCGTGTCCGAGGTTCTGAGTTCTAATCAGCACTCGTATAGTTTGTTTGATTTTTTTCATCAAAACTGATTATGTTTTTCAGTGGTTGTATATTAGGCAGGGACACGTTTGTGTGCATTTTGTTTTGTAATTTCACCGGAACGAATAAAGAGTGTCTCCACAACAGATTGAAGCGTGCGTCCGAGTGAGGACTGTGTGCGAGCAGAGAATGGGCTCTGGCGTGAGCCAGAAACAAACATAGTATCTGCGCCACTGATCGCAGCGGCAACGAGCACTTTGATCAGTTGATAAAAAAAAATTAAAAAAACATTTCAGCGCTAGATCGTCTCTTATTTAAAAAACGAACGAAATGAATGCTCTGCTAGTTAACTGGAGATGTTTTATTTATTTGTATTAGTAGCCTACTTTCGTTCAAAAGTGGTGGGGACAATATCGACCTTAGAAAATAGTGGTGGGGACTAGCCTGGGTGCCAGCCCGAACCCCACCCACAACATTTTTTGGACGGGAAGTTCGGTCTGGACCAAGCGTGCCGCACAAGCCCTCAAAAGTGAAGCCAAAACGTCTCGATCGCCCCCCGGTGACTTGTCCTAGTATAGGTTATAAGTCCCGCCTCCCCGTGTTATTCAACGGGACGTGAGACCAACTAAACAATTAAATTACACTTCAAATATCTTTTTTCCAAAGGTGGTTTATTTCATTTGCTGTCATTTTTATCACGCTGATGTAAGTTCAAGTGTCCGTTTCAAAAATAAGTTGGCTTTTAGTTAGTTACGTGATGCGGTGGTGTAACGTCATGATTGACAGCTGTGATTGACAGGTTCTCTGAGCGAAGTAGTCACTGAAGCACCAACGGACATTTTTTCGGGATCTTCGGAGGACTGAGGAGATTGTATTTACTATATTTTAACAAGCCTCTTGTCGTACTGCAATCAATTTGTAAAAAAGTGTGCAGAATCCACTCTCCCTGAGTGCATTCTGCGAGAGTGAGGGCAGAGCGTTGATTTCGCGGCTTTACTTCCTGCTCACGACTGCGCAGGTCTGGTCCCGAGATCGCTACTGCGCAGACTCAAGTTCCAATATGTCAGCGCCATATCGGGACTCTGGCGGCTTCAGTTCTCATCAATGGAAGAGAGCGAAGGGGCGTCGTCCATCTCAATCCATTGAGGAGTAATTATGCTCGGCTTCCAGAAGGCCGAGCCAATCAAATTGCCGCCAGGGCGGGCTTTAATCGATGATGGACAGCAACAGTAACGTAATCAACCACGTCATCAACGAGCGCTTGGGTTGAATTCGTTTACAACAAAGATGCATAGACAGTAAAATAAAAGATGACTGCCTCTGTAGAATTTAGATTTCACACTTACAAATAAATCAGATAGAATAAATGCATATTTGGGGTGCTGTCCTAGGAGAGGGCGGGCTCGGTATTCGGGCCTAACCCACTCTCCCCGTATTCCAGGCTGTGGAAGAACAAGCCGAGAGTGAGTGGAGGGATGCTGAAAACTGTCAAGGAATGTTAGGTGAGTTGACAGAGTGAATAAATATATGCTTCCTCATGCTGATAGTGTAGACATGGTAATCGTTTGACACGTTGATTGGAATGATTATTTGAACGTGCTTCTCCCGAACTTTGTTTACGAAACGTGTAGATTTGCGTCATCGCGCCATCGAGTCTGTTATAGAAGATATCGACAGCGCATTCATTTTAAAAGAGGAACAGAGAACCGTGATCAAGGCATTTGTCGATCGGAAACATGAATGAAATACATACGTCACTTACTCTGTTGCTCTGATTGGCTGTAGGTCTATCCAATTGAGTGCAGAGGAATTTTTTTCCTGGTTCGGTTGAAACACGCCCCATAATCACAGCCCAATGGAGCAGTATCAGACTCACATTCTGACTAGAATATGAGTATGACGAAGTCAGGCTAGGTGGGGACATGCCCTACCCACAAATTACGCCTATGGCTGCACATGACATATATCACTCTGAACACCAGAGGGCGTCTCACACACACAGCATATATCACTCTGAACACCTGAGGGCGTCTCACACACACACAGCATATATCACTCTGAACACCAGAGGGTGTCTCACACACACATCATATATCACTCTGAACACCAGAGGGTGTCTCACACACACAGCATATATCACTCTGAACACCAGAGGGTGTCTCACACACACACAGCATATATCACTCTGAACACCTGAGGGCGTCTCTCACACACACAGCATATATCACTCTGAACACCTGAGGGTGTCTCACACACACACAGCATATATCACTCTGAACACCTGAGGGCGTCTCACACACACACAGCATATATCACTCTGAACACCAGAGGGCGTCTCACACACACATCATATATCACTCTGAACACCTGAGGGCGTCTCTCACACACACAGCATATATCACTCTGAACACCTGAGGGCGTCTCACACACACAACATATATCACTCTGAACACCAGAGGATGTCACACACACACAGCATATATCACTCTGAACACCAGAGGGCGTCTCACACATACACAGCATATATCACTCTGAACACCTGAGGGCGTATAACACACACACAGCATATATCACTCTGAACACCAGTGGGCGTCTCACACACACACAGCATATATCACTCTGAACACCAGAGGGTGTCTCACACACACATCATATATCACTCTGAACATCTGAGGGCGCCTCACACACACACAGCATATATCACTCTGAACACCAGTGGGCGTCTCACACACACACACAGCATATATCACTCTGAACACCAGAGGGCGTCTCACACACACACAGCATATATCACTCTGAACACCTGAGGGCGTATAACACACACACAGCATATATCACTCTGAACACCAGTGGGCGTCTCACACACACACACACACACAGCATATATCACTCTGAACACCTGAGGGCGTATAACACACACACAGCATATATCACTCTGAACACCAGTGGGCGTATAACACACACACAGCATATATCACTCTGAACACCAGTGGGCGTCTCACACACACACAGCATATATCACTCTGAACACCTGAGGGCGTATAACACACACACAGCATATATCACTCTGAACACCAGTGGGCGTCTCACACACACACAGCATATATCACTCTGAACACCAGTGGGCGTCTCACACACACACAGCATATATCACTCTGAACACCAGTGGGCGTATAACACACACACAGCATATATCACTCTGAACACCAGTGGGCGTCTCACACACACACAGCATATATCACTCTGAACACCTGAGGGCGTATAACACACACACAGCATATATCACTCTGAACACCAGTGGGCGTCTCACACACACACACAGCATATATCACTCTGAACACCAGTGGGCGTCTCACACACACATCATATATCACTCTGAACACCTGAGGGCGTCTCACACACACACAGCATATATCACTCTGAACACCAGAGGGCGTCTCACACACACATCATATATCACTCTGAACACCAGAGGGCGTCTCTCACACACACACACACACACACACACACACACACACACACACACGACATATATCACTCTGAACACCAGAGGGCGTCTCACACACACACGCCAAATATGCCCTACCGCAGAAGTATGATAACACACATCATTCCCTATCGGACATCATCACTGTATCTGAATAAACAGAAGATTGAAACGCTTTGATTGATTAAACATGACTAATAAACACACGACTGCCTTATTCTGTGTAAGAAGCTCATCTCACAGAAGGAGCTCAACTGTCGTTATGAAGTGAGTTTATGAAGCGAGTAAAAGCGTGTTATTAAATATTGTTTTTTTTTGTTGGTCAAGAGGTTCATAAATGCGTCTCATGTTTGGAAAGCTGTTTGACGTGTGTTGTTTTTTTCAAATGCCCGTTATAAGTGACTCAAACTCACAGTGCTTTCAGAGTGAGCAGCGTTAGCAGAGCCGTACATCACTGACAAGCTGCACATTAAAAAAAAAATAATAATAATCACAGCCTTTCCGTTTTTAAAAATCGCGATAAGCCAACTCGATTCAGGTGCGATTACATGGAAATTGCGGTTAATCGTCCAGCCCATCCTTCTGTCAAAAGCAAGTTTTTATATTAAAATTATTTATTCAAAGTAATACAATTTTATTTAATAACTTTATCTTATTTAAACTATTAGAGTAAGTATTAAGAGAGAGACAATACTTACAGCTCATTATTGTTGCCTTTATTTTCCAGGCTGTTGCCGATACGGATCTGAGCTCCATTGATCCACCATGCACAACAATCTCCATAATTAGTGATGTTAACCCTGAATACCCTGTAGACTTGCCCCAAGTCAACTCTCAACCAGGGTTCCCAGTCTGTATAAGTCGCACTGCATGACCCATGAGCCCTACGTGAATCCCTGTTGCCATCGACAGCATGTTGAGCATCTCCTCCATAAATTATTGTGGAAGACTGAACAACTGCGGCTCCAAGAGCAAGATTCCCTGTTCAACATAAAATAATAAACAATAGCTTTTCTTTTCTTTCTATTTCATGGAAGATTTGCATTTATTACAATATTTAAACAATATTTTGTGTCATGTAGTCATGGGTTATTTTGAGATAACTGTCTTTATGATGTACATTATCCCTTATAGGTTACCAAATGTTCAGTAAGAATATTACATAGGCCTGTGTGTTACTGACGACATTCAAATTAATGAAGAATACTCACTTGAAATTGAAACACAATGGCACAATGGTGAGTCCACTACTGTTAATAAAATAATAACAGTTATAAAGACATTATTAGATACAAAAACAAATTCTGTCACAAGTAAAGAGTCTTCATAAATAAATAAACCATAGATTTTCAATTACCATATTTCAGCCTAGAATTTTAATAAATTAATCTGATTAATATGTAATGATAGTATACACAACGGTTAAATTTTTTGATAATTTTTAAATCCAGGCATTTTTATTATTCTAAACATATACCTGTGGAATCAGCGACGGACAGCCCAGTAAGTGTTAGAAACAAAACCACACGTATGGCCATCCTGTTATAAGACATACATAACACATCTCATATCAGCATATGAAGGAATCATTTTCAATTTCTCCTCCTCATTTAAAAAAAAAAAAAAATATATATATATATATATATATATATATATATTGTTAATGTAATGATAAAATGGTATATGCTCAGAGAGGATGACATGGCAGCCAAAATAGCAGCAAAATATGAATAGCTTATAACTTACACACACCATACTAATATTTGTTTGCTATACTTCAAATATTCTTTATTATAAATAATTATAATTAACTATAATTAGTATGAGGAAAGATATATTACCTGCTTTTTTTTTTTGTATCTACTGTTCCTCTTCTGATTGTTTGTGTAATATAATTATCAAATAATTATCCCAATTTCAGATTCCTTAGATTACCTTTGTGGTAACACTTTACTTGAAGGGGTGTGCATAAGACTGACATGACACCTTCGTAATAATGACATTACACATGTCGTGAATATGAAGGAGGGTTTATGCATGTTTATGACAACTGTCAATAAGTGTCATTCGCTCAATTATGACATTTTTAATGCAAATATGACATTGTGTGAGATGTCTTTGTTATGACACCTTGACATAAACCAATACATCATAACCTGTCAGTGTCTTTGTCATGACAACTTGACATTACTAAGACAACTAACCGGTCATAAACATGACATAGCAGATTAATTATCAAACTTAAAAAACCACTGAGCTTTATGGGTTAACATTACATTAAAGTTTAAACCGTCATGTTGATGGTTTTGACATTGGCTGTCATGAGGCATTATAACAGTTTAATGACAAATTCAATTTGTACCACTGTAGTTGAGGTCAAGAAAAATATTCATGACGCAGTTATAATGCCTCATGACAGCCAATGTCAAAACCATCAACATGACAGTTTACAATTTATGTTGTCTTGGTAATGTCAAGTTGTCATGACAAAGACATCTCAAACAATGTCATATTTGCATTAAAAATGTCAATTGAGCGAATGACACTTAATGACAGCTGTCATAAACATGCATAAAACCTCCTTCCTTCATATTCATGACGTGTTATGTCAGTCTTATGCACACCCCTTCAAGTAAAGTGTTACCAGTTTTGTTTTAAGAAACCAAAGTATTGTAATGAAATCTACTAGCAGACATAAGATCAATTTAAATGTTAAGTCTTATCACACTGACTTGAATTGTCCAAACAAAAGTTTAGTTTTATTAGTAAAACCTCCATTGCATGCTCTATAGAAAGTGCATAAACATTCAACTCACCTGAATTTCATCAATGTATCAACCTTACAGAAGACCTGCTTTTAAACAAAATATAATAAATATTATATAATAAATACATTGAATTTATAATATTTTATAAACAATAGGCTATATTGGATAAACGATAAATAGCAATTATTCATATGATGAATATTACCGGTATGACCACTTAAATAATTCAATTTCAGAATTATATCACACAAACTCACCAAAAAGAGACAGGCTATATCAAATAAAAGCTTTCTTAAGAATATCACTGTCGTTTATTTCAACAATCTAACATTTAACAATAACATAATTATCAAAAGAATCATGAAGATGGAAATGATCCTGCGTCACATTCCTGCTCGATCACTACTAGCCTCAAAGCTAATCCAGCTTTCTTACCCCAATTCTTTAGGTTTTGTCTTCAAAATTAGATGATTTTCACTTGTCTGTCAGCATGCATGGCCAAACGACACTGTAATATATCTCAGATGCGCAGATCAAAACATGCGATGCTACCAAAAACTTTTGTTACCTGTAGATAGTGATGAGCGATGTCGAATCACTGCTTCTTGAAGCTTCCAAACCTACGAATCTTTGGTTTGGAATCAGTGATTCAGAGCGTTTATAAAACTGCCAAAGTCATGTGATTTCAGTAAACTAGGCTTCTTTACATCATAACTGTTCCAAAATGTTAGTTTCTCAATACCAAACAGGCCTACGCAAAGCTGGGTCTTGCAACCTTGGTAGTTTGGACTTGCCAAGTTCGACTCAGGAGAACGAACTCCCGAGGACTGACTGAAGTCCGGTAATTCTACAAATGGAGTTGCAGAGTTCTTAATAGCGTCACTCAACTCACTCTACTCCGGTTATCTCTTTATGTATATTTTAAACAACAATAAAACAAAATGTGTCACAAAACCCCACTCTGCCTAATCACAGCTAGATTAAAAACATTACATTAATGTTATGAGGTTGAAGGATGAACCCAATAGCAGACAGTTTGCAGGACACACTAGGTTTATTATATACAAATAACAGGGAAAACAAAGCCCACGAGGGGGTAAAACAAGGACAGGGCAACGAGTGACAAAACTAGACTAAGACTTGACGTTACTAGACTACAAATAAACAGCTAATACAGAAACAGAACTTTCACTTGACAAAGTACTCAAAGAGAGATCACACAATGTATGACAGCAGATAACATAACACCATAGCAGGTTTAACAATGAACCGACACAAGACAGCAGACAAGAGGGGATTAAATAGGGAACTAATGATACACAACAGGTGACAAAGGTGAAGCAATAATGACAAAACGAGGATAACAAGGGGGTGGGGCTGGGTGACGAGACAACACAAGCACATGGCCCAAACAAATGGCCACGTGCTTGCACATAAAACATGGGCCTGTCATGATCCTGCCTCAAGACCAGGGAAAATCAGAGACAAGGTGGCAGAATCATGACAGAACCCCTCCCTTAAGGAGCGGCTTCCAGACGCTCCCTAAGGGAACACTAAACACGTGACATGACAGACTGAGACAAGGACACAAACCAACAAAACATGACAAACAACAACAACGGCAAACATGAATAAACAATGACAGGATTGGGGTGACATAAAAAAAAAAAATAAACAAGGAAGAGGAGGTGGAGGAAACACACAGATCTTAGGGGGAAACAGTCCAGGATGAATGGGAACAGGATGAATGGGTGAGACAGGAGTACTTGGTTGACGGGGTGAGGGTTTAGGGCGAGGAGTCCGGGAAGACCGGGACGGAGGAAAAACGAGGAACAGTCTTGGGGGAAACTGTCTGGGGTGAAGTGGTGACAGGGCAAACACCGGGAGGTAAAACAGAAATCCGGGCGGGGGGAACAGTCGAAGACATAACAGGACTCAAGACAGGGGATGTAGGAGACCGTAGAGGGGAAACTGGGACTGAGCTCACAGATGACGAGTCAGATCCCAAACTCAGCATCTCCGACTCTAGAACAGCGCTCTCCGCAGCCGTCTGGGGTACGGCGCTCTCTGCAGCTGGCCTGGGGACAGGGTCTGGGGACAAGACAGGACTGACAGGGACTTCTAGAATCTTGACAAGACAGGATAAGTACTCTGACAAGGTTCTTGCAGCAATGATGACTGGCATCTCCTGGTGAGCTGATGCGGACTCTATCACAGCCTTAGCAGCAGAATCGGCCGCTGCCTTCTCTTCAGCACTCACGACAGCGGGCTCTGGAACAGCGCCTGAGACAGCGCTTGCAGTAGCGGGCCCTGGAACAGCGCCTGAGACAGCGCTTGCAGTAGCGGGCTCTGGGACAGCGCCTGAGACAGCGCTTGCAGTAGCGGGCTCTGGGACAGCGCCTGAGACAGCGCTTGCAGTAGCGGGCTCTGGGACAGCGCCTGAGACAGCGCTTGCAGTAGCGGGCCCTGGAACAGCGCCTGAGACAGCGCTTGCAGTAGCGGGCTCTGGGACAGCGCCTGAGACAGCGCTTGCAGTAGCGGGCTCTGGAACAGCGCCTGAGACAGCGCTTGCAGTAGCGGGCTCTGGAACAGCGCCTGAGACAGCGCTTGCAGTAGCGGGCTCTGGAACAGCGCCTGAGACAGCGCTTGCAGTAGCGGGCCCTGGAACAGCGCCTGAGACAGCGCTTGCAGTAGCGGGCTCTGGGACAGCGCCTGAGACAGCGCTTGAGACAGCGCTTGCAGTAGCGGGCTCTGGGCTCTGGAACAGCGCCTGGGACAGCGCTTGCAGTAGCGGGCTCTGGAACAGCGCCTGGGACAGCGCTTGCAGTAGCGGGCTCTGGGACAGCGCCTGAGACAGCGCTTGCAGTCGCGGGCTCTGGGACAGCGCCTGAGACAGCGCTTGCAGTAGCGGGCCCTGGAACAGCGCCTGAGACAGCGCTTGCAGTAGCGAGTTCTGGGACAGCGCCTGAGACAGCGCTTGCAGTAGCGGGCCCTGGAACAGCGCCTGAGACAGCGCTTGCAGTAGCGGGCTCTGGGACAGCGCCTGAGACAGCGCTTGCAGTAGCGGGCTCTGGAACAGCGCCTGGGACAGCGCTTGCAGTAGCGGGCTCTGGAACAGCGCCTGGGACAGCGCTTGCAGTAGCGGGCTCTGGGACAGCGCCTGAGACAGCGCTTGCAGTCGCGGGCTCTGGGACAGCGCTTGCAGTAGCGGGCCCTGGAACAGCGCCTGAGACAGCGCTTGCAGTCGCGGGCTCTGGGACAGCGCCTGAGACAGCGCTTGCAGTAGCGGGCCCTGGAACAGCGCCTGAGACAGCGCTTGCAGTAGCGGGCCCTGGAACAGCGCCTGAGACAGCGCTTGCAGTAGCGGGCTCTGGGACAGCGCCTGAGACAGCGCTTGCAGTAGCGGGCTCTGGAACAGCGCCTGAGACAGCGCTTGCAGTAGCGGGCTCTGGAACAGCGCCTGAGACAGCGCTTGCAGTAGCGGGCTCTGGAACAGCGCCTGAGACAGCGCTTGCAGTAGCGGGCCCTGGAACAGCGCCTGAGACAGCGCTTGCAGTAGCGGGCCCTGGAACAGCGCCTGAGACAGCGCTTGCAGTAGCGGGCTCTGGGACAGCGCCTGAGACAGCGCTTGCAGTAGCGGGCTCTGGAACAGCGCCTGGGACAGCGCTTGCAGTAGCGGGCTCTGGAACAGCGCTGCTCTGGAACAGCGCCTGGGACAGCGCTTGCAGTAGCGGGCTCTGGGACAGCGCCTGAGACAGCGCTTGCAGTCGCGGGCTCTGGGACAGCGCCTGAGACAGCGCTTGCAGTAGCGGGCTCTGGAACAGCGCCTGAGACAGCGCTTGCAGTAGCGGGCCCTGGAACAGCGCCTGAGACAGCGCTTGCAGTAGCGAGTTCTGGGACAGCGCCTGGGACAGCCAGAGATGAAGGACGGGAGGCTCCCTTCCTCCTCTTCTTTCTCCTGGGTCACGGAGCGGAGACGGTAGCCAGACTGGTGACAGGAGAGGGAGGTGAAGCAGGAACCGTTACAGGAACTGGGGAGCCCAGCACAGGCGAGGAGGACTCCAGGCAGGAAGACTCCGATGCTGACTCCCACGACGGGTGCCTTCCACGCTTACCATGAAGATTTATGGACGTGGAAGGTGTCTCAGGAGTCGCGGCAGGACTGGGTTGGTCCCCAAGTGTAGCGACGGCTAGCAAACGACCCTCAGGGATCACAGGAAGCTTGACAGAAGGTGGAGACCTCGAGGATGTAGCCTGCAGCTCCTCCCGAGAAAAACGTCCCAGAGTTGGGCATAATTCCTCAGGATCCACTCACCCTGGGACGGGAATGAAAGGTTGACCCTCTTTCTGTCAGTGGAAGCCGACAACCAACATTGTTCACGGATCTCTGATTGTCGCTGGAGCAGGGAGGACATACTGTCTGCTGGGTTCGGCTTTGGTCGGTTCATTCTGTTATGAGGTTGAAGGATGAACCCAATAGCAGACAGTTTGCAGGACACACTAGGTTTATTATATACAAATAACAGGGAAAACAAAGCCCACGAGGGGGTAAAACAAGGACAGGGCAACGAGTGACAAAACTAGACTAAGACTTGATGTAACTAGACTACAAATAAACAGCTAATACAGAAACAGAACTTTCACTTGACAAAGTACTCACAGAGAGATCACACAATGTATGACAGCAGATAACATAACACCATAGCAGGTTTAACAATGAACCAACACAAGACAGCAGACAAGAGGGGATTAAATAGGGAACTAATGATACACAACAGGTGACAAAGGTGAAGCAATAATGACAAAACGAGGATAACAAGGGGGCGGGGCGGGGCGGGGCGGGGCGGGGCGGGGCTGGGTGACGAGACAGCACAAGCACATGGCCCAAACAAATGGCCATGTGCTTGCACATAAAACATGGGCCTGTCATGATCCTGCCTCAAGACCAGGGAAAATCAGAGACAAGAAGGCAGAATCATGACAATTAAGTTTCATTAGGTAGCAATTGCTCAGTCTAATGAATCAATTATACATCATTAATTTGACAATTGAATACATTTGTAAATTATTCCAACATCTGCTATAAATAGTACAAATGACTACTTATACTTATTTAAGTCAGTGTTTAAATATAGTAGTCTAGAAGCATCTTGTTGCCAATACAAGAACATTCAAGAAGAATCAGTTATATTGACATATTTTGCCCATATTTAAAGGGCAAAATATGGCTAAACAATATTTATTTCTTATTGTTCTAAATAACACTGAACATTTAATACTTTCCGGTTTCCAAAACTCTAAAATTATCTTATGTCTGCTTGTAGATTTTATTACAGTACCTCGGTTCCTCGAAACAAAACTTATCCAAGTAATCTGAAAGTGGAAATCAAAGAGTGAAGTTAATTATTTGCAGGGACGGATTGACAATCTGTGCGTTCTGGAAAAGTCCAGAACGGCCGTCCAACCGAGGGCCGTCAGCACAAAAAAAAAAAAAAAAGTCTAATAAAGCAGTATTAACAGCCAACAGCAGGGGCACTAATATGATCACTTATGCTACGTGTAAAAAACAACAACTGAGGAAGAAGAGTCGGCCTATAGCCACTGACATTTTATAAGGCTGCACTTTTAAATTTGCTTACATTATATTTGAATAGCTGTGGTCTCCAACGTGGTGCCTGTGAGTTGCCCGCTAAACACATTCTATACGCTGATTTCACGCAGCCGTTATTTTGAAATCGAAAGCGAGGCTCCGGTGGGAAGAAAACCGGAAGTGTCGCCTTTAATCATAGGAGAGTCGTGAATGCGATGGCGTATTGTTGTGTTTAATGATGTTGTGTCAATTTTAAAACTGTACATACATTTCTTTCATACTTTAGACTATATACAGTGAAATTTATTTATAAATAATTTTTTTTTTTTTATATATAATTCAGAGAGTAAAAAACGAAGCAGGAATGAACTATATACATATCCTATATTAGAAATTATCTTCCAATAGTGTAAATCGCGGCAGCAGCTTCAGGTTGGTAGTCCAAGGCATTGTTGTTTATCTGTACTTCCGGGGTTCTTCCCACCGGAGCCTCACTTTCAAGTTCAAAATGGCGGCTGCGTGAAATCAGCGTATAAATAGCCCCAACTTGCCGTCGGGGTTCCAGACTTCGAATAAATGGTAGGCTATAATTTTGCGACCTTTTCAACTAAACGTTTCAATTTGAACTTTTGCCTCTACAAAATTACCCAACTCTCTTTGATTGTACGCTGTCATTTGCGTTGCGTATGAGAAACATCAAATGGCAAACGCTCAAAAAGCGGAACAAAACTTGTTTGATCTGAGCAGCGCATTATCAGCTCGGCCCAAAAAACAGCGATCGCGGACAAAGCTGATCTCGATCACGCGAACATTATTACACAGAGCTGCGCGATCCACTGAGAAGCATTTCAATTCAGCGCAGAATTCTCTATCTCTATTATAAACCACAAATGACTATGTGATTTAAGCTTGTAAAAAGCCAGATGAAACAGCGCTGATATTCTCAACATATTGACGCAAAAAAAAAAAAAAAAAAAAAACAGGCGAAACATTGTTCCGAGCTACAAACCAGTTAGAAGACATTACACACCAAAACCTATGAATTAACTATTAAAAATGATGTTATATTAATATGTATAAATGTATTAAATGTAATGCAGTAATGTTTTTGTTTAGAAGTTATGGCAGTTTATTATTTTTTTATTTTATTTTATTTTTTCATTTATATTTATACTAAATGTTTGGGCTACTGTTTTTGATAACACGTACAATAGGTTTATAGAAAATCAACAAAAAAACTAAAAAATAGTTTCATACTATTAAACATTTCATAAGTTTTCAGGATTTTTTTTTAAACACTTTTAAGTCTGAACCAGAATATCAAGATATGTTATTATTTCCCATATGATGGTGAAAAGTAAAAAAGCTTCACCATGTTATGTATAATAAATATTGGAGTATAACAAATAAAAATTCCTTCTAGATGTAGCCCTTGCACACAAAAAGGTTGGAGATCCCTGGTATACAGTAGCCTAACTATATGTTTTATAATTACAAGTTTGTGTAATTTGGGTTTCTGTAGCCAGTGACATTTCATTATTTGTATTTTATGGCATTGTACATTTTTTGTTTTTATTTGAAGGCTGAGGCTTCATTAATAAACACAACCCCAATTATCATCATTGGTTTTGAGATGTTACTTGCTGTGAATACCTGTCTGATAGGCTACAGTATTGTGGCATAGTATCAGGACATCCTGGCTAGTGTCTGTCGCACACGGCTAGAGGCGAATGGCCGGATGATGGGCCTATTTGGGAGAAAGTCCAGGGCTGTTTTTTAGCCCCAGTCCGTCCCTGATTATTTGTGCAGCATTTACTGAATCACAACAACATTCAATCATCCACGTGCAGCAAACAGACAGACAGACAAACAGACAGACAGACACCATTGGTACATTTGTTCAGAAACTGTCAGAAACTGTACCAAATGCAGAGTGTGCAAGAAAGACGGCCATTGGAGCAATGCGTGCCCAAATCTGCTGTCGGATCGAAACAAGAGGAGCCGTGGCGATCAGGTCACTGACCACAAGACAGGGAAGTGACCATTTATTACTAACACGCAAACACTACACACACACATACACTGATTTAAATTCTGCTATCTGCAATGAAGAAACTGCTTGCAAATCTTTGCGTGTGAATGACGACATTTTTGCAAAACATGTGTCTGCGGAGTTGTTTGAGAATGTATAAAAGTTCAGGGTTTTTACAAAATACCCAGATTGTGGATTGCTAGCTTGAAGAAAAGAAAAAAAAAGAAAAAAAAATGGAATATAGAAAGAATTAGCATTTAGGGAAAGATAGTAGGAAAATGTGGGTTTTTCCTGATAGAATTTACAAACAGTGAATTGTTGGATTAAGGATTGCAGATAAAAGAGAGATAGAATTACGCCTGTTAATTAAGGTAAAGTAAGTTGAAATGGTATGAAAAGTTTTATATGAAAAGTTTTATCAAGCAGAATGGGGAAAATTCTATATTTTAGTGATGTGAAAATGCTTTATTGTATTAATGTTGTGAAAACAAGGGTATTTAAGAATAGATTGCCATATTTTTGTAACAAGAGTTGAAGGTGCAAGCGGCTAAGATAGCTGTCTGTGTAATTTAGAGACTGAGAAGATTTAGAGAATCTTGTGGTTTCTGTGAAACAGTAGAGATAAGTGGGACTGAATAATTGTAATACAATCTTGTGATTTAAGTTGAATCTGCAAACTAACCATTTGATAGAAGAATAAGCTTTTAAAACCAGTGTTGATGAAATTAATGACACGTTGAAGTTTTAATACTGTATTGTTGGATTACAAATTTATTAAATGTTTAATTTAGTTTGCAACAGTAAAAGTTGAGTACATTGAAGTTAGCATTTTAAGGTTAGTTTAGGATAATGGTATCAACAGTTTCTGCCAGACCTGTTTTCTCTATTATAATTCACCCTATTGTCGTTAATGGCTCGAGCCAGTAGCCCCAAGACGCACCTTTTGTCTTTAATGGCTCTTTGAGTCACAGTATCACTCAGACTGATGGGATTAGCACACGAATGATTCGTCTATGCAATTTGCAATGCAATTGCAATATGCTGACTGAATTAGGATTGGCCAGACATTCAGTCTAGGGTGGTAACTGAACAGTCCTGATATAGTGAGATAAAAGAGAGCAAATGCTGTAAGCAGCTCTGCAGAGATTTGCAGGTGATGTTTTGTAAAAGTTTGATTGTGATTGGAAAGATAAACAATAACTTAACTGGCTCCAAACAAAGAAAGTGCCAAAATGACACAAATTTAGAGAAAAGTCTGTGTTAATATGGGTTAGAAAGTAGATCAATGTTAATATGATGAAGAATGTTTCAGCTATTGAAATTGAATTTGCAACTGGGACTGTAAAAGAAAAGACAGAGAACTGCTTATCAATGGCTCTGTTTGCATTTCCTGAATAGAACACAATGTTTCAGAAGTGCAAAATAGGGTGAAGCTGTTAGAAAGATAAAAGGCAGAATAACAGAGAGTGTTTTATTGCGGTCAGCGGGGTCATTCAGTGACTGTATGCGCACTGTATGACTGTAAAAGTAAATGAGGGAGAAATAAAGTTGATAGATGGAATGGAACTTTTGAAAGTTGTAAGAAGATTGAGTGTAAGGAATTCCTTTTGAAAGGAAAGAACTATAAAAAGTACCGGTTGACGTAAAATTACGGATAAAACTAAATGAGTTGCAAAATATTTTAAAAGTACCGGTCACTAAAAGGATGATTGTGTTTGGAATGAAACGCTTTGATAAGGTTTTAGATGATATAGAGAGACAAATCTAACGAATGATTCAAAAAATGTATCACAAGCAGAGAATGCAGCCTCAAAATTTAGTATGAATCATAGAAGCAGATTGATAAACTCCTAGAGAAAACACTGAAGTCGGGTATTAAATTATGGTAATTGAAAACCTGACAACTAAAATTGAAATGAAATTTGAAACGTTATTAAGAACTAGAATAATTATTATTTCTTTAAGATAAAATAAGCAGAAGCAGTGTTACAGGATTAACAGTTGATAAATGTAAAATACATGAGAAAGGCATTTGATTAAACAAAAGCTTGTTGTTGACTATGAAAAGAGCTAACAGCTGATGTTTTGGGTTCAAAAAATACGCTTGTGATTTGGCCAAAACAGGTTTGCTTATCTGAATTTGGCATGTGCTGTAACTGAAACTGCCACAGTTTCAGTGCAACAGAGACTCATTCTGAGTGGATATTTGTAATGTCTAAATTACAATACATGTAATTTATGGAAAAAATGCCTTAAGATGGGCTAGAACTAAAAAAAGGATGGTAGATAAAGTCTGAAGTTAAAAGTTTATGAGAATGCAGTGTACCAGTCCTGAATGCCTCAAGAGTCTCTCTCTCATTCAATGTCAGCTGAAAGCTGTTGTCTGAGCCTGTGTAAAGCACAGTGTTTCAGTTGAAAATCATAGACACAGAGATGTTAAAGGAAATCATTGCCATTCAAAGGGCAATTTATGCTAAATGTTTTAGAAGTAAAACTGAATGATTTTAAAGAAGTCTTTAAAATAATAATGCAGACCTTAAATGATAGAAGTGACATTTTTGACTAGTTTATTTTAGGACCACTTCTTTGTCTGATATTAGCCTCCACCATGAAACAGGGCCGATGGCTCCGGCTACAGAAGTAACAGTACACTGAATGTACGATTGTGATCTAAATTCACTGACTATAATCTAAGCAGCTAGGTTGCTACCTTTAAGATGATTAATTAATTTTAAGTGATTAAATACTGTTGTTATTAATCTGTTTCCTATGTTTAACACTAGTAGGCAGTCCGAATGGCTCTGATGAGTCTTGAATGCGCCTTTTCCTAAGCTCCAGAAAACAACAGATTATGTTGAAGAAAACGGTCACAGATTCTGTGATGGGAAAGAGCGGTAACCAAGTGTGTACGAAGTGATTACCCCAAGGACGGGTAAGATCCTTTTGGCCGAAGGTCAACCTAAGACAGGGGAAGTCACGCCACAAACACTGGGCATCTCCTGATGGAGGTTTTTTATTTTATTTTTTTATGTGAGATGGATATGAGAGTGGCGCTGATTGACTGAGTGGCCACCAGCATCAGCAGATCATTGAGAGGCGAGATGAGCTGTGAGGAGTTTACGGCAGTCTGACCCAGAAAATGTGAGTTCCTCTATATACCACTCACCAGAAACCGTGTTGATTGTATGGCTTGTTTTTCTGACAAGTGTCTGCAACTATGCCAGGGAGACAACACCCTGAAGAAAAGAAAATGATTGCTTAAGAGCTGATCCGAATGGGCTTTCAAGAGCCAGCAGAGACCATTGAACTAATCTGATTATCTGTTGTGGAGACAGTAACAAAAACTTTTGTAATATTAGTGGCCTGATGGGCAAGGAAAATGCAGAGATTGTGTTGATGCTGAACTAATGTGTTAGTTCTGACTCCTGTAGATCATTAGACATGACAAAGGACCATTATAAGACATGGTGGTGGCTAAAGATGACTCAAGAGAATTTTCTGGAAAACAAAGGTTAGGTAAATTGAGTATTTAAACTAAAGATAACCTTAGAAAAGATCATAGCATAATGTATTTTAGATTGTTGTAATGGTTCTAATTTGAGTCAAACATTTGTATTTTGACATGTGTGAACTATTAAGGATTGACTATGACTATGATTATTTTATTTACAGTCCTAGGAGGCTGTTGAAAAGATTATTTGCTTATAGTGAAGGAGAAAGAGACTGCCTGAGTGGAGGAAGGGATGGTACTCTGCCTGTCTTTCTGTTATCGGTCAGCCAAAGAAAGCTGAAGCA
>NC_140216.1:758172-763172 GCF_951802725.1 Rutilus rutilus | reverse complement strand
AGCAAATTAAGAACGCCGACATTCGAGGATGAAGGTCACGGATATCTCTGAGCGAAGAGCTCAATCTTCAGTGTGAAACTGAACATCCTTCTGTCGGAGCGCGGGATGAAGAGGAGAGGAGGGATGCATGTTGTTGGCTCGCCTGTTGAGTGCAAGACGCTCAGGCAACAGTTTATTCAGGCTTTGAAATGTTTAAGGGGAAAACATACACACATCATCTAATGGTGGCTTCATATTAAACAATCACAGATCTAGACTTTTTTCAAAAGGCTAATTGGAAGTGTTGACCAAACTAACATTTAGCTGATATATGCATTTAAAATATCTGTACAGTATTTTTCTTCCCAGGAAAATGGACCTGTAATATTGATGAGTCATCCTGCACTGCATACAATTTTGTCCAATCAGATGCTCTCTAGAATAAGAATGCCCCTCCCCCTGCTGCAGACTGCTTTAGTGGGACTGAGGGTTTATTTCAGGTTCAAAACACCATTTCATTCTTGTCATTTTTAAAGTAAAAGTTTTTTTTTTTTTTTTTTTAAATAGGCATATGTTCTGAAATATTTTAATGCTTTTCCTTGGTTTTCTTCACAGTTTATTGTAATAAATCTGAAGCATGTGTAAGACTGCAATGTGATTTTCATTACAGTAAATATTAATCAAAGTAGGCTACTTTTTTTTTTTAAACACAGATACATTTTTTAAATAGCTGACAAATCAAAAATATGTGTGTTTTTTATTTGATATTTTATTGTTTTCAGTTAGCTATAAAGAAGTCCTTTTATTTTGGAAGTGTTTAAAAACGCATCTGATTTAAGGACATTTCATTGTGGAGGAAAAGGATTCTGAAACACTGTAAAATCGTACTTATATTAGGGAGATTACTTTATAACAACACTACGTAAGAAATATTCTTCCTTACAATATTTCAACAATTAAATCGCGTATTTTCTGTCGGCTGTTTGAATCAGAATTAGCGATGCCCAATCGGGAATGATTGGGCCCCCCCCCAATTAAATATACATGGGGTGAATTTAGTTTGATTGGGATCGTTTTTGACTATGACAAGAAAAAAGTGTCCCTATCAAACTGAATTCACTCCTACGTGTTAGCGAAACGTTCTGAATCGGTTCGCGATTCAATGAATCGGACAGTTCACTGAATCGTTTGGATTCTTCGTATTCTTCTTCTTACTCAGTTAAACAATTCACAGATCGGTGGATGAAGTGGGTGTTTACTTACAAACCATCTCAAACCTGAAAACAGTTAATCATCGATGAAGATGGACGTGTGAACGACTCTGAACTGAACTGCAGGTAACAGACATTTTCCAACGATTCAAAACTATAGTGAAAGCTCTTAAAGTGAAAAGTAGCATGTGTCCCAGCACTGAATACATTACTTCATTTCTTCCATTCTTGCCTACTGTAAGGATTTAAAGTGCAGTTTATAAAAGGAACAATTGAACTTCATTGTTTTAGAGTTTCCTGGAACATAAACACATTTGCTTGCTCAGCAGTTCAGCCTCATTAGAAGAAGAATTCCCAGTGTTTATGTGTGTGTTTACCATTTAACCCAGACTAATATTTGCTTGCATGGCAAATCTCTGATTGTTTGTTTGCATCGAAGCCCCAGTGAATCAATGATGGACTCAACCGGAAACCCATCAGTCATCGCTGTGAGGAAATATGTGCACCATGTCAATGTATACATTATTTCCATATATCCTCCTCTCTCTCTCTCTCTCAGATCCTGAAGATCCACAGTAATAACACACACTCCGTGAGATGAAGGAATGAGGGCACGTCATTCCCGGAGAGGAGAAACCTCCCAGGCGTCAGCAGAAAAGGTGCTTGCTTTGTTTCTTCCAGCTATTCAGCAGTTTCTGAGCAGATGTCCTCATATCTGAGGCTGATGGAGTGTGTTTGGACTGTGTTTACTGGTCTCTCTCGCTGAACTGGGTTTCATTAGAGCCGAGGAGAGAGTTTAGGGGCTCCAGAGGGTCCGAATGAGATCAACATACACACACACACACTGCGGAGATCATGTGTGTGTCTGCCTTTGCTTTTGCTTCTCGTTCCATCTCTGTTTCTTTGCTGTTTTTCATTCTTCAGAGATTGCAAGTGAAGGACTTGGGATGTTTTGTGGAGCCATTCGCTGGGAAAAGGCTGATGTTTTTATGGCAATGCAGATTTCTTTAATAACCAGTTATAAATATTGCTACTGTTCAAAAGTTTGGGGTCAAAATGTTTTTAAAAGAGTCTCTTCTGCTCATCAAAGCTGCATTTATCTGATCAAAAATACAGTAAAACAGTGAAATATTATTGCAATGTCAATCATAATTTATTCCTGTGATCAAAGCTGAATGTTCAGCATCATTACTCCAGTCTTCACACATCACTCTAATATGAGGATTTGAGGATCAAGAAACATTTATGATTATTATCAGTGTTGAAAACAGTTCATATTTGTGTGGAAACTGTGATACATTTTATTTTTAGGGATTCTTTGATGAATATAAAGTTCAAAAGAACCGCATTTATTTGAAACAGAATCTTTTGTAACATTATAAATGTCTTTACTGTCGACTTTAATATTTCCTTGCTAAATAAAAGTATGAATTTCTTTTTGAACTTTTGCATGGTAGTTTATAAACTATTATTAATTTACGTGTTAAATTGCTTATAAGTTGTTTTGTGATCTTAATAATTGTAAATGCATATCTGTGTGTCCTTGAGAATGACTTAACCTGAAGAGTGATGAACAGAGGATCAGATAATGGATGCAGAGTTGGAGAAGCCGTGTGGGATTCCTCTCTCTCTCTCCTTCTGATGAGTTTCTGCATGAGCTGTTTGTCTTTCTCTTTCCCACTCCGGCATTATTCCGATTTTTCTCAGATTCCCTTTCGGCTCCAGCTCCTCCTATTAGTTTCTCTCTCTTCCTCCTGTTCTCGGTCTAATGATGCAGAGTAAATGCTTACTCTCTCTCTCTCTCTCTCTCTCTCTCTCTCTCTCTCTCTCTCTCTCTCTCTCTCTCTCTCTCTCTCTCTCTCTCTCTCTCTCTCTCTCTCACACACACACACACACACACACACACACACACACACACACACACACACACCCCCCCCACCCAAGGTTAAACGAGCTCCTCTAATTGCCCGTCATCCATTAGATGTTGACTCGGGAGCCGCGGGTGAGCAGGATAGATCTGGTTATCCCGTTAAAGACCCGGCTAGATGCTTCTCCTCCAGAGTTTGGCGGCTGGCGGGGTGTGTACGGGTGTGTACGGGCTCTCGCCTCAGGGACGGGATCTTAATGCGTTTTTAATGAGCAAAGAGACGTTAATGAGTAAACGTCTGACTCTTACATGAGGAGTGTGCGCTTGTTCTCGGTGTTGATCCGCTGTTCCGGTCCTCCTCTGTGATTCAGTAATGACCACTTCAAACAAAAGCCTCTCTGTGTTATTTCTCTATTAATAACTGCTGTATGTTTAATATCTCTGGCTTTAGAGGTGCATAATAATAAGAGAGAGTTATTTTAATAAGATGACAGCGATTAATATTCTCATTTCTCCGACGATGCACGGCCTCCGGTGGAGCATATATTACAGTCTGTGCGCTCCATCTAATATTAATACGGTTTGGTTGGATATTTTAATATGTCTTGGGCGAAACCGATGGCTGGCACGGAAAAGATAGATGAATGACAAAAGAAAATTTTGCTGCTTCATTATCGAGGCAGTCAATTGAAAGTAATGGAGTTGGCGGGCATGAAAGAGTGTGTGAAATATGAAGTGAGAGACACTTTAGCCGCTCATCACCTCACACACACACACACACACACACTCCAGCGGATCATTGAGCGAACGAAACGCTGTGTTTAGATCTGATGCTCATCCAGTGATGGAGTTTAAAACTTTAGACTTCTGTGTATTTACTGTATCGTGTCATTTCTAACTGAAGATGCATCTTTCATAAAGTACATTATAAAGTGATGCCTAAACTTTTTTTGTTTTTATGTTTTGTTAAATATATAATTTTACAGTATAGCATATAACGTGTATGTGTGTGTGTGTGTGTGTATATATATATATATATATATATATATATATATAAATAAACGATTTATATGCCGATTGTGATCGATATATTGTCTATTAGTATATACTGATTTAAAAAAACTGATTATTTTCTCGAAACTAAATGGACGATATTAAAATTCTATACTATACTGTCTAAAAATGTTTTTTTTTTTTTAAATGTGTGTGTGTGTGTGTGTATATATATATATATATATATATATATATATATATATTTACAATTTACATTAAATTATGTTTTGAATAGCTTTATACCAGTAGTTCTCAACTCGTTTAGCCATTTCTGCGTTTTTCGTGCTGTACCAAGTGTTTTGAGGGGTGTTTTGAGAATTTAGAGCCACCGAATGACGAATACGAAAAAAGTAATTTTACCAAAATGTCGGACTCAGTGTGCAAGGACCTTAAAGGGTCATTCGAAACTGTAAAGGGTCTATTTTTATTTGTGCACACTCACTTCCCGGTTTCTTTTTCATGAACTCTTTTCCTGTTGTGGCGGTTAGCAAACAGCATTGCATTACCGTGTGCGCCCCCTTCTGGACTGGAGTGTGTTTTCACTGTATTCGTATTCATAGACAGCCATGTTTTTTTGTACAAGGGAATAGAGTAAAGCAGTCAAAGGATAAATTGAAAGAGAGGGATGAAATAATAACAGCAGAAGGTGGAAATGAAGGTGGTAAATCTGTCACTGCACCGGGTCACATGTTCCTCTCTCTTTATTCTACGAGAGAGAGAGAGAGAGAGAGAGAGTTCTGCTTGATGGAGTATGAACTGAAGTAATGTACCTTGATGTCTCTCTCCCCCTCTCTCTCCATCTCTTGCTGTTTTTATGTTCTTCTCAACACACTCATGCGTAACTGCAGCTGTCTAACTGTGAGTGTGTGTGTGTGTGAGTGTGTGTGTGA
>NC_140216.1:748172-753172 GCF_951802725.1 Rutilus rutilus | reverse complement strand
GTTACTCGTTTACATTTAAAGCCGCTTGTGGAATTTAATTATAACAATGTGCTAAAACATGCTAATTCATGTTAGCAATGTAATCAAATCTGCTACAAACATGCAAGCAACATGTAAAATAATGCTAATCAAATGCTTAGAGATGTTAACAACAAGACAAAACATGTTAGGAAGCGTATACAACTGTCAGACAAGCCAACGTGAAACCAGCTCACCTGTCAATCATTGCGATAAGTTGCGTTTTACCTCAGAGAAGAATTTGACAATGTTTGTTTCTACATCCTGAAGTCTGTCAGTCGACGTCTCACCATGATGTCTCGAGTCACACACACACACACACACACACACACACACACACACACACACACACACACACACACACACACACACACAGGCTGAAGTCAAACATGTCAGCAGAAACATTCCTAGTTCTTTGTCAGATCTAAAATGAAGCTTGGGATTTTGATTTCTTCTATTTTGGATAAACCTGACAGTCTCAGACCTACATTTGCTTTGTTTCCCAGTCTTGGGCTCCCAGAACGAACACACACGCCACTCTTCCGCTTTTTCCAAGCGCCTGATTGATGGGATAGACCTCGTTTCCCTGAGACCAAACTAGTTTTGAAACGCTTCATGTTAATTCTGCAGCAGAAATCAGTGAAGAGTGTGTGTATGTCAGCTTTCCTCTCACTGACAGGGTCTCACACACACACACACACACACACACACACACACACACACACACTCTCTCTCTCTCTCTTTCAGCGATGCATCTGAGCAGATGTTTTAAAGCTGCTTGTGGAGCTTTAATAGGAGATTTTGATTCCTCTCAACGCACTAATATCCATAACCATTCATATTCATGGCCTGTATTAATAAAGAGGAAAATGAGCAAACGCGTCTCTTTCAGAGCCAGTTGGCCTATTATCCCTCATTATCTGTTTTAATGGCGTCGCTGGAGAAGGGAATCGGAGACGCTGCTGTGAAAGGGAGAATTCACCTCAGATTTCTTGTTACTTGTTCAGAACGGAATATTAAAAGCCTCAAATATTGAAGATTGCACTGTCCAATTTATTGTTATTAGGGATGCATTATATATCAGCCTTTGGCCACCGTGTCGAGATCGGCTGATATATGTGCATTTTTAATGTTATCGGTATCGGCCTGATAAGAATATTAAAGCCGATAAATTACGGATTATTTCCTTCGGCTGAGACACTTCAGATGTGCACTGTTCATGTTTTAACATACACATATACATTTTGAACATCTGAATAATATAAAAATTAAAAGCTGATTCTAAATATTAATAAATCTATAAGACCTCTTCTTCACGACGTTGTGTTTCACATTCAACACACAGGCTGAATATTTTCAGTACATCACAACTTTGCATGGAGTTTAAAATACATATTTTTAATACTGCAGACGAATAATGCGAGGATTGGTTGTATTTGCATTATTTGATCAGTCTGGGCTGAATATTGCATTAATATTAGCCACATTATTAAGTGCCGATATAACGAAGAGATGCACGGCTTTTGACGTCAGCAAGGGAAGCATTTTCACACTCTATCGTTCCACCTCTATTGATCCGATCAGGAGTAAAACATGTTCATGTCCGTGTTTGAAGGATGTTTGAGTCTCTCCAACTGTCTCTCGTGTTCTCGGGGAGAAGTCCAGCCTGGAAATCCAGACCTAAATCTGGCCAGCTCGAGGGGCGGCACCAAGCACGCGTTTGAAAATCTCACTGCACGCCATTGGATAACACTGCGACCAATCACAACAAGTTATCGCTTAGTTACCAGCGGAGCTAACTGGTAGATTAGACTCTTACCGTATCCGGTCGGCAAAACAGTAAAAACGTCCTTCTTGCAAAGGAACGATTCGAGCGGCGTCTTCTGTTCCTCTTGTAGATAATAGCCAAGTTTAACTTGCTCATTGTAGCGGCCAAAGCCGTTTCAAACAACTGGTGTTCATCCAGAGCCATCTTGCAATGTTTACTAATGACTTCGACGTCACAGCGCTGTCGTCTTCTGTTTAGCTCCGCCTATATCAGATAACCCGATGTGATTGGTGCAGCTCAGATCGAGGGGCATATTTAATGAGCATCATTACTCGACGCCAGAGTAACTCGCTGAGCAAATTCAGCTCTGGATTACCAGGGTAGGAGAGGTCATGACTGAACGAGGGAGTGATGTGGACTATAATGAGTGCTGGCCTTTCACTCAAGGGCAATGTCTCTCGTCCCCTAGAGAGAGCGCTCTTTATCTTTTACTTTATCTCTTTATCTGCACAATCCTCTTTCTGAGTTCGGGATCATGTACAAACACGTCAAGTCTCCTTCATTTATACAGCGCTTTAACAATACAGATGTTTCACAGCAGCTTTACAGTGATAACAGGAGATTACAGTAACAGAGAGTGTTTGGGCTTTACAGCAGCTCTAGAATAAAGTTATTGTCCAGATAAAGTTAGTTTTGATTGATTCTCTTCTGTTGTAAAGATCATTAGTTATTAACTTAGCGGCCGCTAACATGAGAACACATGAACAGATAATGAGAGATAACCGTGACGTATTAGAATCAAATCATTGTTTGCTTTCTTACTGTTTATTCCTGGTCTGGTAATAATCTTCTCGGCCTCTGAAACATGTTCCTCCTCGCCTGATGTGACCAGATCCGGCTCTTCCCTCCTTCAGTGGCAGTTTTATTGAGCTTAATGTAGTCGATGAATGCAGCTTTTTGTTTTTACTTTCATAATGTGCAAAAAGATGCAAAAACAATCAAATTGATCAGCATTAAAAATAGTATATAGGCATTATAAAGGTTTTGATAGAAGACTCAGCAAAGCTGCATTTATTTGATCAAAAATACAGTCAAAACACTCCAATAAATAACAGTCGAGCTGCAATTCTCTTTGACAAATATAAAGTTCAAAAGAACAGCATTTATTTGAAATAGAATATTTTGCAACATTATAAACGTCTTTACTGTCACTTTTGATCAGTTGAGTTCATCATGCTGAATAACCAGCATTATTTATCATTCTGACCAGCGCTGTATGTTAAAAGACACATATTTACACTTAACATGTATTTTAGATATTGTTGTCATCATCATGTTCTGACTAGAGGGCAACTTTTTATTTTCTTCAAAATAAACATTAATACGCTGCAGTGTATTTTATTCTCTTCTCTCATTTTTTCGTCAGTTTTATCATTAATTTTGTTTGAGAAATGATTGAATCCTGAATATGCGACAGAAAGTGTCTGGTCAGTGTTGCTCTTATGAACGCGACAGAGTTGAGGTCAGTGTTGCTCTTATGAACGCGACAGAGTTGAGGTCAGTGTTGCTCTTATGAACGCGACAGAGTTGAGGTCAGTGTTGCTCTTATGAACGCGACAGAGTTGAGGTCAGTGTTGCTCTTATGAACGCGACAGAGTTGAGGTCAGTGTTGCTCTTATGAACGCGACAGAGTTGAGGTCAGTGTTGCTCTTATGAACGCGACAGAGTTCGCGACAGAGTTGAGGTCAGTGTTGCTCTTATGAACACGACAGAGTTGAGGTCAGTGTTGCTCTTATGAACGCGACAGAGTTGAGGTCAGTGTTGCTCTTATGAACGCGACAGAGTTGAGGTCAGTGTTGCTCTTATGAACGCGACAGAGTTGAGGTCAGTGTTGCTCTTATGAACGCGACAGAGTTGAGGTCAGTGTTGCTCTTATGAACACGACAGAGTTGAGGTCAGTGTTGCTCTTATGAACGCGACAGAGTTGAGGTCAGTGTTGCTCTTATGAACGCGACAGAGTTGAGGTCAGTGTTGCTCTTATGAACGCGACAGAGTTCGCGACAGAGTTGAGGTCAGTGTTGCTCTTATGAACACGACAGAGTTGAGGTCAGTGTTGCTCTTATGAACGCGACAGAGTTGAGGTCAGTGTTGCTCTTATGAACGCGACAGAGTTGAGGTCAGTGTTGCTCTTATGAACACGACAGAGTTGAGGTCAGTGTTGCTCTTATGAACGCGACAGAGTTGAGGTCAGTGTTGCTCTTATGAACGCGACAGAGTTGAGGTCAGTGTTGCTCTTATGAACGCGACAGAGTTGAGGTCAGTGTTGCTCTTATGAACGCGACAGAGTTCGCGACAGAGTTGAGGTCAGTGTTGCTCTTATGAACACGACAGAGTTGAGGTCAGTGTTGCTCTTATGAACGCGACAGAGTTGAGGTCAGTGTTGCTCTTATGAACGCGACAGAGTTGAGGTCAGTGTTGCTCTTATGAACACGACAGAGTTGAGGTCAGTGTTGCTCTTATGAACGTGACAGAGTTGAGGTCAGTGTTGCTCTTATGAACGCGACAGAGTTGAGGTCAGTGTTGCTCTTATGAACACGACAGAGAGTGTCAGGTCAGTGTTGCTCTGTCTGATGTGAACACTCGTGAATCTGGAGGCTTCAGCGGAGAGGCCGGTTCGTCTGACGCACTAGTGTACAGTAGTAAACATTTACTGTAATGGGCGTGATGTGCAGATTAATACAGCGAGTGCAGTAACTCTGCGGTGGGTCTTCAGATCTGCTTCATGGATCGCACTCATAGATCCACGCTGAGGTGTGTAAGCGGTGTAAATCAATGCGAGTGGAGAGAATAAATCAGGTGATCATGGACAAGCGCTAATAAACCGTTTCACACTTAACAAATGACCTAACAAATGTGTGTGTGTGTGTGTGTGTGTGATGTGTAGGTTTAGGGGTAGGGTTAGTGTGTGTGTGTGTGTGTGTGTGTGATGTGTAGGTTTAGGGGTAGGGTTAGTGTGTGTGTGTGAGTGTGTGTGTGTGTGTCTCTCTGTGTGTGTGTGTGTGTGTGTTTAGGTGTGTATGGAGCCTCAGTGTGAGTGTGAGTGTGAGTGTGTGTTTGTGTGTGTGTGTGTGTTTAGGTGTGTATGGAGCCTCAGTGTGAGTGTGTGTGTGTGTGTGTGTGTGTTTAGGTGTGTATGGAGCCTCAGTGTGAGTGT
>NC_140216.1:730672-743172 GCF_951802725.1 Rutilus rutilus | reverse complement strand
CGGATCCGATAAGTTTCTGCGGAAAAGCTCGGAAGGTGCGTGTGTTTGCTTGGATTGCTGGAAATCCTGAGCGTGTGGTTCAGTTTCTGTAAATCTGATCTTGGTCCATCATGGATAATTATGACTATATATTCTTTTTTTAACATTTATGTATGAATTGTTTGTCTGTTGTAGATTTGACAGGAGAGATGCGATGGGAAACATTGCGGGAGAACAGGGATTAGAGATGCACGATTAATCGTTAAAAGATCACACACTCGATTCACACACCCACACGATATTATTCCTAAACGACAACGATTCGCTTGCGTCTATTAAGCATTTGACAAAATCACGCCGGATGTGTTACAAATATTCATATAATCACAGAAGTACTGGGATAAAAGTTTATACTTCGTATATAAACACTAATGTCTACGTAAGTGATTCAAATAGAGTAAATCACCATTTGAAAGTAACGTGACGAAATAACGACTGTATCAATTACATCGTTACACCAGTAGGTGGCGAAACATTTGTCCTTGAATCATTAATTCAAGAGATTCATTCAAAAACCACTGATTCTTCCAGTGATGAAACAAGTGAAGTCTTTTATGAGTGAGTCATTGAATCATTCACTCAACCCGATAGATACTTAATTCAGATTAATTAAGCATTTCAAATAGACTGAAGCAATTAACATTTTGCCAGAGTCTCTAGTAAATGACATTACATGCTATCTTGTTTAGCAGTTCTAACAGGGATTTGAATCAAGAAAATTATCCAAACAAAATTCATATAAAAGTGCAACAGCATGACAGTATTGGAGACGTTAGACATTATTGGAGACGTTAGACAGTATTGGAGACGTTAGACAGTATTGGAGACGTTAGACATTATTGGAGACGTTAGACATTATTGGAGACGTTAGACAGTATTGGAGACGTTAGACAGTATTGGAGACGTTAGACAGTATTGGAGACGTTAGACAGTATTGGAGACGTTAGACAGTATTGGAGACGTTACACATTATTGGAGACGTTAGACATTATTGGAGACGTTAGACATTATTGGAGACGTTAGACAGAATTGGAGACGTTAGACAGTATTGGAGACGTTACACATTATTGGAGACGTTAGACATTATTGGAGACGTTAGACATTATTGGAGACGTTAGACAGTATTGGAGACGTTAGACAGTATTGGAGACGTTAGACATTATTGGAGACGTTAGACAGTATTGGAGACGTTAGACAGTATTGGAGACGTTACACATTATTGGAGACGTTAGACATTATTGGAGACGTTAGACAGTATTGGAGACGTTAGACAGTATTGGAGACGTTAGACATTATTGGAGACGTTAGACATATTGGAGACGCTAGACATTATTGGAGACGTTAGACAGTATTGGAGACGCTAGACAGTATTGGAGACGTTAGACAGTATTGGAGACGTTAGACAGTATTGGAGACGTTAGACATTATTGGAGACGCTAGACATTATTGGAGACGTTAGACATTATTGGAGACGCTAGACATTATTGGAGACGTTAGACATTATTGGAGACACTAGACATTATTGGAGACGTTAGACAGTATTGGAGACGTTAGACAGTATTGGAGACGTTAGACATTGGAGACGTTAGACATTATTGGAGACGCTAGACATTATTGGAGACGTTAGACAGTATTGGAGACGTTAGACATTATTGGAGACGTTAGACATTATTGGAGACGCTAGACATTATTGGAGACGTTAGACATTATTGGAGACACTAGACATTATTGGAGACGTTAGACAGTATTGGAGACGTTAGACAGTATTGGAGACGTTAGACATTGGAGACGTTAGACATTATTGGAGACGCTAGACATTATTGGAGACGTTAGACAGTATTGGAGACGTTAGACATTATTGGAGACGTTAGACATTATTGGAGACGTTAGACAGTATTGGAGACGTTAGACATTATTGGAGACGCTAGACATTATTGGAGACGTTAGACAGTATTGGAGACGTTAGACAGTATTGGAGACGTTAGACATTATTGGAGACGCTAGACATTATTGGAGACGTTAGACATTATTGGAGACGTTAGACATTATTGGAGACGTTAGACAGTATTGGAGACGTTAGACAGTATTGGAGACGTTAGACATTATTGGAGACGTTAGACATTATTGGAGACGTTAGACAGTATTGGAGACGTTAGACATTATTGGAGACGTTAGACATATTGGAGACGTTAGACATTATTGGAGACGCTAGACATTATTGGAGACGTTAGACAGTATTGGAGACGTTAGACAGTATTGGAGACGTTAGACATTATTGGAGACGCTAGACATTATTGGAGACGTTAGACATTATTGGAGACGTTAGACATTATTGGAGACGTTAGACATTATTGGAGACGCTAGACATTATTGGAGACGTTAGACATTATTGGAGACGTTAGACATTATTGGAGACGTTAGACAGTATTGGAGACGTTAGACATTATTGGAGACGTTAGACATTATTGGAGACGCTAGACATTATTGGAGACGTTAGACATTATTGGAGACACTAGACATTATTGGAGACGTTAGACATTATTGGAGACGTTAGACAGTATTGGAGACGTTAGACAGTATTGGAGACGTTAGATATTATTGGAGACGTTAGACATTATTGGAGACGTTAGACATTATTGGAGACGTTAGACATTATTGGAGACGCTAGACATTATTGGAGACGTTAGACAGTATTGGAGACGTTAGACAGTATTGGAGACGTTAGACAGTATTGGAGACGTTAGACATTATTGGAGACGTTAGACATTATTGGAGACGTTAGACAGTATTGGAGACGTTAGACATTATTGGAGACGTTAGACATATTGGAGACGTTAGACATTATTGGAGACGTTAGACATTATTGGAGACGTTAGACAGTATTGGAGACGCTAGACATTATTGGAGACGTTAGACAGTATTGGAGACGTTAGACATTATTGGAGACGCTAGACAGTATTGGAGACGCTAGACATTATTGGAGACGTTAGACAGTATTGGAGACGTTAGACATTATTGGAGACGTTAGACAGTATTGGAGACGTTAGACATTATTGGAGACGTTAGACAGTATTGGAGACGTTAGACATTATTGGAGACGTTAGACATTATTGGAGACGTTAGACAGTATTGGAGACGTTAGACATTATTGGAGACGTTAGACAGTATTGGAGACGTTAGACATTATTGGAGACGTTAGACATTATTGGAGACGCTAGACATTATTGGAGACGTTAGACAGTATTGGAGACGTTAGACAGTATTGGAGACGTTAGACATTATTGGAGACGTTAGACAGTATTGGAGACGTTAGACATTATTGGAGACGTTAGACAGTATTGGAGACGTTAGACATTATTGGAGACGTTAGACATTATTGGAGACGTTAGACAGTATTGGAGACGCTAGACATTATTGGAGACGTTAGACATTATTGGAGACGCTAGACATTATTGGAGACGTTAGACAGTATTGGAGACGCTAGACATTATTGGAGACGTTAGACAGTATTGGAGACGTTAGACAGTATTGGAGACGTTAGACATTATTGGAGACGTTAGACAGTATTGGAGACGTTAGACATTATTGGAGACGTTAGACATATTGGAGACGTTAGACATTATTGGAGACGTTAGACATTATTGGAGACGTTAGACAGTATTGGAGACGCTAGACATTATTGGAGACGTTAGACATTATTGGAGACGTTAGACATTATTGGAGACGTTAGACAGTATTGGAGACGCTAGACATAATTGGACACGTTAGACATTATTGGAGACGTTAGACATTATTGGAGACGTTAGACAGTATTGGAGACGTTAGACATTATGGAGACGTTAGACATTATTGGAGACGTTAGACAGTATTGGAGACGTTAGACATTATTGGAGACGTTAGACAGTATTGGAGACGCTAGACATTATTGGAGACGTTAGACATTATTGGAGACGTTAGACATTATTGGAGACGTTAGACAGTATTGGAGACGCTAGACATAATTGGACACGTTAGACATTGCAAGTTTTCAGCTACAAATAAGGGGCCGTTCTTGTGTTCCTGCTATCGAGTGTGACACTGTTTTGAGACTCATTGTAGCGCTTTCATCTTCTTCTAAAGTCCCCCTGTAGTCAATCATTGTATCCCTTAAAACTCATCTTTGATCACCAAAATGACATATTTAAACATTTTTCCTTTAAACAAAAGGTCTTCATGCCTTAAAACAGCTTGAATGTAACTCGACACCCTTGCCTCATGTAGTATGCATGGTGCTATGAATATGCAAATGAGCCCCGCCTCCACTCACTCACTTAGCTCAGAGATCCACTGGTTGACGATCACACGTTGATTTTGGGGATTTTAAGGAGGAAATACTCAGCAATGGTGTCGACTTATGAACTTACACATGCTTTGTCTTAAAGCAGATTAAAAACACCACATAGACACATAAAAAACATTAAAAGCTGGATTTTCCAACGTTTTTTCCCCTTCTAAACCACATAGAAAACGAGACGTGAGGAGATTAGTGTGGGTCTGATGAGCAATAGTTTGATTATAGATGAGGGTGAAGAGGAAAGAAAGAATACGTGCGTCACAGTTTGGTTTTTCACACACTTATACCCAGTCTTACTCTTAAAGAGAATCTATCCATGTCCTTTATCCCTTTTTCCAGCCCTTCATTGTCTCCTGAACTCTATTTTTAAGATGCGCAGTGGCCTTATCCAGGAATAGAAACGTTCCCCTTGTGGATAAATGACCATCCTCCTTTCTACACACACATTCTGTAGGACTAAACCTCTGCTCTGACAAACAGAGGGTGGGGAAATGTTTTAATCATCACCTTTGAATCACACAGAATGAACAATAGCAACACACGTCCACCCTCACGTCCCACATTGTGTTCGCGACGGATGAGACAAAGAGAATCCCGAGACTCCCGCATCCATCAAGCTGACCCGTATCCCGGTGTTTCTCTCCCGGTCTCATCTGTTCATCCTCCTGTTATTTACCTCATCCCCCTCTCTCTCGCTGCTCTCGGCTCGTGTTATTACTAATGATGATGGCGTCGCGAGGCCAGACTCTTCATTGTTCTGCTGAACCCGTGTGCGTTTATCTTTCTCTGCGCTCGTTTGTTCTCGCTCTCGTCTCGGCGTGTGTCGGCGCTAATGGAGATAAGAGACTGATCGTGTGCAGATCACTAAATATTTCCAGCCTCTGCTGTCGAACACACGTTCATCATTAAGGTGTATCGGATGAGGATCCGCGAAACACACACTCACACCTGAGACGCAGTGTTGCCAGATCGGAAATGTCCAAGTATCGGATCCCAGAACCCTGAAATGATCGGATTTGGGAAAAAATCGTACACAAGTTGGGTTGGGTATCGTTTGAGTTTAAACGATTCTGATTCCGCTTATCGATTCCGATTCTTATCGATTCCTATTTCGATTCTAATAATAAAAAATAAAAACACTTTTTCACATTTAGTCTTTTTGCAAAACATTTAATTGTAGCTGAATATCATGAACAAAGATCAACAGGTTAAAGAACACTTTTCGTGTGGGTTAAAAATACCATAGAAAAACAACTAGCTTAACTAATATCAATTTCAAGCATTATTAAAGACAAGTAAAAATATAAAATTTGCAATCGCAACAAATACATACAACTGACTAAAGATACGATTGAAATAAACAGTGTTTTAAGATCAGGTACAGAAACTGTAGTCAAATGTAAAATAACACTGCACTTTATTAATAAAATACAAATATAGTTACAAAAGTTATTCAGTCAAGAACGAGTGAATCTTCTCTTTGTCTTTTGTTGTATGATTAGTGTTATTATAGCAGGAATATTAGTGTTGTTATAGAGCAGGAATATTAGTGTTATTATAGCAGGAATATTAGTGTTATTATAGCAGGAATATTAGTGTTATTATAGCAGGAATATTAGGCTGCTGTCACTTTAAAGGCACACTATGCAGTTTCCGTTTTTCTCAAACAGCGCCCCCTAGATACACTTCTGTTCAAAAGTTTGGGGTTGGTAAAATTGTTTAATGTTTAGAAAAATGTCTCTTCTGCTCACCAAAGCTGCATTTATTTGATCAAAAATACTGTAAAACAGTGAAATATTATTCCAATGTAAATCATCTGTTTTCTATGTGAATATACAGTGAAGTGTAATTTATTCCTGTGATCAAAGCTGAATGTTCAGCATCATTACTCCAGTCTTCAGTGTCACATGATCCGTCACACATCACTCTAATATGAGGATTTGATGCTCAAGAAATATTTATGATTATTATCAGTGTTGAAGACTGTTGCTGTTTCAGATTTCAGTGGAAACCGTCAACTTTAAAAAAAAAGATTTTGTGAATATAATATTATAATATAAATTAAATATTCATCTTTATTAAAAATTTATCTTTACTGTAACTTTTGATACATTTTTTGCATCCTAGCCAATTTCATCACATCATATTCATTAATTTATTAATTTTATTAAAATGACTAACTTTTGATCAAATCTAATTTTTTTTCCAAAAATGTTTTAAATTACGAAAGAGTGCAAAATTCAAAATGTAGTTAATTTTCTATATTAATTAATTATTTATTTAAAACCACATAATCAGTCCATTCTTATCTTGTGAGATCAAATTTTGTCTAATGAAATTTTCACACGGCTCCAAATTAATGGATGCATCCGTTTATGAAGTGAACATCCGAGAAATGACATCACACATTATGTATGAATTATGATAGTGTCCCTGGGGAAGTTCCCCTTCAGATCCATTCATTTGCAGGCCTGGTTTTCATTAGTAACGGAGATGTATGTTCACGTTTAATTAACCCCCCCCGCTGCTGTGTTTAAATGGACTGACCGAGAGTGTGAGGAACAATCCAGAAACCCTTGGTGAATGAACTGGAGAAACTGGTCAACGCTTTCTCATGATTAGTCATTGTTGATCTTTAATGAGCCCAATTTCCAATAAAAAATGCACCAATGCTATATTTTCTAAATGTCATAATCATTTGTTAACAAACAAGTATTCATTACTTCAATGAGCTCATTGTTTCTGCTTTAAATTATTACATTGTTTAAATTACTACATTTTTCGCTAACTGTGATTTTGTGTGTGTACATTTCTGAAATGCATAACTCAGACAGTTTCCTCTGATATCAGATCACTGAACGCTGTAATGTGGACTCATGCACTTTCTATAAAGCTGCTTTGAAATGATGTGTATTGTGAAAAGCGCTATACAAAAAAAAAACGTGAATTGAATTGAATCCTGTGACTGTTTAGGGAATCTGTTTCTCCTGCTCCTCTCCACATTAGACTCGTCCTTGCTCTGCCCTTGGTTTAATTATGATGCGGCAGATTTATGATTTATGCCCGTCTCTCAGCGACGGAGCTCGTGTCGTAAATTACCTCGCATCGATTCAGCAGACTTACTCCTTCACACTCACTTTGATACCTTTATTCATGTGCTCGCTAATTTGCATTTTAGCCACTCCCCCTTCAGACCACTTGTGTGTGTGTGTGTGTGTGTGTGTGTGTGTGTGTGTGTGTGTGTGTGTGAGACTCCTCACAATGGGAGACTTCAGGGGATTGAACCTGTTATTGTTGCTGCGTTGCATCAGAAACAAAAGGCTGAAGCTGAGGAAGGTTAAAGGGATAGTTAGCGATAACTCAAATTTACATTTAGTCATTTAGCAGATGCCTTTATCCAAAGCGACTTACAAATGAGGACTAAATTAAGCGAGTCATCGTGAAGAGGCAAAAACAACGCAATAAGTGCTCAAAATACACAGTTCAGGCGTTGCTCAGAGTAGCAGAAGCCAGACAAGGGAGGATTAAGGGACAAGGAAAAGTTATTTTTTATTTTATTATGAGGTTAAGAGCTCACGGAAGAGATGTGTTTTCAGCTGTCTTTTGAATGATGTCAGGGATTCTGCACTCCGGATGAGGGTGGGAGATCATCTCCAGCGTGGACCTGTGAATGAGAATGTTCTGGAAAGTGATTTTGTGGCTCTCTGTGATGGAACCACGAGCCGTCGCTCGTTGACCGATCGTAGGCTTCTGGTAGACGTCGCTCGTTGACCGATCGTAGGCTTCTGGTAGACGTCGCTCGTTGACCGATCGTAGGCTTCTGGTAGACGTCGCTCGTTGACCGATCGTAGGCTTCTGGTAGACGTCGCTCGTTGACCGATCGCAGGCTTCTGGTAGACGTCGCTCGTTGACCGATCGTAGGCTTCTGGTAGACGTCGCTCGTTGACCGATCGTAGGCTTCTGGTAGACGTCGCTCGTTGACCGATCGTAGGCTTCTGGTAGACGTCGCTCGTTGACCGATCGTAGGCTTCTGGTAGACGTCGCTCGTTGACCGATCGTAGGCTTCTGGTAGTCGTCGCTCGTTGACCGATCGTAGGCTTCTGGTAGACGTCGCTCGTTGACCGATCGTAGGCTTCTGGTAGACGTCGCTCGTTGACCGATCGTAGGCTTCTGGTAGACGTCGCTCGTTGACCGATCGTAGGCTTCTGGTAGACGTCGCTCGTTGACCGATCGTAGGCTTCTGGCAGGGATGTAGGCTCGTAGGAGTGAGTGAAAGTAGGGGGGAGCTGAGCCTGTGATAGATCTGTAAGCAAGCGTCTACGCCTTGAACTTGATGTGAACAGCGAGAGGTAGCCAGTGCAGAGAGATGAACATAGGAGTGACGTGGGCCCTCTTGGGCTCGTTGAAGACGAGACGAGCTGCAGCGTTCTGAATCATTTGTAGAGGTTTAGTTGCACATGATGGAAGTCCAGCCAGAAGAGCATTGCAGTAGTCAAGCCTAGAGATGACCAGGGCCTGGACGAGAAGTTGTGTTGCATGCTCAGTTAGGAAAGGCCTGATCTTCCTGAAACCGGCATGATCGAGCTGTGTTTGAAATGTGATCTGTGAAGGTCAGCTGGTCATCCAATATCACTCCAAGATTTCTGACCGACCTTGATGGGGTCATTGATGCTGAATCTAGCTGGATAGTGAAGTCGTGCTGTAGAGAGGGATTGGCAGAGGACGAGAAGCTCAGTCTTTGCCAGGTTGAGCTGCAGGTGATGTTCCTTCATCCATGCCGAGACAGCTTGAGATCCGTGCAGCTACTGTGGGATCATCCGGTTGAAATGAGAGGAAGAGCTGTGTGTCATCAGCATAGCAGTGGTGGGAGAAACCATGTGTCTGTATGATGTGTCCCAGTGATGTGGTGTAGATGGAGAAGAGGAGGGGTCCCAGCACTGAGCCCTGGGGAACCCCTGTGGTCAGCTGATGTGCTCTGGATACCTCGCCTCTCCATGCGACCCTGAAGGATCTCCCTGTGAGACAGGACTCACACCAGTGGAGTGAAGTTCCTGTGATGCCCAGAGATGAGAGGCTGGACAGAAGGGTCTGATGATTCACAGTGTCGAAGGCAGCAGATCCAGGAGAATGAGAACTGAAGATTTGGAAGCATTTGCGATCCGTAGGGCTTCTGTGACCGACAATAATGCAGTCTCAGTTGAATGACCTTTCTTGAAGCCGGATTGGTTGACATCCAGCTGGTTGTTCAGAGACAGGAAGGATGTTACTTGGTTGAAAGCAACTCGTTCCAGTGTTTTCGCAATGAATGGTAGGAGAGAGATAGGTCTGTAATTCTCTACAAGTGATGTGTTTAGTGTTGGTTTCAGCAGTGGAGTTACCCGAGCCGGCTTGAATGCAGTAGGGAAAGTGCCAGTATGGAGGGATGAGTTGGTGATGTGTGTGAGTGCTGGTAGAAGTGTGGGAGAGATGGCTTGTCGAAGGTGTGAGGGGATGGGGTCTAGAGGACAGGAGGGAGGATGACTGGAGAGAGATCGTGTGTTAGAGGAGCTGTTGATCTTGTTGTGGAGATATGAAGATTTCGCAGCATGAACATCCACAGAAAAGGAAGAGAGGACAGATTGATACTCAGGTCAGATGTGTCTTTTGATTTGGGCCATTTCCTCTCCGCCGCCCTGAGTTCGGTCCGGTGTTCACGAAGAACCTCAGATCACCAGTTAGAGGGAGTAGCGTGTGCTGGCCTGGAGGAGAGAGGGCAGATATTGTCTAGAGAAGATGATAAAATGGAGCATAAGGTATCCGTTGCGGTATTCACATCCAGAGATGAGTATTGTGAGTGTGAGGGAAGAGAAGATGACACGGCAGAGGAGAGATGGGAGAAAGTGAGCGCAGGTTTCGTCTGAAAGTGACTGGTGGTGGAGCACGGGGAGAGAGATGTAGATTGAAAGTAATGAGGAAATAATCTGAAATGTCGAGAGGTTTCAACAAAATGTTGTCTGTGATGCAGTTGCGTGTGTAAACCAGGTCCAGCTGGTTGCCTGATGTGTGAGTACCTGTGGTGATGAGCCACAAATTACTTAAAGTGAAAATTACTTAAAGTCGCCCTGTATCAATAATTGTATCCCTTAAAACTCATCTTTGATCACCAAAATTACGTTTAAACGTTTTACCTTGAAGAAAATGTCTTCATGCCTTAAAATATCTGGAATGTAACTCGACACCCTCGCCTCATTTAGTATGTGTATTTCTATGAATATGCAAATGAGCCCCGCCTCCACTCACTCACTCAGCTCAGAGATCCACTGGTTGACGATCACACGTTGATCTGATTGGTTACAAGGTAGTTTGTGACGTCAGAAACACCAGCGATTTCAAAGTGTGTTTTTGAGACTGTCTTTGGTTCACTGCAGTTTTAAAGGGGTCATATAAGGCCATTTTTGTACAAGCTAATATGATTCTTTCGGGTCTAAATTAAAAGTTTGTAATATACTTTAATTAAAAATTCTCATTAGTATTGTAAGAAAACACTAATTTTACCTGGTCAAAAACAGCTCTGTTTTCAGCACGCCGTTTCAGTGCATGTGTCTTTAAATGATAATGAGCTTTGCTCACCCCGCCCCTCTGTTCTGTGGGTACACCGTATTAGACATTCTCTGACCGTATCTAACACAATAACCACGTGTTATTCGTTATAAACGTGGGATTATGAATTATATTGAGAACGTCGTACATAGAAAACATGCCGTAATGTACCCTGAGTGTAAACCTTAGACGCATTCATTGTGAAGCCTGCAGCAAGGTTTGCAAATTTCGCAAAGATTAATATAAATACTAATATAAAGGTTAATAAAACATTACACTCACATCTTCTGGAGGTTCAGCAGGAACACGTTGGTACCGATCCGTTTTTTCTCGTTTGTGAAGCTGTCTGGTGTGAAATGATTCGCGCAAACATGAAAGCACAGATGATCGTGGGGAATCCCCGTGAGGGAATCCCCGCATCAATCCTTTGGGCATATCCCTTCAAAAACAAAACTCAGCCACTGCTTCTTCAACGGCTCGGATTTAGGAACATCCAAATGACTGCTGTGTTCCTTATTACATCTAAGAACAGAACACCACTAGGGCTGCAGCTATCGATTCTTTTTGTAATCGATTAATCTAGCACTTTATCAATCGATTAATCGAGTAATCGGATAAATAAATTAGTGTGTTTTTAAACAACCAAAACAAATAATGCATAACGAAAATGATGTGGCTGTAAAATAATCAAGCATTTGGCTTTTATTTCTCAAAAAAAAACAAAAACAAAAAAAAAACAGAGCTATTTAATCCAACTCCAACATTTGGCTCCAAAAGTAAGCCTATTTATTGTACTTTTTACCCATTTAGTGTTTATAAGTGCCAGTGCCAACAATTATATAACAATACAGTTAAGTCAACTTTATACTGTAAAACATGTATAACATGTAAAACTATGAATACAAACTTAAATAGTAAAGGCCATTTGGCCTTAGTTTTGTCTTCTTAATACAACATTACAAAAAAAGGATTGCACCTTCTGCAAATTACCCACCGGAGAACAAAAATAAATTAAATGAATATAAAATATCAAGCCAAACAGGTACACAATGTATACAATTTATAAAAAAATAAGTGTAGCTTTAAAAAGGGGAATGTTTTATTGCAAACATGTTAAAAATGGTGGTGGTGTGGCGCAATAGATAAGACACATGCCTTTGGTGTGAGAGACCCGGGTTCGAATCCACTGTGAGACACCAATGTGTCCCTGAGCAAGACACTTAACCCCTAGTTGCTCCAGAGGCGTGCGACCTCTGACATATATAGCAATTGTAAGTCGCTTTGGATAAAAGCGTCAGCTAAATGAATAAATGTAAATGTAAAAAGAACAGCATTTTGTTTCTCACTTAGGGTAGTTGAAGTATATTAGCACGTTTTGTAGTATTATATTTTTTTGTTAATTGAAAATGTTCTATGCTCAATTACTTTGGTAGCCGATTATGTCTTCCCCAAAAGTACGAGTGGATTTGGAGAAGCAGGCTGGGGAGTTTCATGTTTTGTTGTTGTCTGTAACTATTTGGCAGACGTGACAAACAAGGTCTCGCAAAGA
>NC_140216.1:708172-725672 GCF_951802725.1 Rutilus rutilus | reverse complement strand
TTATTTCAGCTTTATTTTAATTATCAGAAATAATTGGCGGTAATAATCCAAAATAATTATTGGTTGACCCATATATCACAAAAGCCGATATATCGGCCGGTATTTGGCTTTTTTTAATATCGTCACGGCTGAGAAGTTTGGGCGATATATCTGAAGCAGGACTTTTATTTTGACAGCGCTGAGCACACCTGAGTTAAGCTTCAAGCGTTAAACCCTTGATGATCACTAACTCCTTATATTGAGCCTTCTCTGTATAAAGCGTTCTTTAATATCGAGAGCCCTGGTGTTATATTGAGCCCTTAGTCCACGAGTGATGCGGATTCTGCTTCTCATGTAAAAGCTTACATGGAGCTGTAATAGTATTTCTCAGGAGAAGCTGGCTGTTTAAAACCTGTGTGGGAGTGATGTGAGAGATGGTTTGATATTAATACTGGATTCCAGCAGTTCTGTATGAGGACACCAGCGGTCCCGAAGCTCAGTGTCCACGCAAGAGAGAAAGAGCTGACTTTGGTTTATTTGCACTTTCCTTATAGGGATGATTTTACTAAACAAGTGTGGCACTTTCTGCATGCCGTATTTTACTGTAAAAACCAGCATTTTATCCAGTGCCTCCCACAATCAGCTTACAGATGCTGCTAAATATGCTAAAAAAAGAGCTAAATTAAGTCATATCGTTTCGTCAGTGCAAACACTCCTTCTTTCTATGCAAATTAGGCTTTAGATGTATATTGAAGTATGGTGAAAATCCAGTTTATGTGGCGTTTTTAATCTGCTTTAAGACAAAGCGTGTGTAAATTCATAAGTCGACACCATTGCTGAGTATTTCCTCCTTAAAACTGCAGTGAACCAAAGACAGTCTCAAACACACGCTTTGAAATCGCTGGTGTTTCTGACGTCACAAACTACCTTGTAACCAATCAGATCAACGTGTGATCGTCAACCAGTGGATCTCTGAGCTGAGTGAGTGAGTGGAGGCGGGGCTCATTTGCATATTCATAGAACCGCGCATACTAAATGAGGCAAGGGTGTCGAGTTACAGTCAAGATATTTTAAGGCATGAAGACATTTTCTTTTTCAAGGAAAAAACATTTTAATATGCAATTTTTGGTGATATAAAATGATTGACTACAACTTTAAATAACCATTAAACATGAAAGTATTATGCAGTCATTTAAGATGTTTCTTTTGATATTGAGTCCTTTTGGCATAAAGTGCTGTTTAAAATTGGTTCAAGAACCCTAGAGTTCTACATAGAAACTTTTTTTTTCAAGCCATTCAAACCAGTAACATTTAATTTTCAACGTTAAGAGGCGACTCAGAGTAGAGGTCTGAAGCCCGAACCCGAAATCACACAACCCGACCCAACCTGACCCGACCATTGCGCTTATATTTTATATATAAAGTACATAATACGAACCCGGGGTAAATGTTTTTTTTTTTTTTGCAATATGCTGTATTTTATGATTGCTTGCAACGATAATTAAACAAACACATGTAGAGACACCGTTTCCCCAAGCGGACACTCAGCACACAAGAAACAGAGAAGAAGCACGGACTTACTAATTACGAAACTTTGCTGTGGTTGAACAGGTGAAACAGTCACACACTCCTCTGGAACTCAAACTTTACATTTCAAAACAAAGTTCACGCAGTTGCACAACTATTTACACGCATATATCCTTCTCAGTGCGAGTTATGAAGGAAGAGAATGAGAGTCGAGTGTCAGCGGCGTCCTCTGATTGCAGTGTTGTGAACGAAATAGTGTTCGCGGGAGCGCTGTGTTGACAACTTAGTGTTAACTAATAATTGTGTTAAACTGGGACTACCAACAAAATATGAGTGCATTACCGGAACTGGGCGTCGTTACACTACATCCTTATGATCGCTTTCTGCCAGGACTTTTACGTGCTTTTCCCAAATATCGGAAGTGACGTCGACGTCCGGGATAGCGGTAGCATTAGCTATAAGGCAAGTGTTATCTAAATAAACTCCTGATGTACTTACAAACTTTCCAATGCCTGGTTTTATGAGTACAGAAGCTATTTGTGCTACTGTAGAAGTTCTGGGCATTATTAGTGCGGTAATTTACCAGATACAGCCTTGGATCCATTAGCGCCTGCACTAAACCATCCGGCTGATATCTCTAAATAAGCTCTAACTTTAATAATGTTCGACCAAGGGAAAAGGCTTCTGGGGGGGGGTTCGGCTCGAGGTCAGGGTGCACAGAACCCTAGGTGGATTACTCAGATCCATCCCTTTAAATGTCATTTGTTTGTGAGTCAGACTTCGCTGGTCAACATTGAATGCTTGGTTCTGCATGCAGCCCGCAAGGAAAACTCAGATTTCATTGGTGATTTCAAATCTGAAATTTGGTGAACAGCTCTGGAGGATTTGATGTTTCCTCATTCTGAGAGACACAAGCTTTGCTTACGTGACGTTTCAAAGATGGCCGCCGAGTGGAGTGACTTGCCTTTGGCTGAGGACGGGCCGGTCTTCACATTCTCCGTCTGTGTGATCGATATTCATCTCGACACAATGTCTCCTGGAAGTTTCTGATGTAACTCTGCCATCTGTGTCTCAGAGTCAGGTTCTCTGCTGTCTCGGAACGACTCGTGTCCTTAAAACCTTTCAGATTTAGTTTTCCCCTCGATGAGCCCCTGAGACGGCAGAGGACATCGACTTCAAACTTGATTATCGCATTCTCATAGAAGGAAAACAGAAAGCCTTCCTAATGCTCCCTGTCGTGTCCCTCTTAAGCAATCAATGAATTTATTAATTAATCTTGCCGGCACCTTCTTGCATCTGTACATTGATCCTCTGCGCTTAGAATGGAGGCATCATTCAATTTCAATTTCAGCTCTGAACTCTTCTGGTGATCGATAGCCTGGGGAAAGTCATATTGAGACGGGATGATACGGAGATGGAAATTGATTTGTTGGATGGGAAGCTCGTGGCTTGTGGCTGTGGGAGTTTGATCCCGAGGGGTTCAGAAACGCCACTGTCTGAGCGCCTGATCCACGGAAGACGTTCACACGAAAATTACAATTCTCATCGTTTTCTCCACAGAATCATAGGCGTTGCTAGCTTGTTTCTAGCATTATTTAACACATTGCTAGCATTTTTTAGAATGTTGTTAGCATAACATGATTTAACAAATTGCTAGCCTGTTTTAGCATTTTGCTAGCATAACATGATTTATCACACATTGCTAGCATGTTTTAGCATGTTGCTAGCATAACATGATTTAACACATTGCTAGCATGCTTTAGCATTATTTAGCATGTTTAACATTTTGCTAGCATAACATGATTTAGCAATTGCTAGCATGTTTTAGCATGTTGTTAACATAACATGATTTAGCACATTGATAGCATGTTTTAACATGTTGCTAGCATAACATGTTTTCGCACATTGCTAGCATGTTTTTGCACATTGCTAGCATAACATGATTTAGCACATTGCTAGCATGTTTTAGCATGTTGCTAGCATAACATGATTTAACATATTGCTACCTTGTTTTAGCATGTTGCTAGCATGATTTAGCTCATTGCTACCATGTTTTAGCAATTGCTAACAGGTTTCTATCACAAGCCCCTTTCACACTTTCATTGATCCTGGGAAATAGCTGTAAAATTGCTAGAGTGCCTTCTGTGTGAACGCAAACATGTCCCGGGATTGATGCCGGGATCGTTGGGGACCTAGTAACATTGTCGGGATCAGTCCCGGAACGCGCCCTGTGTGAACAAAAGCCAGGACCAATGCCGTAAAGGGGTGTGTCGTAGTGATGACGCATCGCACAGGCCTTTCTACAGTCTATGCTACAGCGTATGGGTAACGAGCCAAACCCAGTGGCGCTACTGGGGAGTGTGGACTCGTCTTCGTGTAGAAATGACGAAGAGTGATCAGCAGAACTGACATCTGACAGGAGTTATCACATCCTGACGTCACCTGTCTTTGCGGGATCTTTACAGGATGTGTGTGAACGCACTCACAGATTCTGGAAAACCACTGGCAGTGTGAATGAACCAAAATCAAACGATCCCCGGACACATTATCCGTGTATTTTCCGGAATCTCTGTGTGAAAGGGGCTTTAAATGAATGAAAATTGTCATCATTTTCTCCACAGAATCACAGAATCATAGACGTTGCATGTTTCTAGCATTATTTAACACATTGCTAGCATGTTTAGCATTTTGCTAGCATAACATGATTTAGCAATTGCTAGCCTGTTTTTAGCATTATTTAGCACATTTTTAGCATGTTTCTAGCATGTTTTAGTTCATTGCTAGCAGAAAGACCACTGGCCAATCGCTCCTAACCTCTCATCCTGCTGTATTTGTGTTTTCTACACTGAGTAAATAATAGCATGTCTGTCTGGACCGTTCCTTTAACAAGCGATGCAGATTCGTCTCTGACTGACGCCTGTAACACTGGAGGAGTTTTCTGAGAACTGCTCTCTCTCTCTCTCTCTTTCTCTCTCTCTCTCTCTCTCTCTCTCTCTCTCTCTCGGGTCAGTGGGTTCGGGCGCTCGAGGCAGAGAGATGGACAGACCTGAGATGCACAGAGAGAAAAGCCATTACATGATGTTCTCCGTGAGGCACGAAGGGTCACGGTGTTTCACAGACCCAAGGTTTCACACACACACACACACACACACACACACACACACCGCTGCTGTTTTACAATAGTAATTAACAGGTTATGAGTTTCCACCTCATGTTCTCAGAGCTGAAATGAACACTGCCGTCTTTGACCTTTGAGTAGATTGTGTATGTGAAAGCCGTATGTACAGGTTGTGTTCTGAACAGTCGCACACTGCCACACTGATGCTGCTATAGTGCTGTATGCACACTGTGTTACGCATGTTATCCACTTCCTGTGTGACAGATGAGGAAATCATATTGTTTTGCATTAAATTATTTGACTCAAAAGGGGATTAAAGTGCAGAAAACACTTTTATTTCCTGCTGCAAATAGATTTTTATTTTTATTTTAAAGAATTTTATATTATTATTATAATTATTATTATTATTGTATAAGAAAATAACAAATATTTTACTATTATTATATTACTATTGTATTGTTAAATAGAACAATCAATAGAACATTATTATTATTATTATTATTATTACGAAATTATATGATTACTAAGAAAATATTAAGACAAATATTGTACTATTATTATATTGCAATTGTGTTGTAAAAAATCTAATATTAAATAGAACAATAATCAATTATTATAACTTATTATTATTATTACAAAATTATTATATATTATATATATTATTATATATAAATAATAATATCACAATATATATATTTTTTCTGTCTTCACTTTTATGCATTACATTGTCAAGCTTTATTTTGTATTTCTTTCCAAATGTAATAAAGGCGAACCTGACGGTATTTGTTATTATATATTATTATTATTATTATTATTATTATTATATACTAACATTATTATTATTATTATTATTATTATTATATAAATAATATTATCACAACATAATTTTTTTTTCTGTCTTCACTTTTATGCATTACATTGTCAAGTATTGACATGTTTTTGTCATTGTCAAATATGTTTTGTATTTAGTTCCGAATGTAAAATCAAGGCGAACCGGACATGATTTGTGTGTCAGGATCATATTTTGGATATGGCCCACACGTGTCAGTCGAGGTCATGAACGATCGGACATGTCACAGTGTCCCGGATGAGTGTCCATCAAACCTCCTCATGGACACAGACACACATGCACACGAGGAGCACCAGACCGTCCGATGAAGCATTACATCTGAACGCCGAGGCTCGGTCCATCTGTGTGTTCTGCTCATCATCTCTGCTGTTGCTCAGACTTGAAGTTTCTATCAAATAATTGTGAATTTGCCGTAATTGTCTGTGATTAGGCAGGACCCCCTCCTCCTCGATCGTCAGCTTTATGAAGTGAAGCCAAGCTCAATTAAAGCCTGTTTGATCTTCATTCTGCAGTATTAATGAGTGTGTTTAGTGTCAGCACCTGTGGAGGGAGGAGCTCTGCCTGGCCGGAGTTACTCACTAATTACAGATAATCATGGGCTTGCTAACGAGCCTGGTGTGCCAGAGAGCATCGAGGTACTCGCTCTCCGCTACTGATAATGATGCGGCCAAGAGGAGTACGAGAGGCTTGTGTGGAGCTTTCCTTTCTAATTCTATTTTTTTTTTTTTTTATTATAATTTTTTGTTTGTAATTACTTCAGGAAGTTCTGGAATTAAAGTCCACCTGTAGTCAATCATTTTATTGCTTAAAACTCTACTTTGATCACCAAAATGATATTTGACATTTACATTCATGCTGTAAAGATTTTTATTACTTGAATGTAACTCGACACCCTTGCCTCATTTAGTATGAATATGCAAATGAGCCCCGCCTCCACTCACTCACTCAGCTCAGAGAGCCACTGGTTGACGATCACACGTTGATCTGATTGGTTACAAGGTAGTTTGTGACGTCAGAAACACCAGCGATTTCAAAGCGTGTGTTTGAGACTGTCTTTGGTTCACTGCAGTTTTAAGGAGGAAATACTCAGCAATGGTGTCGACTTATGAACTTACACATGCTTTGTCTTAAAGCAGATTAAAAACACCACATAGACACATAAACAACATTAAATGCTGGATTTCTCCACAGTGGGACTTTAACTTTAGGCTGGTACAACCATTGTCTGTTTACGCTCTTGTTTCCAGAAGTCAGTCACTAGAGTTGCATTCAAGCTGTTTCAAGGCATGAAGACGTTTTTTGTAATTTTGTAATTTTGATCAGAGATGAGTTTTAAGGGATAAAATGATTGACTACAGGGGGACTTTAGTTCCAGAGCTCACGGGTTACTGAAGCCCCTCCACTATATATGAAAGCATTCTTTAGAAATGTTGGCCCATATTGATTGGATAGCATCTTGCAGTTGATGGAGATTTGTGGGATGCACATCCAGGGCACGAAGCTCCCGTTCCACCACATCCCAAAGATGCTCTATTGGGTTGAGATCTGGTGACTGTGGGGGCCATTTTAGTACAGTGAACTCATTGTCATGTTCAAGAAACCAATTTGAAATGATTCGAGCTTTGTGACATGGTGCATTATCCTGCTGGAAGTAGCCATCAGAGGATGGGTACATGGTGGTCATAAAGGGATGGACATGGTCAGAAACAATGCTCAGGTAGGCCGTGGCATTTAAACGATGCCCAATTGGCACTAAGGGGCCTAAAGTGTGCCAAGAAAACATCCCCCACACCATTACACCACCACCACCAGCCTGCACAGTGGTAACAAGGCATGATGGATCCATGTTCTCATTCTGTTTACACCAAATTCTGACTCTACCATCTGAATGTCTCAACAGAAATCGAGACTCATCAGACCAGGCGACATTTTTCCAGTCTTCAACTGTCCAATTTTGGTGAGCTCGTGCAAATTGTAGCCTCTTTTTCCTATTTGTAGTGGAGATGAGTGGTACCCGGTGGGGTCTTCTGCTGTTGTAGCCCATCCGCCTCAAGGTTGTGCGTGTTGTGGCTTCACAAATGCTTTGCTGCATACCTCGGTTGTAACGAGTGGTTATTTCAGTCAAAGTTGCTCTTCTATCAGCTTGAATCAGTCGGCCCATTCTCCTCTGACCTCTAGCATCAACAAGGCATTTTCGCCCACAGGACTGCCGCATACTGGATGTTTTTCCCTTTTCACACCATTCTTTGTAAACCCTAGAAATGGTTGTGCGTGAAAATCCCAGTAACTGAGGAGATTGTGAAATACTCAGACCGGCCCGTCTGGCACCAACAACCATGCCACGCTCAAAATTGCTTAAATCACCTTTCTTTCCCATTCTGACATTCAGTTTGGAGTTCAGGAGATTGTCTTGACCAGGACCACACCCCTAAATGCATTGAAGCAACTGCCATGTGATTAGTTGATTAGATAATTGCATTAATGAGAAATTGAACAGGTGTTCCTAATAATCCTTTAGGTGAGTGTGTGTGTATATATATATATATATATATATATATATATTATTGAACAGAAATGTTTTTAATAGTTTTAGTTAACGATGATAACCCTGGTGTGGACGATGAGCATTTTGAAATAAAAACTTGTGATCGAGAGAAGGAGGGAACAGACACATCCATCAAGTCGAGTCAGCTTTATTAATACAGCGCTTTTTACAGTACAGAGTGTTTCAAAGCAGCTTTACAGAGACAACAGGAAAATAATGCAACAGAGTTTGTTAGAAGAAAACAGCGTCAGTCCATCTTAAGTGAGTTCAGTGATGCTTCATTCATGTTTTAAAAAAGTTATTAATTTAATCATCTGGGAAATCTGTCGGAAGAGTTCAAGAGTCGAGGGCCCGAGAAGCAACGTGTGTGTGTGTGTGTTTGTATGTGTGTGTGTGTGTGTGTGTGTGTGTGAGAGCACTTGCATATCTCATTATTACTACCTGTGGGCTCAGCGCTGGGAAAGTGCCGGCTGTAGATTGAGTGGGAAGATTAGCAGTAAGAGGTGAGCAGGTGTGTGTGTGTGTGTGTGTGTGTGTGTGTGTGTGTGTGTGAAGATTAGCAGTAAGAGGTGAACAGATGCAGGATTACAGGAATCCCTCGACCCTCCCAGAGCCATTAAACTCAAAACTAATTATTGAACGCCGGCCTCGGGGAAACAACTGCGACTTCTGTCGACGACCCGGATAGAGAGAAAGAAAAAGAGGGTATTTGTATAAAAGAATGGTAATAGTTTGCAGAGTTATCAATAATGGAAGAAAGGATGCAGAATGGGTTATCTGCCCAAGATGGACCATCCATGGAGTCCATGATGCATATTGTGCACTAAAAGAGTCTAATTGGCTTTGCTGAGCAACCTCTGGGAGTCTTGCATACAGGGTTTATCATTCATTGGAAATGAACTTTTGTTTGCAAGTTTCCCGGTGGCGACAGTCTTCGTCCTCACACTGTATTTCCTGATATTTGTGGCATCAAAGATGTTTTGAAGCAGTTAGTAGCACTGAAAATCCAGCTTTAAGGCCCACTGAACGCGCAGCTTTGTTTGATGCGTTGACGTAATTTCCACTGAAACAGGAAGCTAAGGCGGGACTTATTGAGTGGCCCCTCCCCCTTTTCAAATAGCCAATAGCGTTCAGTTTACCTCACAGACTGCGAGTCGTACTTGACAGCGAATCCGAGCGCTGATGATACTTCGGAGTCAATAGTAGAGATGTGAATAAATTCTAGCCATTTTATTCTTAACCAAAGTACCAACTCGAGCGTTTGAGCAACCGAACTCACATCTCAAACCCACATGTGTCAGCGGTGTCTTTGGTCAGGTGGTGTTTACAGCATAGGGGGCAGAGCTTTAGATTCTAGAGAGCATCCATTGTAGTTTTGAGTTCTTGCTTCATGTTTGAAACGTCATACAGACGTTTACTTCTTTACTAGAGTCACTGTAGCTTCCAGATGACTGGAAAAGCAAAGTTTTTAATTATGCCTTTTTTTCCATGTTCAACTTTATGTTCGAACCTGTTTGATCATGAAAAAGCTCCAGTTCTTCTCTATATCAGTGTCAGTGTTTCTGAACTCCTGAAACGCCTCCATTGTAGTCTTGAGTTTCTTCCTGGAACGAATACGTCTCAATATTCCTCATTATAATAATTCATACGCAGAATAAAGGGGCGGGGCCTGGTTGAGTTAGTTAGTAGTGTGTTAAACTGGCGGTTATGGTAAGGGACGGGACATTTCCCAAACACACTCGAAGCGCTCGACCAATCACAACACACTGCTCCAGCCGACCAATCAGAGCACAGTGTGCTTTTCAGAAGGAGGGGCTTCATAGAGACAGGAAGTAAACAGAGCGTTACTGACAGACTGGGAAGAGAGGAGCCGCAACAATGGAGAATATGAGGAGAATAATCAACATTCAAGCAGGAAAACCTGTTCTAGAGCCTGAAAACATCAAGACTTGGGAAAGGGCCTCTTTAAAAGATGAACCTTCCAAGTTGGACCATGAAGTTTACACACATTTCCACTAAATTTGTTGTTTTGTGAAGATCGATGCACCTTTATTTGAACGATTTGGCACTTTGTCTGTAATTGAGGTTAGTGATGCGCTGGTAGCGAAATACTCATATTGATATGAAAATCTGATGATAATTTAGATGATAACTGATAAATCGCCCATTATTAAAATTCTGCATCTTTAAAGGCAATGTGAAGTTTTTCTTGTTTTATGAATATTATGTGTTTAGAAAAATACCCTTGATCCACTACCGGTCAAAAGTTTGAGGTCTGAAACTGCATTTACACCTGTATATTTAGAGCCGTCTACTTGTGATCCGATCGACCAGAACGCATCTTAATACCGGCTGTACACAGAGATTAATAGAGATTAATTCATAGGACATTCTCATTAAATTTTACCATACACTCTTAGAAGAAAAGGTGAAATGGTTTTCTATATACAGAACTTGACTTTTAAAGAATGTCTTTAATGATTGCATAATATTTCATTTTTTTCTTGTGATAAAGTATGTTTACGAGCTGATTAATTGATCAAATTTAATTAACATTAAAAATTAATTAAAACTAAATGATCCCCAGAAGTGCCTTTAAGCTTCTATATGCCGTTTATTCTTTGAATAAACAGAAATCTGAACTCAAATTGTAGATTTTGCTTTGTTTATGGAATAATGCGTGCTTGTTGCATTTATTGGAACATTTATTGTATTTTCCCAGCTAACAGGGAACGCTCTCATAACTTTATCAACGTTCTCATGAACAAATATTCTTCCAGTAACATTCACTGAACGTTTGTTCAGAGTTACAGTATCTGGTCTTTAATAATGTTCTCAAAACGTCATGAAAACCTGTTCTAGCAGAGCCCAAAAACACCATCAAGACTGTAAAAGGAGTTTCTTGGAACCTGTGCTGAAAATATGCATCCAAACGCTGAATTTCTTTATAAAATTATTGCCTTTGGCATCTTTTGCATTTGAATCGTCCCTTTTGACTTCTTAACGTGAGCTCACCTAATTTTTTTAAATTATAATTATTTGCATGTAACTGATAGAAAATTAATTTTCTCTTTTTTTCATTATGTAATGAATTGAATTTATTGGATTGAATATCTCATGTGGGATCCGGGTAATTATGTGAGCCGTCACAGTCAGGCTTAACGAGCGCTCCACGATTCCAGCGTTGTAGGAATTAACCACAAGACTAACTCTCTTTAATCAAAGCTGGTAATCTGACAAGTCCTTGGAAGCAGAAATATCAAGCAGACTGACTTTACTTCTTAGAGATTTTGAAAGACAATGTATGTATTCTGCTGTCACAAAGAGATTTTTATAGAATAGAATAGATGCTTCCTTTCAGCTGTGGAATAAACATCAATGCACTTGTTTTGATTCCCTGAAAAACACCAGTGCTAATCAGCCGATGTAGAATAGAATAGACTAGAATAGAATAGAATAGAATAGAATAGAATAGAATAGAATAGAATAGATGCTTCTTTTCTGTTTCTTTCAGCTGTGGAATAAACATTAAACATGTTTCCCTGAAAAACACCAATGATAGTTAGCCGATGATAATTCGATTTTTATGGAATAGAATAGAATAGAATAGAATAGAATAGAATAGAATATGCTTCATTTTTCTTCCTTTCGCTTCCTTTCAGCTGTGGAATAAACATCAATGCACTTTGATTCCCTGAAAACCCCCAGTGATAATTAGCCGATGAAGATTAGATTTGAATACAATAGAATAGAATAGAATAGAATAGATGGATTCTTTCAGCTGTGGAATAAACATTAACACACTTGTTTTGATTCCCTGAAAAACACCAATAATAATCAGCTTATATAGAATAGAATAGAATAGAATAGAATAGAATAGAATAGAATAGAATAGAATAGTATATGCTTCCTTTCAGCTGTGGAATAAACATTAATGCACTTGTTTTGATTCCCTGAAAAACACCAGTGCTAATCAGCCGATGTAGAATGGAATGGAATGGAATAGAATAGAATAGAATAGAATGGAATGGAATAGAATAGAATAGAATAGAATAGAATAGAATAGAATAGAATAGAATAGAATAGAATAGAGTAGAATAGAATAGATGGATTCTTTCAGCTGTGGAATAAACATCAATGCACTTGTTTTGATTCCCTGAAAAACACCAGTGCTAATCAGCCGATGTAGAATGGAATGGAATAGAATAGAATAGAATAGAATGGAATAGAATAGAATAGAATAGAATAGAATAGAATAGAATAGATGGATTCTTTCAGCTGTGGAATAAACATCAATGCACTTGTTTTGATTCCCTGAAAAACACCAGTGCTAATCAGCCGATGTAGAATGGAATGGAATAGAATAGAATAGAATAGAATGGAATAGAATAGAATAGAATAGAATAGAATAGAGTAGAATAGAATAGAATAGAATAGAATAGAATAGATGGATTCTTTCAGCTGTGGAATAAACATCAATGCACTTGTTTTGATTCCCTGAAAAACACCAGTGCTAATCAGCCGATGTAGAATGGAATGGAATAGAATAGAATAGAATAGAATAGAATAGAATAGAATAGAATAGAATAGAATAGAATAGAATGGAATGGAATGGAATGGAATAGAATAGATGCTTCTTTTCTGTTTCTTTCAGCTGTGGAATAAACATTAACACACTTGTTTTGATTCCCTGAAAAACACCAATGATAATTAGCCGATATAGAATAGAATAGAATAGAATAGAATAGAATAGAATAGAATAGAATAGATGCTTCTTTTCTGTTTCTTTCAGCTGTGGAATAAACATTAACACACTTGTTTTGATTCCCTGAAAAAAACCAATGATAATTAGCCGATGTAGAATAGAATAGAATAGTATAGAATAGAATAGAATAGAATAGAATAGAATAGAATAGAATAGAATAGATGCTTCTTTTCTGTTTCTTTCAGCTGTGGAATAAACATTAACACACTTGTTTTGATTCCCTGAAAAACACCAGTGATAATTAGCCGATGTAGAATAGAATAGAATAGAATAGAATAGTATAGAATAGAATAGAATAGAATAGTATAGAATAGAATAGAATAGATGCTTCTTTTCTGTTTCTTTCAGCTGTGGAATAAACATTAACACACTTGTTTTGATTCCCTGAAAAACACCAATGATAATTAGCCGATATAGAATAGAATAGAATAGAATAGAATAGAATAGAATAGAATAGAATAGAATAGATGCTGCTTTTCTGTTTCTTTCAGCTGTGGAATAAACATTAACACACTTGTTTTGATTCCCTGAAAAACACCAATGATAATTAGCCGATGTAGAATAGAATAGAATAGAATAGAATAGAATAGAATAGAATAGAATAGAATAGATGCTTCTTTTCTGTTTCTTTCAGCTGTGGAATAAACATTAACACACTTGTTTTGATTCCCTGAAAAACACCAGTGATAATTAGCCGATATAGAATAGTATAGAATAGAATAGAATAGAATAGTATAGAATAGAATAGAATAGATGCTTCTTTTCTGTTTCTTTCAGCTGTGGAATAAACATTAACACACTTGTTTTGATTCCCTGAAAAACACCAATGATAATTAGCCGATGTAAAATAGAATAGAATAGAATAGAATAGAATAGAATAGAATAGAATAGAATAGAATAGAATAGATGCTTCTTTTCTGTTTCTTTCAGCTGTGGAATAAACATTAACACACTTGTTTTGATTCTCTGAAAAACACCAGTGATAATTAGCTGGGGAACGTGAGCGAACATGATGTATCTAATTAAAAACTGATGAAGTAAAACAGATCTTAATTTATTCCAGCTTGCTTTTTATTCCAATTTTAAACCACTGCTATCAAACAATTAAGTGTGTGCACGCGCAGCATGGGGCCGGTTCCTCCTTCCATTAGACAGAAACACTGGAAGATGAACATGAATTAAACGACGCCGTCATGGCCGAGGAAAGGAATGATTCGTTTACCGAAACCTTGAATAAATAACATCCTCACAATTAGCCGTCTGGAGAAATCCAGGGCTGCTAATTACCTCCTGACTGGTAGAATGGGATTTGAATGGATAAAAACTATTATTATTTTTTTTTTACTAATTATGTTCAGAATTGTGAAAGAAGTTTAATGTAAATGAGATGGAGATGTATTTTTAAGTATGACATCATCTTTTATATGACAGGATACGGATGCACCGATAAGCTGAAAATGATTTTTATATTAGGAAATATACCAAACTTAGCTGATATTCAAATTTTATAAATGTTTATTTTATATTTATACTTTTATTTTAGGAAATATACCACACTTAGCTGATATTAAAATTGTATTATATAATTTCATTTTATATTTCTACTTTTATTTTATAATATATTCAAGCAACAATTTTTTTTATGGTTTTAGTTTCTGTTTCAGTTAAATATAATAACCCTGATTCATGAGAGCAATAAGACAAGAGTGTATATTTAATATGTGCAAAGAATTGATTTACTTACTGTTCCATATTTACATTTATTCATTTAGCAGACGCTTTTATCCAAAGTGACTTACAAATGAGAGCAATAGAAGCAGTGAAACTAACAATAGGACAACAATATGCGAGTGCTGTGACTCTTCCCAGTTTAATCTAACGCAGTACATGTATTTTTTTTATTTTAGATATAGAACAGAGAAAGTGTTAGTATTAATGGATCAAGTGTTGCTGAAAAAGATGCGTCTTCAGCCGTTTCCACATGAGTTCTGCGTTAAGAAGGCCACTGGTGAGGAGTGAGTGTGTGTGCAGTCACACACTGAAGGTTGTGGTCCTGGGATAGAGCGACGGGTTCTCATTACCTCTCCAGCTCCTGCTCCATTCTCTCATTCCCTGATCGAGGGAAATTAATTAAAACTCCGAGTTCCCAGGAGGATCGGCATGAAGCACGAGCTCGACCTGAACTCACACCCTCCAGCTCTATTCTGACACACACACACACACACACACACACACACACACACACACACACACACACACACACACACACACACACACACGCATACGCACGCATACACACACACACGCATATACACGCATACGCACGCACACACACACGCGCATACGCACGGACACACACGCGCACGCACACACACACACACACACACACTCTCACACTCGCACACGCACGCACACTCTCACACTCTCTCTCTCACACACACACACACACACACACACACACACACACACACAGAAACCGTAAGTACAGTTTACTGCAGACAACTCATTATGTCAGTGTGAAATAAAACTATGGACATGTTGAAAATAAAGTTGTATCTCCAATCTCCTCCCGAAAATCCCAGGCACAAGTCAGTTAGAGAAACTGTCAATCACAGCTGTCAATCATGACGTCACATTCCTGTTTTTATAGCATCAAATAACTAACTAAGACCAAACTTATTTAAAAGATCTAACACTTCAGCGAAAGTAAAAACGACATAAAATGACAGAAAGCATAGTTGGAAAAAATGTATTTGAAGTGTAATTTGATTGTTTAGTTTCCATCGCGTCCCGTTAGACTACATGGAGAGGGCGGGGCTTATGAGCTATACTGGGATCAATTCTGGGATCAATACTGGGATCAATACTGGGGGCGATCGAGATACTTTAGCTTCACTTTTCAGCACTTGTGTCACGCTTGATCTCTACAGGTCTCGCTCCCGTCCTTCATCCCGTCCCTCATCCCGTCCCTCATCCCGTCCTCTGCTGTCTCTCCGGCTGTAGCTCACACTGAGTGTCAGGCACTGAACGGACTCTGTGAAGAGCAGAAGATCCTCCTCATCCTCGAGGAGTCTCGTGTCAGGCCTGACGGGTCTTTGAAGTGCGACTCCATCTACTCTCGAACCTCTGGAGTGTGTGAACGTGCCTGCAGACGAGAAGCCAGGGAGCTCTTCTCCTAACCACTGTAGTTTTCCTCGATCCAGGTTCCACTCCAGGATATATTTTAGAATGAGCTCATCCCCAAATGGAGACGAAGGAAGTGAAGTTATAGTGTTTCTTCACCATTTGGGTTGATCACATCCTGAGCAAATGGTCATCATTTATGGTAGAATGGGAATGTGTGTGTGACACAGAGGACCTTCTCAGACAGTGGTGTCTCAGCTTCATTAACACACACACACACCACAGCTACACTTCACTTATCAAGAGTGTAAACTGTAGCAGGATTAAAGCGTTGAGATGTGGGTGTTCTGGGTGCTGCCAGCGACTCTATTGTAGAAATGTTTTTTCTGCGACGTTATGGCTGGAAGAAGAACATATGACAGTGATGATCTCAGATGCTGATTATGTGCTTTATTTAATGTTAAAAGAATTGAATGTGCATTTGAATATCATTTATAGCCGTACTGAAAGCGACGATGGATAATTCACTTCAGATCCTGGAAAGAAATTAAAGGAAACTAGAACATTCAGACGGTTAAAAAACAAGTGTATTTTATGACAAAGATTATTTCAGTTACTGGGTGTCTATTTTAATAATCAATTTATTTTTATTATTCAATCTATTTGGTTGCCAGTGCAGTGACCTTGCAGAGAGACTCCTCCCACACACTCTTCTGATTGGCTGTGATTTTGTATTGATTTGGTTGCCAGTGCAGTGAGCTTGCAGAGAGACTCCGCCCACACTCTCCTCTGATTGGCTGTGAATGCAGTGAGCTTGCAGAGACTCCGCCCACAATCTCTTCTGATTGGCTTGTGATTTTGTATTGATTTGGTTGCGAGTGCAGTGCGCTTGCAGAGAGACTCCACCCACACTCTCTTCTGATTGGCTGTGAATGCAGTGAGCTTGCAGAGAGACTCCGCCCACACTCTCCTCTGATTGGCTGTGAATGCAGTGAGCTTGCAGAGAGACTCCGCCCACACTCTTTTGATTGGCTTGTGATTATTGATTTGGTTGTGAGTGCAGTGAGCTTGCAGAGAGACTCCGCCCACACTCTCCTCTGATTGGCTGTGAATACAGTGAGCTTGTAGAGAGACTCCGCCCACACTCTCCTCTGATTGGCTTGTGATTTTGTATTAATTTGGTTGTGAGTGCAGTGAGCTTGCAGAGAGACTCCGCCCACACTCTTCTGATTGGCTGTGAATGCAGTGAGCTTGCAGAGAGACTCCGCCCACACTCTTTTGATTGGCTTGTGATTATTGATTTGGTTGTGAGTGCAGTGAGCTTGCAGAGAGACTCCGCCCACACTCTCCTCTGATTGGCTGTGAATACAGTGAGCTTGTAGAGAGACTCCACCCACACTCTCCTCTGATTGGCTTGTGATTTTGTATTAATTTGGTTGTGAGTGCAGTGAGCTTGCAGAGAGACTCCGCCCACACTCTCCTCTGATTGGCTGTGAATACAGTGAGCTTGTAGAGAGACTCCGCCCACACTCTCCTCTGATTGGCTGTGAATGCAGTGAGCTTGCAGAGAGACTCCGCCCACACTCTTTTGAT
>NC_140216.1:688172-703172 GCF_951802725.1 Rutilus rutilus | reverse complement strand
ACATACACACAGGGGTGGGCCACACACACACACACACACAGGGGTGGGCCACACATACACACAGGGGTGGGCCACACATACACAGGGGTGGGCCACACACACAGGGGTGGGCCACACATACACACAGGGGTGGGCCACACACACACACACACACACACACACACACACACACAGGGGTGGGCCACACATACACACAGGGGTGGGCCACACACACACACACACACACACACACAGGGGTGGGCCACACATACACACAGAGGTGGGCCACACACACACACAGGGGTGGGCCACACACACACACAGGGGTGGGCCACACACACACACAGGGGTGGGCCACACATACACACAGAGGTGGGCCACACACACACAGGGGTGGGCCACACACACACACAGGGGTGGGCCACACACACACACACAGGGGTGGGCCACACACACACACAGGGGTGGGCCACACATACACACAGGGGTGGGCCACACATACACACAGGGGTGGGCCACACACACACACAGGGGTGGGCCACACACACACACAGGGGTGGGCCACACACACACACAGGGGTGGGCCACACACACACACAGGGGTGGGCCACACACACACACAGGGGTGGGCCACACACACACACAGGGGTGGGCCACACACACACACAGGGGTGGGCCACACATACACACAGGGGTGGGCCACACATACACACAGGGGTGGGCCACACACACACACAGGGGTGGGCCACACACACACACACACAGGGGTGGGCCACACACACACACACAGGGGTTAAGCTGTTTAATCCGGCCCATCGAGTATTTAAAAAATTGTCTTAAGATCGCATTCATTTTGGCTTTTTCTTGCAATACTTTGCGTTATATATATATATATTGCTTTGCATATATTTGACAATCGGAATATCAGATATTTCATGCCATAGCTAACAAATGTAAAAAAGGAAAAATGACATAAAAGCAGATCATCATTCATTCAGCGCTGTTGTGGCTGCGGTGTGTGTCACGTAACAAGCAATGTAGCGTCACCATGGAAACCAAACAGACAGCGACTAAAGCGCATAGACTTGTTGCACGTTAATGTTTTTTCCTTTTTTGGAAACTCACAGAGAAAAAAATGTTTGGTAACCGCTTGCACACATGTTTGTATATTGAATATTAAATGTCCCCAACTAAGCAAGCCAAAAGCCAAGGCAACAGTGGCAAGGAACCAAAACTCCATCAGGTGACAGAATGGAGGAAAAAACCTTGGGAGAACACGGACTCAGTCGCTCAGTTCTCCTCTGGCCATCGAGCGAACAGTGTATGATTTTTAGTGCTTATGAAACGCAGTTTTCGCGTGCATATGATACACACTTTATGGCGTGTAATAGGCACACACTCCGCACCCCTAATCCAAAAAAAACATTTTTGGCGTATTTGGCACGAGAAATAAAATTCGTGGTATAGATACGCACTTTCATGAGATCGTGTTTCATAATCTGCTACTGGGCCGGCCCTCTGCCAAATTTTAAAACCCAGTGTGGCCCTTGAGCCAAAAAGTTTGCCCACCCCTGCTTTAGCATGTAATTAGCGCTCAATCACACAAAGTGATTAAGACTTTGCTGATGTGTAATTTGGTAAAAGAATCAGTCATATGAGTGAACAACAGGACGTGTAGCAGCAATTCTCACACAGATCTGTGTGTGTGTGTGTGAGTGTAATTGCATGCTTACAATATTATTAAAGTCCCCCTGTGGTGAAAATCCAGCGTTTAATGTTGTTTATGCGTCTATGTGGTGTGTTTAATCTGCTTTAAGACAAAGCATGTGTAAGTTCATAAGTCGACACCATTGCTGAGTATTTCCTCCTTAAAACTGCAGTGAACCAAAGACAGTCTCAAACACACGCTTTGAAATCGCTGGTGTTTCTGACGTCACAAACTACCTTGTAACCAATCAGATCAACGTGTGATCGTCAACCAGTGGATCTCTGAGCTGAGTGAGTGAGTGGAGGCGGGGCTCATTTGCATATTCATAGAACCACGCATACTAAATGAGGCAAGGGTGTCGAGTTACAGTCAAGATATTTTAAGACATGAATACGATTTTTTCCAAGGAAAAATAATTTAAAGCAACGCCAAAGATTATTTTGCACCTTATAATAATGTTTCCAAAATCGTTTCAGTGGTTCATCAAGTCGTAACAGGGTGAACGGCACTTCCGCATTCGCTTTGCGACGCTCTATCGGCTGTAACCGCACAATGCCAGTTTGCCAGATCGGGTTGCGGATCTGTAGTTCTAATGAGACATAAGAAACTACAAATTTGACTTGCTTTACGGCAAGCGTTACGATAGCAAAAAAATAGCAAACAATGTCATTATTTTGTTTTTCTTCATTTCTGATGTCGCAATACATCATACTTTCATAAAACCATGCAACATACTCTACCTTGTCTGTGGACATCGTTATTTCCAAAGCCGGTGCTGGATAAGCAGTGAGCGAGCGACGGGAGGCTGCGTAGGCTAAATGATGTACGACAGCGGTAATGGACAGTTCCGCTTCCAACCTGTAGGGGGACCGCAGAGGAAAAGTGCTTTGTTGTTGCTTTAAATATGTTATTTTGGTGATCAGAGATGAGTTTCAAGGGATAAAATGATTGACTACGGGGGACTTTAAGAGATTTATGTAGAATTACGACACCTCATTTAAAGAAGAATTCTTTAGTGTAAGCCAAAAACATTTCACATCAGGTTTGTGTTTGACTCTTTGTTGCACTAAGTTGGGGTTGGACTTTGTTGTTAAGATTTTATATCAGTCCCAGTGCTCATGGGATATGTAGTCCATTTCCTCATAAAAGATGCAAAATACAAAAAAAATCTTAAACCTTTTGTTTTTTCCCAAACTGCTTTGCTTCAAAACAATGTTTGTAGTGCTGTGCTTAAAACCGGGAGATTTTCCAGTAAATAGAAATAGTAAAATACGCTGTTTTTGAGTGCTCTTGATCTTTCCCCAATTTACACTGGAACTCTTGTAAACATGGCGTACAATTATGTTGCAGTGCCCCCCCCCCCCACACACACACACTTCTCTCTCTCTCACACACACTCTCTCTCTCGTCTCTCACACTCTCTCACAACACACTCTCTCTCTCTCTCTCTCTCTCTCTCTCTCTCTCTCTCTCTCTCTCTCTCACTCTCTCTCTCTTCTCTCTCCTCTCTCACACACACTCTCTCTCTCTCTCACACACACTCTCTCTCTCTCACACACAGACACTCTCTCTCTCTCTCTCTCTCTGGTGTTTGCGGGCAAATGGCAGGACTAATTGAGAAGGTGTAAATTAAACCGGCTACAGAGAGCGATCAAAGAGCCTTTCAATTAGGCCTGTATTTATCAGCGCCGGCAGCAGAGAGCCTCTCGTGTGTCTCGCCGTGTTTCTCGTCGTGTGAGTGTGTGTGGTGTGTGTGTGTGTGTGTGTGTGTGTGATGTGTAGGTTTAGGGGTAGGGTTAGTTTGTGTGTGTGTGTGTGTGTGTGTGAGTGTGACGTGTAGGTTTAGGGGTAGGGTTAGTGTGTGTGAGTGTCTGTGGGTGTGTGAGAGACTGTGTGTGTGTGTATAAATGTTCTGTCACCTTTGATAAATTTAATACATCCTTGCTGAATAAAAGTCTTAATTTCCTTTAAAAATCATATTTAATATATTTAAATTTCATGTACAAAATGAAAGGTAAAAAGCCCATGTCAGTGCAGTGACATACGGTCACTCACAGCTCCACACACCCGATAACAACACTATTATCCTCCTCATTATATGGAATAACTACTTCAATAAATCCAAAGATTCCAGTTTATATCTAAATGTACCAATTATAATCAATTACTGGACTAGAGATTAAGTGAGAGAATAAAACAATAGAGAGTGACATTATCATGAGCGTGTAGATTTACATACTGTAGTAAAATACACTCGATACACACGAAACACTCTCTCTCTCTCTCTCTCTCACACACACACACACACACTCTCTCTCTCTCTCTCTCTCTCTCTCTCTCACACACACACACACACACACACACACACACACACACACACACACACACACACACACACACACACACACACACACTCCTCTCTCTCTCTGACAAGGTCCATTAGTGTCTCTCACAGTAATGCACTCCCCTTTTATAGATGACCTCACACGAATATTAATTTACTAAAACATTAATAAGATCTCAGCTCCTCCAAATACCCTTCACACACACACACACACACACACACACACACACACACACACACACACACACTCACTCACTCTCCCTCTCTTTCTTTTTCTTTCACACACAGTACATCCAGAATCTTGCAGTTATTAATGCAACAGCACATCTGATTACAGTTTTTATGCTCTTGAATATTGTAATATGAGAATGTGAGATGTGAGATCTACAACACAGCCTTGAAGGTTTCTGGATTGACATGCAAAGTTTGAGCCTTTATTCACCAGCGCACATCTGTAACCTCTGGGGTCGGATGAAGGCCGAGACGGGCCTTTTCCCTCTGATTTACCGTTCATATGTTGAAAGATGTTCTATAATTCATAAGAATGCACATATACAATCATATATTATGCATAATAGAATCTGTCATGTGCGCATATAGAAATGCTGTTCCCCGTTCGCCGGCCTCGTTAATCCTCATCCACACGTCACACACGTTCATCTGATCAGCCTGAGATTAATACGCCAGCGATCGCCTCTACTGTATATACTGGAACAATCCGGGGATTTGAGAAAATGTCTTAATTATGTTGCATTACTTAATGAAATATGACATTTGCTTTGCACATTTGGTTGTTAAAGATCAAAAGTTAAATTAAATTGATCAAAAGTGACAGTAAAGACATTTATAATGTTACAAAAGATTCTATTTCAGATTTCTTTCTATTCATCAAAGAATCCTGAAAAATTTAATTTATCACAGTTTCCACAAAAATGACATTGATAATTGAGCATCAAATCATCATATTAGAATGATTTCTGAAGGAATATTATCCCAGTGTAAATCAGCTGTTGTCTATGTGAATATACAGTAAAGTGTAATTTATTCCTGTGATCAAAGCTGAATGTTCAGCATCATTACTCCAGTCTTCAGTGTCACATGATCCTTCACACATCACTCTAATATGATGATCTGATGCTCAAGAAACATTTATGAATATTATCAGTGTTGAAATCAGTTCATATTCTGTGGAAAGCGTGCCGAGAGTGTGAAGCTCGAGGAAGTGAAGTGAGACGGATCGCAGTCGTTGTTTGCGCTTCATTCGCTTGTTCCCCCAGCGTGAGGCTGAAGTAATGCGTGAACAGCCGCTCAGAGAGGGAACGAGGGATGAGATGATGGACGGAGGGGAACGTGGGCTTGATTATTACAGTATGGCAGTCTGAGGAGAAATCATTGTAATACAGGTTTTATTCGCTAACTTTAGCTGTAGCTTCTTATCACGAAGAACAACATAGTGAGGAAACGCGTTTGTCCGCTCAGGGCCACCGTAGAAACATGTCGAAGGAGACTCGCGGTGTGTGTAGAGAGAAATGCCTCATTCTAAGCTAATAAAAACATAACGCTTCATTACGTAAGGTCTTTATTCACCACTGAAAACATAGTTCTACCAGAAAGACTCGGGAGATAAAATTATATAACAAGAGTAAATTTATTTATAGCTCAGCAAGCATAGTCTTTGGCGTAGGCCCCGTCCTTAGCAAGCAATGCGAGGGTAACGGAATCTGCAAATCCCGCCTGAAGATGAAGGCAGGGGCGCAGCCGACCCCCTGGAGGTAAAGGAAGGGACCATCCTGGTGGTGGTTGGGGAGGAAGGAGGTAATTGGCGCCGTCAGTATCTGCGAACTCAGACGGATGTAAGTACCATTCTTTTATACTGAGAGTGTTAACACATGATTGGTTAGAAGTGAGTTAATTCATGATGCGCTGATTGAGTCTTCCTGGCAGAACTTAACGCTAAGCTTACATTTATGATTATGATATTACATTTCTGTCAACAGATCCTCCTAATATTACACACTGCACCTTTAACTGAGACGTGAGAGTTCTTTAGCATGTCAGTAGCCGCGTTTCCATTACCCTTCAAATTGTGCAAATTGAAATTGCGAATTGAAAATACGGCCAATGGAAACACGTCAATTTCGCAAAAACTCCCATTTATCGCAAAAAAGTTTGTCCGCTCGCATGAGGAGGTTTTTCAGGCAATTCGAAAAATATTTCGCAAAACTGCAATGGAAACAGTTTTTGCGCATTTACAGGTCAGCTGACGTAGATGAGGCGGTGTGTTTGGACAGAATACGAGACAGAGTTCTTTATTAAACTCATATAAGACTAAATGATTACAGGAATAATGGATTCTAAATCTCAAATAAATGCCACATCAAGACCTGGAAGCCGATCTGAGTGAGAAACACCCAGAAACTCCTCATATGTGCCGCTCACAGTATTATAAGGGTCGTTCCTCACCATTAATGCTGGAAAACACACACACATCTCCTTCCATTAATAATAATGGCCAGTGCAGCGGCTGGGATACAGTACATAAGCCTACCAACGTCCGTTGCCATGGTTTTGGAATGATTTGACTGATCGCGAGAGGAAAAATTAAGTTTTAGTCGCATAACATCGGTTAATGGAAACGCCGTCATTTCGCAATAGTTTTTTGTCGACATTTAGAAAAAATCGCAAAAGTTTTGCGCTGATCTGTAATGGAAACACGGCTCGAGGACTAGCTCATCTTTGAGGCTACACTCAGTCGAGTTAAACACTGAAGCACTGTTAAAATCAGAAACTCCAAGACTTTTACTCCAGAATCGGAGACTTGTAACTTGTAAAGTCATTTTCACTGTAAGGTATCTGTACTTTTACTCAAGTATGATTTACTCACACTTTCTCTTCAGACGACATCTGTTATATGAGCTAGTGCTGGGCTGAAAATATCCTCCATTTTGATGAACCGATATTGATTCTGAAATCCCAGGAATCGATCTTTTCGTCTGTCCTGTTTTCAGCTGATGAAATCAGGAACAAATCTTCACTAATCATTATTCGCTCCTGCCATCCAATAATCACTATAATGATACATCTGATATGAAACAAAGTCTCAGCTTTCAGATTCTGTCTGTTTCATAACTAAATTCAAGCAATAATTGTGTGTATAATGTGTGTGACAGATGAACCGATCATCTCTTCCTCTTCACTACTGGTTACAGCAGCAAATAAACATGATGAACATCAGAAGGAATGATGAAAGAATCAGAACAACTTCCTGAAATCAATCATGTCTCATGACTCAATCAATGACTCAATTGAAGAATTGACATGTACTGTACCTGAAATATATCCAAATGAGTTGATATCGAATCGAATCGAATTGAATCGAATCGCGAGCTTGTGAATCGAAATTGAGTCGTGATATTTGTATCAGCAGTAGTTTGGACAGAAAACACCAACACATTTATCTAAATATCTTCTTTTACTGTGTGTTCTAGGAAAGAGATGAAGTGATGAGGTCGGGAACGAGTTATTCCTGCGTCTCTCTCTCTCTCTCTCTCTCTCTCTCTCTCTCTCTCTCTCTCTCTCTCTCTTTACACATTTCTACACACTGCAGATTGAGTTTAATCCCACAGGAACGCTGAGACTCCCTCATGGACACATTCATAGTGTCGAAGCAGCAGCAACCTTGAAACGGTCGGATTTAACAATAGCGTGTGTGTGTGTGTGTGTGTGTGTTAGAGGAAGAGAGCAAACGAGAGCGCAGGGAACCTCAGATGTAGGTTTTACAGAAGAGCCGCAGTTTAACAGAGCAAAGACAGGAGTCACACACACTCTGTATGGAAGCTGGTGCTCTCCACGTGTCCGTCAAACATCAGCGAATGTTTTATTTTCAAAGAAATTATTATACTATATTTTAGTTCGATAATGTTTTTGATGTAATTTTTGTATTTTTAGGGGATATTATGGTACTAAATTATATTTATGCTGTTATATCCATTTATTCACTTTTGAGTATAGACCTGAAAACTACATTTCCTACTTAAACTGGTAAATCTAGAACGCTTTAGAGCGACAGACTGAAGAATCTCTTTTTAAAGACGACTCTTGGCAGATTATTGATGACGTGAAGAAAGTTTCAAAAAGTGAACTTGAATAAAAGTTATACAATTTTACATTGTTATGAAAAATGCATAATAACATAATGCATACATAAATATATTTTCATTTTTTATATGAAATACATACTTTCCAAAACACTTTTACTCTAGAACTGTGAGTGTTTCAGTGAGTGTGTGTTTCAGTGAGTGTGTGCTTCAGTGAGTGTGTGCTTCAGTGAGTGTGTGTTTCAGTGAGTGTGTGCTTCAGTGAGTGTGTGTTTCAGTGAGTGTGTGCTTCAGTGAGTGTGTGCTTCAGTGAGTGTGTGCTTCAGTGAGTGTGTGCTTCAGTGAGTGTGTGCTTCAGTGAGTGTGTGTTTCAGTGAGTGTGTGCTTCAGTGAGTGTGTGTTTCAGTGAGTGTGTGCTTCAGTGAGTGTGTGCTTCAGTGAGTGTGTGTTTCAGTGAGTGTGTGTTTCAGTGAGTGTGTGCTTCAGTGAGTGTGTGCTTCAGTGAGTGTGTGCTTCAGTGTGTGTGTGTTTCAGTGAGTGTGTGCTTCAGTGAGTGTGTGCTTCAGTGAGTGTGTGCTTCAGTGAGTGTGTGTTTCAGTGAGTGTGTGCTTCAGTGAGTGTGTGTTTCAGTGAGTGTGTGTTTCAGTGAGTGTGTGCTTCAGTGTGTGTGTGCTTCAGTGAGTGTGTGCTTCAGTGAGTGTGTGCTTCAGTGAGTGTGTGCTTCAGTGAGTGTGTGTTTCAGTGAGTGTGTGCTTCAGTGAGTGTGTGTTTCAGTGAGTGTGTGTTTCAGTGAGTGTGTGCTTCAGTGAGTGTGTGTTTCAGTGAGTGTGTGCTTCAGTGAGTGTGTGTTTCAGTGAGTGTGTGCTTCAGTGAGTGTGTGCTTCAGTGAGTGTGTGCTTCAGTGAGTGTGTGTTTCAGTGAGTGTGTGCTTCAGTGAGTGTGTGTTTCAGTGAGTGTGTGTTTCAGTGAGTGTGTGCTTCAGTGAGTGTGTGCTTCAGTGAGTGTGTGTTTCAGTGAGTGTGTGCTTCAGTGAGTGTGTGTTTCAGTGAGTGTGTGCTTCAGTGAGTGTGTGCTTCAGTGAGTGTGTGTTTCAGTGAGTGTGTGTTTCAGTGAGTGTGTGTTTCAGTGAGTGTGTGCTTCAGTGAGTGTGTGCTTCAGTGAGTGTGTGTTTCAGTGAGTGTGTGCTTCAGTGAGTGTGTGTTTCAGTGAGTGTGTGCTTCAGTGAGTGTGTGCTTCAGTGAGTGTGTGCTTCAGTGAGTGTGTGCTTCAGTGAGTGTGTGCTTCAGTGAGTGTGTGTTTCAGTGAGTGTGTGCTTCAGTGAGTGTGTGTTTCAGTGAGTGTGTGCTTCAGTGAGTGTGTGCTTCAGTGAGTGTGTGTTTCAGTGAGTGTGTGTTTCAGTGAGTGTGTGCTTCAGTGAGTGTGTGCTTCAGTGAGTGTGTGCTTCAGTGTGTGTGTGTTTCAGTGAGTGTGTGCTTCAGTGAGTGTGTGCTTCAGTGAGTGTGTGTTTCAGTGAGTGTGTGCTTCAGTGAGTGTGTGTTTCAGTGAGTGTGTGCTTCAGTGAGTGTGTGTTTCAGTGAGTGTGTGTTTCAGTGAGTGTGTGCTTCAGTGTGTGTGTGCTTCAGTGAGTGTGTGTTTCAGTGTGTGTGTGCTTCAGTGAGTGTGTGTTTCAGTGAGTGTGTGCTTCAGTGAGTGTGTGTTTCAGTGAGTGTGTGCTTCAGTGAGTGTGTGTTTCAGTGTGTGAGTGTTTCAGTGAGTGTGTGTTTCAGTGAGTGTGTGTTTCAGTGAGTGTGTGCTTCAGTGAGTGTGTGCTTCAGTGAGTGTGTGCTTCAGTGAGTGTGTGCTTCAGTGAGTGTGTGTTTCAGTGAGTGTGTGCTTCAGTGAGTGTGTGCTTCAGTGAGTGTGTGCTTCAGTGAGTGTGTGCTTCAGTGAGTGTGTGTTTCAGTGAGTGTGTGCTTCAGTGAGTGTGTGTTTCAGTGAGTGTGTGCTTCAGTGAGTGTGTGTTTCAGTGAGTGTGTGTTTCAGTGAGTGTGTGCTTCAGTGAGTGTGTGCTTCAGTGAGTGTGTGCTTCAGTGAGTGTGTGCTTCAGTGAGTGTGTGCTTCAGTGAGTGTGTGCTTCAGTGAGTGTGTGCTTCAGTGAGTGTGTGTTTCAGTGAGTGTGTGTTTCAGTGAGTGTGTGTTTCAGTGAGTGTGTGTTTCAGTGAGTGTGTGCTTCAGTGTGTGTGTGCTTCAGTGAGTGTGTGCTTCAGTGAGTGTGTGTTTCAGTGAGTGTGTGCTTCAGTGAGTGTGTGTTTCAGTGAGTGTGTGCTTCAGTGAGTGTGTGTTTCAGTGAGTGTGTGTTTCAGTGAGTGTGTGCTTCAGTGAGTGTGTGCTTCAGTGAGTGTGTGCTTCAGTGAGTGTGTGTTTCAGTGAGTGTGTGCTTCAGTGAGTGTGTGCTTCAGTGAGTGTGTGCTTCAGTGAGTGTGTGTTTCAGTGAGTGTGTGTTTCAGTGAGTGTGTGTTTCAGTGAGTGTGTGCTTCAGTGAGTGTGTGTTTCAGTGAGTGTGTGTTTCAGTGAGTGTGTGCTTCAGTGAGTGTGTGCTTCAGTGAGTGTGTGCTTCAGTGAGTGTGTGCTTCAGTGAGTGTGTGTTTCAGTGAGTGTGTGCTTCAGTGAGTGTGTGCTTCAGTGAGTGTGTGCTTCAGTGAGTGTGTGCTTCAGTGTGTGTGTGCTTCAGTGAGTGTGTGCTTCAGTGTGTGTGTGCTTCAGTGAGTGTGTGCTTCAGTGAGTGTGTGTTTCAGTGAGTGTGTGCTTCAGTGAGTGTGTGTTTCAGTGAGTGTGTGTTTCAGTGAGTGTGTGTTTCAGTGAGTGTGTGCTTCAGTGAGTGTGTGCTTCAGTGAGTGTGTGCTTCAGTGTGTGTGTGCTTCAGTGTGTGTGTGTTTCAGTGAGTGTGTGTTTCAGTGAGTGTGTGCTTCAGTGAGTGTGTGTTTCAGTGAGTGTGTGTTTCAGTGAGTGTGTGTTTCAGTGAGTGTGTGCTTCAGTGAGTGTGTGTTTCAGTGAGTGTGTGCTTCAGTGTGTGTGTGCTTCAGTGAGTGTGTGTTTCAGTGTGTGTGTGTTTCAGTGTGTGTGTGCTTCAGTGAGTGTGTGCTTCAGTGAGTGTGTGCTTCAGTGAGTGTGTGTTTCAGTGAGTGTGTGTTTCAGTGAGTGTGTGCTTCAGTGAGTGTGTGCTTCAGTGAGTGTGTGCTTCAGTGAGTGTGTGCTTCAGTGAGTGTGTGTTTCAGTGAGTGTGTGTTTCAGTGAGTGTGTGTTTCAGTGAGTGTGTGCTTCAGTGAGTGTGTGTTTCAGTGAGTGTGTGTTTCAGTGAGTGTGTGCTTCAGTGAGTGTGTGTTTCAGTGAGTGTGTGTTTCAGTGAGTGTGTGCTTCAGTGTGTGTGTGCTTCAGTGAGTGTGTGTTTCAGTGAGTGTGTGTTTCAGTGAGTGTGTGCTTCAGTGAGTGTGTGTTTCAGTGAGTGTGTGTTTCAGTGAGTGTGTGTTTCAGTGAGTGTGTGCTTCAGTGAGTGTGTGTTTCAGTGAGTGTGTGTTTCAGTGAGTGTGTGCTTCAGTGAGTGTGTGCTTCAGTGAGTGTGTGCTTCAGTGTGTGTGTGTGTTTCAGTGAGTGTGTGTTTCAGTGAGTGTGTGCTTCAGTGAGTGTGTGCTTCAGTGAGTGTGTGCTTCAGTGTGTGTGTGTTTCAGTGAGTGTGTGCTTCAGTGAGTGTGTGCTTCAGTGAGTGTGTGTTTCAGTGAGTGTGTGCTTCAGTGTGTGTGTGCTTCAGTGAGTGTGTGTTTCAGTGTGTGTGTGCTTCAGTGAGTGTGTGCTTCAGTGAGTGTGTGCTTCAGTGAGTGTGTGCTTCAGTGAGTGTGTGCTTCAGTGAGTGTGTGTTTCAGTGAGTGTGTGTTTCAGTGAGTGTGTGCTTCAGTGAGTGTGTGCTTCAGTGAGTGTGTGCTTCAGTGTGTGTGTGCTTCAGTGAGTGTGTGTTTCAGTGAGTGTGTGTTTCAGTGAGTGTGTGCTTCAGTGAGTGTGTGTTTCAGTGAGTGTGTGTTTCAGTGAGTGTGTGTTTCAGTGAGTGTGTGCTTCAGTGAGTGTGTGTTTCAGTGAGTGTGTGCTTCAGTGAGTGTGTGCTTCAGTGAGTGTGTGCTTCAGTGAGTGTGTGTTTCAGTGAGTGTGTGCTTCAGTGAGTGTGTGCTTCAGTGAGTGTGTGCTTCAGTGAGTGTGTGTTTCAGTGAGTGTGTGCTTCAGTGAGTGTGTGCTTCAGTGAGTGTGTGCTTCAGTGAGTGTGTTTCAGTGAGTGTGTGTTTCAGTGAGTGTGTGCTTCAGTGAGTGTGTGCTTCAGTGAGTGTGTGCTTCAGTGTGTGTGTGTTTCAGTGAGTGTGTGTTTCAGTGAGTGTGTGCTTCAGTGAGTGTGTGCTTCAGTGAGTGTGTGCTTCAGTGTGTGTGTGTTTCAGTGAGTGTGTGCTTCAGTGAGTGTGTGCTTCAGTGTGTGTGTGTTTCAGTGAGTGTGTGTTTCAGTGAGTGTGTGCTTCAGTGTGTGTGTGTTTCAGTGAGTGTGTGTTTCAGTGAGTGTGTGCTTCAGTGAGTGTGTGTTTCAGTGAGTGTGTGCTTCAGTGTGTGTGTGCTTCAGTGAGTGTGTGTTTCAGTGAGTGTGTGCTTCAGTGAGTGTGTGCTTCAGTGAGTGTGTGCTTCAGTGTGTGTGTGTTTCAGTGAGTGTGTGCTTCAGTGAGTGTGTGCTTCAGTGAGTGTGTGTTTCAGTGAGTGTGTGCTTCAGTGTGTGTGTGTTTCAGTGAGTGTGTGCTTCAGTGAGTGTGTGCTTCAGTGAGTGTGTGCTTCAGTGTGTGTGTGTTTCAGTGAGTGTGTGTTTCAGTGAGTGTGTGCTTCAGTGAGTGTGTGTTTCAGTGAGTGTGTGCTTCAGTGTGTGTGTGCTTCAGTGAGTGTGTGTTTCAGTGAGTGTGTGCTTCAGTGAGTGTGTGCTTCAGTGAGTGTGTGCTTCAGTGTGTGTGTGTTTCAGTGAGTGTGTGCTTCAGTGAGTGTGTGCTTCAGTGAGTGTGTGCTTCAGTGAGTGTGTGTTTCAGTGAGTGTGTGCTTCAGTGTGTGTGTGTTTCAGTGAGTGTGTGCTTCAGTGAGTGTGTGCTTCAGTGAGTGTGTGCTTCAGTGTGTGTGTGTTTCAGTGAGTGTGTGCTTCAGTGAGTGTGTGCTTCAGTGAGTGTGTGCTTCAGTGAGTGTGTGTTTCAGTGAGTGTGTGTTTCAGTGAGTGTGTGCTTCAGTGAGTGTGTGCTTCAGTGAGTGTGTGCTTCAGTGTGTGTGTGTTTCAGTGAGTGTGTGCTTCAGTGAGTGTGTGCTTCAGTGAGTGTGTGTTTCAGTGAGTGTGTGCTTCAGTGAGTGTGTGCTTCAGTGAGTGTGTGCTTCAGTGTGTGTGTGCTTCAGTGAGTGTGTGTTTCAGTGAGTGTGTGCTTCAGTGAGTGTGTGCTTCAGTGAGTGTGTGTTTCAGTGAGTGTGTGCTTCAGTGAGTGTGTGCTTCAGTGAGTGTGTGCTTCAGTGTGTGTGTGCTTCAGTGAGTGTGTGTTTCAGTGAGTGTGTGCTTCAGTGAGTGTGTGTTTCAGTGAGTGTGTGTTTCAGTGAGTGTGTGCTTCAGTGAGTGTGTGCTTCAGTGTGTGTGTGCTTCAGTGAGTGTGTGCTTCAGTGAGTGTGTGTTTCAGTGAGTGTGTGTTTCAGTGAGTGTGTGCTTTAGTGTGTTTGGCTGCAGTACCAAACGCTTCCACTAGAGGAAATTCGTGACTCTTTTTTTCAGGACCATTTAACCTTTTCAAATAATTTTATTTAATTTAATTTTTTTTAAGTTTAAGTTTTAAGTTTTCATTAAGCTCATATACATGCATAATCACTAGAAAACATTTAAATAACCCATTAAACATGAATGTCTTTTTTCCACACTTCCATTATGTTTTGTAAAGTACAATATAATGTGTGTTGTTGTGAGAACTATTAGATATGAAAGATAAACTATTATCTGACATCAAATTAACGCAGCAATGTCTTGACCTCGACTGTAAAGTTTCTGTTTAAGTGACATTTAATGAATTGCAGTAAAAACATTTTAGTTATTAATTTAATTAACAAAAATGTTACATTTAGCTAAATGTAACTTTCCAGTGTCATTTTAGTATTATTTATATAGTTATAATATTTATTCATATTTTGAATTAGCTTTTATTTTTATATTTTCTTTTCATTTTAATTATTTTTTTGTTGTGCTTTTATCATTTTCATTATTATTTAATATTTTAATATTATAATTTCTATATATTTAAATATTTCAGTTTTTATTTAAAATAATAAACATTTTAGTTATATTTTATTTGATTTCAACTTTATTTCAATTACCAAAATGTATTTTTTTATATAGTTTTAGTTAACAACACTGAACCCAAGCAGTAACATTTAATTCCATTTACTCAATTTCTATTGAAATTTTATGCAAGCTTATTTAATATAGTCTGTATTTGCAACTTCAGGCATAAAAAAAAAAAAAGTATTTACATGTAATTATATCTGTTTTTTACTTTGATAATGATCTTTTTCGCTAGAAGGTAACAGCACGTTTAGTCGTCCCACAGGGTAACAGAAATTAATAACTGGTATAATATGTAACTCAATCTTCTGAGGTTGATGAGGAACAGTTTGTGGATCTTAAATAATCTTAAATAATCAGTTTTTATTTCAGACTCTGTTCTCCACCATGTTAGACGGTGGAAAGTGCCAGAGGTTTCAGGGTGGCAGAACAAAGACTGGAAATAATGTAGATATATCTTGTCCAAATCTATTAGTGTTGGAGTTAATGTCCAATTAATCAGCTTTGTGATATCAGT
>NC_140216.1:682500-687972 GCF_951802725.1 Rutilus rutilus | reverse complement strand
TTCTTGCGTACTTGCGTACTTGCGTACTTGCGTACTTGCGTTCTTGCGTACTTGAGTTCTTGCGTTCTTGCGTTCTTGCGTTCTTGCGTACTTGCGTACTTGCGTTCTTGCGTTCTCGCGTTCTCGCGTTCTCGCGTACTCGCGTTCTTGCGTACTTGCGTTCTTGCGTTCTTGCGTACTTGCGTTCTTGCGTACTTGCGTTCTTGCGTACTTGCGTTCTTGCGTTCTTGCGTACTTGCGTTCTTGCGTTCTTGCGTTCTCGCGTTCTTGCGTTCTTGCGTACTTGCGTTCTTGCGTTCTTGCGTACTTGCGTTCTTGCGTTCTTGCGTTCTTGCGTACTTGCGTTCTTGCGTACTTGCGTTCTTGCGTACTTGCGTTCTTGCGTTCTTGCGTACTTGCGTTCTTGCGTTCTTGCGTACTTGCGTTCTTGCATACTTGCGTTCTTGCGTTCCTGCATACTTGCGTTCTTGCGTTCTTGCGTACTTGCGTTCTTGCGTTCTTGCGTTCTTCCGTTCTTGCGTTCTTGCGTACTTGCGTACTTGCGTTCTTGCGTTCTTGCGTTCTTCCGTTCTTGCGTACTTGCGTTCTTGCGTTCTTGCGTACTTGCGTTCTTGCGTACTTGCGTACTTGCGTTCTTGCGTTCTTGCGTTCTTGCGTACTTGCGTTCTTGCGTTCTTGCGTACTTGAGTTCTTGCGTACTTGCGTTCTTGCGTTCTTGCGTTCTTGCGTACTTGTGTACTTGCATACTTGCATACTTGCGTTCTTGCGTTCTTGCGTTCTCGCGTTCAGTGTTGCATGTGTAAGCATGACAAGTGTGTCTCAAAAATGAGTTTGGTGAACAATCCATCTATGTCCACTTAAAACTACCAGACTGGAGATTAAATGGATTGTGCAACAAACTATAATTGTTGAGACACTTTCAGCATTTCTTCAAAGCAGTGTTGTTTTCGTCAACGATGACGATAACGAAATGATTTCGTTGACGCACCTTTTTTTTATGACGATAACGCGACGATGACTAGCTAAAAATGGCTCCAAGGTGACTAAAACATGACGAGACGTTTTCGAGTTTTCGTTGACGAGACGAGACGGAACGAAAATTATTACACGTCTGACGGTTGCCAACCTCTCCAATACGGAATCGTCCCGTATTTGACACAATAAAGTCTTGTTCCGTTCCGCATTTTTGAGAATCAATTCAGTGCAAATCCATGACAGACACATAGCTTCTAATATGTCAGACTATGAACGAAGACATTTGTAGGCTATGAGAAAAAAAAACGACGGTGCGGTAGATACTAATTTCTCCCCCTGTTTGTCTATGATCAGCGTAGCGTTTTTAACATCTTGGAACATCATCAGAGAATGCCCTTTTAATTGGTCGTTTCAGTCATTGTGAGTCACGTATCGTAGCAACGATGACGACAAGTGACAACAGCGGGAAATGTAAAAATGACCTCCGAGCAGCCGGCGAAAAAGAAAAGAGCACAGAAATGTAAAATTGAATGGGATTAAAATACCCGTGAATGCGTGAGGGACAATGAATACAAGGCCAATTGTACCATATGCCGTCGCGTTTTTTTTTTTTTTCGTTTGTCACGGCGGAGTGTGTGATATTAAGCAGCACGCATCAGGAGATAATCTAATAATTGAATAAATTCGCACAGAAGGCTACAGAAAACTGTTGTGTTTATCTTTCTTCAAATGCAGTCTAAGCCGGTGAGTTTTGAATGTTATATGTTGTATTTGTTTAAGTTAAAAATAAAACGTATTATAAACTAAACAAATCCATGGTTCATTGTTAGCAAAATGATCATGATAGCCTTTATATTTCACATCTATGTGGTTCAGTCTTGTATATTGATTAGGCCTACTTTGCTATTCTATAAATATATAGGCCTAATAAGTTGTATTATAATATGCTATATGAAATATATTTATCTAAATGTATCAATTAGTTTCCACAGTATTCACCAGAAGTAATCATTTCAGGGGTTATTTTTCACAAAAAAAAATTATGAATTGCAACACTTGAAATGGTGTTAACCTTGGAAATGGTGTTAGGCTTGAACCTGTCAAACCTAAGCCCATTTCCAATACTTTTTAACCTAAATTAAATTTTTAAAGACTACTTTTTTTTTCTTTTTTTTTTTTTACTAAAATTGACTAAAACTTGACTAAAACTTTTTTGCGTTTTCGTCGACTAAAACTTGACTAAAACTATCAAGTTTATAAGTGACTAAAATGTGACTAAAACTAAAAAGCATTTTCGTCCAAAAGACTAAAACTAAGACTAAAACTAAAAGGGCTGCCAAAAACAACACTGCTTCAAAGTGATGTTCCACAGAAAAAAAGAAAGTTTACAGTTTTATACAGTTTTGAAAGTGATGACAGAATTCCCATTTTTGTCTGAAGTCTTCCTTTAAATCCTGATTGCGTCCACCTCTGGTGTGTCGAGGTCTAACAGCAGATGTCACACTGTAAACAAAACAAAATTCCATTAAATTTACAGTAAAAAACGGCAGCTGTGGCCGCCAGAAATCTACCGTAAAAAATATGGTAGCAACATTTTAGGCTTTACAGACTTGACTTAAATTTACAGTAAAAAAAAACACATTTCATTATCTGATATGATATTAATTTACCGACTTATTGAGGTACTAATGTCTGTTTTTTACAGTTGTAACTCACTGACAACCACCAATCACAGTGGAGATGAGAGTCACATGATCAATCAGAGCTCATCACAAACAGTTTTTCCACAAGAAAGTTCATATTAATATATAGAAGCTGCACAGTGTCATTCACACACACTAAACACCGTCATCGTAACACATGACATTTTAAAAATGCAATAAACATTCATTTAACAACATTAAATGTAACATAAAACCCTAATGAACTGATTAGAAGAAAACTCTGAAGAAAGTATTTTCAACAAAAATACACCAAATGTTGTGAAGTGTCACGCAGGGGATTGTGGGAATGTTTAGCGTTACATTTAAAACGGTATTTTACTGTAAAATGACATTAAATGTACGGTTAGATCTATCACAGTTATTCACCGTATATCGAACTGAAACTTTCTGTTAATCAATAAACAGTTTTTCACAGTAGCATTCTTACGGTCTTTTACCGTTAAAATCACGATGATTTTTGTAATGTTAGCAGCGGATATAAGACACACGTCAGTGTCGGTATGATGTCGTAGCGTCTTCAGGAAGTACGGCTAACCGTGGATGGTCCAACATTACCATGAGATCAGTGTGTGTGTGTGTGAGACGCGCGTGATGGAGAACGGAGCGGTGCTAAAAGACTTCCATTAGTCCCACTTTCCCATGAGGAGGGTTTGGGATAATTACCAATTAGAGCAGCCGTCAGTGTGTGTGTGTGTGTGTGTGTGTGTGTGAGTCTGGTTACAGCCGTATAGGTCTGTGTGTTAAATATGGAAAAGACTTTAATCTAATGCTTGAGTCGCTCTCTGCAATTGCTTGTCAGTTTTGTCAGCTAATTATAAAGCCTCATTGTGAGCTGGTTTGTCCTTCTGTAACTCTCAATCCCACTCCTGTCCCGGATGAAGACTTTTATCCGCTCAGCACATCTGTGTGTGTGTGTGTGTGTGTTCTCGGTCCCTCAACACCACGTTGCTCTTCTGATGTTAAACGCACTGCGGTTCAGTAGAGGCAAAGAATCGTTCAGGGCCGAATGTCTTCCTGACTTCTAAACGTTAGAGAGTTCGGATGAACCTTCTCAACTGAACATCATGAAGTCGCTCTGAAAGGGCCAATTCAAACAGCATTTTTGATAATAAACTAAATTGAGCAACTTCACTCCTTCACGAAGCCCTTAGCGAAGCGATCGCACCGGCGCGATTCTAGGATTTAAATTTTAGGACGGGTCTAATTCTCAACTATTAACTAGTTGCTTATTAAAACCCTTTCATGCTCGGTGTGGAGTAAGATGTTTTTATACACCGATAACGAACTGTCCACGTATGTGACCGTCATGCAACAGTGGATCAGATTTCTGTATCCTACTAGTAAATCTGTTCTATTTTTGCAAAAATGTTATGAATTGTCTTAAATTGTAATAAAACAGACATTTAACAAATATATATCGACATAAATAACCATTCAAAATGACATATTACGGCATTAAATGGCAACTTTACACATACATATCGAGACAAATGTATGTTACATTTTAGATGCTGATATACTATAACTGAGATTATTCAAAATGAAGTAAGATAAGGATGAAATTACAATCAGCCGTGAATGTTTTCCATGATTTGCCAGTATTGCTACTGGGTTTCCACATATACTGTATGTAACTACCGTTATAGTTCCTACAATATGTGTTTTATTGTTATTATATTGTAATATTATTGTTTTTAATAACTGAGCTGATCTACATGCCATAATAACAACACAATGTTCAATATTGTCATCTGTGGCTTTATGTTTTACGCCGTTGTTTCATGGTGTCCACATTGGACAGTAAATAAAAATGAATTTTGTAAAAATGAAAATGAATTTCAGTTTTATCATCATATTAAAGTGAAAAAAAGAATCTTAAAAAAAATCTAGACAATGTTTGCCATAATTCATGCATATCATATCGGCTGTTTATTAGGCTAGCCGTATAAAAGCAGGGTTTATAATCACTGCGGTCTACAGCGGGAGCGTTCGGGGAACATTTGGAGGTCTCTGATCTACACATGTGCATTCGAAGATGTTTTGAAGGCCAAAAGAATTGAACAACATTAGCTTTAAAAGCATGTCATGTCCATCACTCTCTTTCTCTCGCTCTGTCTCTTTTGAAAGCTGAAATTTCTTCTACATTTTCTCATTCATTTACTGAAGGCTACAAGTAAAGCTAGGTAACTAAGTTTATTAAATCCATTCACAATATGTACATATTCATTATTCATCTTGTGCCTAATATGATGAAAACGGCTTTGTTAATGTTTCTTGTCCCCTCACAATGACAGTTTTTATTACATTACATTACATGAATCATGTTACATTGGCCTTTTTTCAATTGAAAATGGTGAAATTAGACGAAAGTTTATTAGTTTGCCTGATTATTTTTGTCATTAGTTTAACTTTTACGACCTAAAAGTACTGAAAATAAAGTGCATTCGCTCTATAGCGTGTTTGAAACGTTCAGACTTCTGCTCGCCTTCCACTGGTTGGTTTTATAAAGTATTGTTTTGATTATATTATCTTAAAGGGTATTAAACCGAATTAATTGGAATTTAAGGTGCAATGAGGCAGTGTTTGACAAAAATAAATAAAATGTTATTTTACTGCCTCATTGCATCTCAAATTCCAATTACTTGGGTTTAATACCCTTTAAGATAATATAAATCTTCGTTCTTGATGATAAGTGAACTGAGACGCTGGAGAAAGACAGTGTGTGTGTGTAACAGTGTAGTGGATCAGTGCATTAGTCTTAAAGGGACAGCAG
>NC_140216.1:675000-677500 GCF_951802725.1 Rutilus rutilus | reverse complement strand
CGTCACAATATTCCTCATTATAATAATTAATGCGCAGAATAAAGGGGCGGGGCCTGGTTGAGTTAGTTAGTAGTGTGTTAAACTGGCGGTTATGGTAAGGGGCGGGACATTTCCCAAACACACTCGAAGCGCTCGACCAATCACAACACACTGCTCCAGCCGACCAATCAGAGCACAGTGTGCTTTTCAGAAGGAGGGGCTTCATAGAGACAGGAAGTAAACAGAGCGTTACTGACAGACTGGGAAGAGAGGAGCCGCAACAATGGAGAATATGAGGAGAATAATCAACATTCAAGCAGGAAAACCAAAATAATATGAACACAATCACAATATGTCTTTATGTTCTTGTTCATGACAGGTGAAGTTTAATTAAGTCTGGCTCATATCGTATATATATCAGTTGAAAGTGATTTTTAAAAAAATAAACCAAACTTGAGGAATATTCACTGCAGATAAAAGGTGTGACAACTAGCCCCGGTGTGAGTTACCAGTTAAAATGCTGGATGATGTCCGTCGTTATAAAATCTATATGTAATATCTATCTCCCGTAGCTTTCATCATTGCTGTGTCTTCACCTCGTTGACTCGCTCGACAGCCAGTCAGAAGGTGTGTGTCAGTGTTTGACAGAATCTGTTGTGCGCTGGAACCCATGCCGGCTCTAATGGCTCTAATTACAGCAGCGCTGACTGGAAGCACAATCCCTCTTCCTCTACATTTACAGCAATTAGTCCCAGCATTCATCAGGAGCAGCGGGGGGGTTCGCTGTGCGTACGGGGACACACACATGCTCACACACACACACACACACACACACTGTGCCTGTGTAGGCGGCAGAGGTCAGAGTTCAGGAGAGTTTCGGCAGGAGAACAGATTGACGAACTAATGAAGTTCTGTTTATGCGCTCGTTCTGACAGTCGTGGGTTATCTCTGTCACTTCAACTTAGAGGTGTTCAATCTGATGGTTTTATATCATGATCGTCACGGTGAGAATCCAGCTTTTAATGTTGTTTATGTGTCTATGTGGTGTTTTTAATACGCTTTAACACAAAGCATGTGTAAGTTCATAAGTCGACACCATTGCTGAGTATTTCCTCCTTAAAACTGCAGTGAACCAAAGACAGTCTCAAACACACGCTTTGAAATCGCTGGTGTTTCTGACGTCACAAACTACCTTGTAACCAATCAGATCAACGTGTGATCGTCAACCAGTGGATCTCTGAGCTGAGTGAGTGAGTGGAGGCGGGGCTCATTTGCATATTCATAGAACCGCACATACTAAATGATCTAAACGATCTACTTTTTAAGCGAATCTTAGAGGTTGTGATCTTTTATGTGCTGGTAATAATGTTAAACACAGCAGTGACTGACACTAGATGGCTGTGCTGAATTATATCATGTGTCTTTGAAAAACGACAGCGATGAATACAGTTTTAGTTTCTGTTTCGATTTTGGCTTCCAATGATTATGAAAACGTTATAATCAAGATAAAATGATAATTGTGCCGCATGCCGTTCCTTTAACCCTCTGGTGCTCTTAAAAATGTAAAAAATATATATATTTTCAGAATTTCTTTTCTTCACTGGAATGGTACGAAGGCTTTGGCACTTGCTGTGTGAACACACAAAATAAAATCATGGACATGATTGGAACAGGTTAAATGGTCCTGTAACAATAGTCACACTTGAGCTCCTCGCGGTCAGAGACGAGCGCATTGGAAATTAATATTTCCGACCTCTGACATATATAGCAATTGTAAGTCGCTTTGGATAAAAAGCGTCAGCTAAAATGAATAAATGTAAATGTAATATGAGACGTATTTCCTCTAGTGGAAGCGTTTGGTACTGCAGCCGAACACACTCTCACTGAAAGATAATTTACTGAGATATCAGGCTCAAATTTTAAACACAACTTGTTTAGATTTATGGCTTTGATTTTCTTGCAGTTTTAGACTAAAACATGTGATTTTGAAAATATATATTTCATATACAAATTGAAAATAGTATTTTTGTGCATTTTTCATAACAATAAACAGCAACAAAATAAATTCACTTCAGCAATAATCTGCCAAGTGTCGTCTTTGAAAAGAAACCAAACTGTTATAAGATTGTGATGTGAAATTTTGGGAAGATCTCTTTATTTTCCTGTTATCTCTGTAAAGCTGCTTTGAAACAGTCTGTATTGTAAAAAGCGCTGTATAAATAAAGGTGACTTGACCCCTATTTCAACTCTTGCGATGGAAAAGACACTGGAAAAAGCTTGTGAGCTTCTCTTCATGCTAATATCCTATCCTGAACCTTTTCAGACTGAAGCTCTCGTTCCCCTTTCTCTCTCTCTCTCTCTCTCTCTCTCTCTCTCTCTCTCTCTCTCTCTCTCTCTCTCTCTCTCTCTCTCTCTCTCTCTTCCTCCCTCTCTCTCTCTCTCTCTCTCTCTCTCTCTCTCTCTCTCACACACACTCTCTCTCTCTCTCTCTCTCTCTCTCTCTCTCTCTCTCTCGCTTTAA
>NC_140216.1:655000-670000 GCF_951802725.1 Rutilus rutilus | reverse complement strand
AGGATGTGGAGCGCGTACGGTGGTCGTTGGTCTAAAACTACATGTGATTAATATATCCAGTTCTCCAGTGAAGAATCAACGTTATACAAAGTTATGTGTCCATCATTCATCATTCAAAACAATCTGATTCGTCTCAGTTAGGAATATACAATATATCTGTACCATCCCAGCCAACAACAAATGTTCTAAAAACTTTATAACATTCCAGTTAAGTTATGAAAATGTTTCTGATGAATGTTCAAAATGTTCAGTTTTCATAAACTTTTTTTTTTCTTGGTTAAATTAACGTTAAGGGAAATTACATTTTTATCATTCTTCAGACATTTTGGGAATGTTACTGTTCTAGTAATATTCAATCAGCTCCTGCTTTATAAATGTACAGCTCTTATTAAGTAACCAGTTTAGTCTTTTAATCAGAGCTTTGGTGTTCGTTGAAGATCTGGTGTGATAAATGAATGGATTTGATGGCTTGTAGAAGTTCTGCCATCATTGTGCGCTTCAGAAAGACACAGACCATGAACAATATTAGCTATTAAAGATTCCTGATTTTGAGTCTCTTACAATGGCTTTACACGCATCCAAGGTCAAAAACACACTTTAATGTCCTCATCATCTCCACTGCAGCATCCGCTCTTTTCTCTCAGTGTCTGAAACGCTTCGTTTGAAGATTCAGTCTCTCTAAGCTCCGCCTCTCTGAGAGCTGCTCTGCTCTGATTGGTCAGAATGCAAACGCTCATTATCATATTTGAATCTCAGCTCTTGATCACAGTGATACGAACAGTAACCATGGCGCGGGTTTCACCGTATCAGTCTCAGAAAACAGCGTCTTCTCGACACGAACAACACGAACCAAACTCTTCCAGAAAATATCACTGTATATTGTTGTACAGTACATGAACCATTTCCCTGTCACTCAGTCTTTCTTCTCAATACTGCATGGACACGCTTGACATTCCTGCTCACACATGCACATCTTCCTCTGAATCTGTGAAGAAACTGGTTAGTTCTGATCTTTTTTGTGACACATAGTAATTATCTGACAGATGCTTGTTGTGCGTCAGCGAGGAATGAACAAACAGGATCAGAGATTTGAATACTCTGCATTCACTGTTGCTTTTTACATGCTGTCCTTCACTCTCTCTGTGTGTGTGTGTGTGTGTGTGTGTGTGTGTGTGTGTGTGTGTGTGTGTGTGTGTGTGTGTGTGTGTGAGATGTCTTAATGAGGCACTAATGAGTCTTGTGTACTGTTATCAGCCATGCAAAATCTGCTCATTTACAGAGGATATTTACATCACACTCCCAGAATAAAACATCCTGATGTAAATGGAAAGAGAGAGCGAGAGAGAGAGACTGTGTTTATCATCTATGTCTGCTACCCGTTACAAGTCTGTTTCCTTGTGCTGGTTGTGTGTTTGAATATAAAGTGCGGCCCAAAAGTCTAAGACATCATAGGAAATCTGGGATTTTTCCGTTTGAGTATAGAATTTCGGACATTTTTAATCAGAAATTGTATGATGTAAAATGAATAATATTTAAGACTCTGCGCTATGGCTAGGTCACTACTGAAATATGCACATTTTTTATTTGTATGACTTTGTTTCTCGCATGGAACACAAAAGATGAATTGTTGAAGAATATCCAGAGGAATAATAGCCATATAAGTTTGTGTGACCCGAAATAGCTCTGATTCATTTGAAACCGATTCAGTGATTCAGTTCCAGTTCCAGTTCACTAGAGGATCCATTAGTATGAATAATGACCTAATGTCTTCAGAAGACTTGAATTATCATGCACAAGTCGTTTTTTAAAGTCCTCATTTATTGTAATTGTATTCCCCAGGAGAAAGAAACTAAACTACAAGTTTGTAAATTATAACAGAATTTTTAGCTAAACTAATTCATTACAGAAACTCAAATTAATTTAAAAATAAATCTAATGCATCTGATGTATTAAAGCCCCCTGAAATCAAAATGTAAGTTTTGTAGCTTTTAGTATGAATATGTCAGCCTTAAGGTTATGAATAAGCTTGTGGTTTCCAAAACAATGACATAATTTGCATTTAGGAGATATAAGCATTAAAAACTTACAGTCTCTCACTTCCGCTAAAATGGATCAGGGATGTTTATGACATCACCGCGGACTTCAGCTTCTCATCACATCTTGACTCGCAGTCTGTGAGGTAAATTGAACGCTATTGGCTATTTGAAAAGGGGGAGGAGCCATTAAATATGTTCCGTCTTATCTTCCTGTTTCAGTGGAAATTACATCCACGCATCAAACAAAGCTGCACGTTCCAAGCATAGACTGAAAAAACATTTGGACGAAGTGTACGTGACGTCACCCGAAGTGTTTCTGAAGAGCCTTTTTGAAGCCCAAAGTGGGCGGAGCCGGCCGTCGCCATCTTGGAAGCGCGTCACTCCCGGATAAACGAAAATGTGCAGCGAGGCGGATTAGCTGAGGTGACGTGACGCTAACAGACAGCAGACAAACGGCTAGCAGTGACATCAGCGGCAATCCAGCTGTCACTCAAGTGGCCACGCCCTTAATTATGGAGAACTTTAAGGCTCAGTATAATTTAAACGGATGAGTTATAAAATAATTCACCCCCTCACAGTCGTCTTGAAGGGCGAAATTAGCGATATAGACCAAAACCACTTTTTGCACCAGGCTGTTAACATGTTTTTTTTTCTGCTGTAAAGTTGGGCATTTTAACATGGGGGTTTATGGGTAATGACCCTCTTCTGCAGCCGGCCTCTAGTGGCCAGTCGATGAACTGCTTGTTTAATCACTTCAGTGTTGATTCAAGAGAGAGAACGGAAGGTTGCCGCTCGGTTTCAAGCCACTTCAGTGGGCCTTTAAAAGCATTTTAACCAGTAATTCTTTGGAGATAGTGATATTAGTTTTTCAGGTGTGTGGAGTCATGCACACACAGTTAAAGCGACACACACACACACACACAGATGAGAGACTGATGTCTGGGGTCCTTCGCTCCCACGGTGAGCTGCTTGTCCACTGAATCCCGAGCACTAATGATCCTCTTACCTTCTTTAACTCGTTTGAAGCGTCTCTCTGAAGATGAAGACACTCACTCACGCCTTTCCTCTCGCCATTCCCGCTTTTTAATCGTCTCTTGTGTTTGCCTGAGATGAGAGAATGTCCTTGCCGTCAGCTGGGAGAAGCGGGAGAGCGTGTGTGTGTGTGTGTGTGTGTGTGTGTGTGTGTGTGTGTGTGTGTGTGTGTGTGAGAGAGTCTCCTCTCCGCAGGTGTGCTGGACCCCGGTGTCACTCGCTGGATTACGTGTCAAATTAACTCCGGCTTTCTTTTTCCCACGAGTCTCGGTGCATTTAAAGGGTTTTCACTTTGATGTACTTCAGTGTTACAAGAGGTCAGTGCTGTTGTGCTCAGACCGTTCTTCTCTCTCTCTCTCTCTCTCTCTCTCTCTCTCTCTCTCTCTCTCTCTCTCTCTCTCTCTATCTATCTATCTATCTATCTATCTATCTATCTATCCTATCTTTATTTCTGTCTTAAAAAATACCAACCAAGGCTTTGTCGCCAACATTTAAATTTAGTTCCAAAGTAAATAATGCACATTTTAATTTCATGCCAATTTTAATTGAACATTCCTAATGTATATTTACTTATGAACTGGCTTTTAATTGTAAGTATTAAATATAATTATAAGTATCTTTCATAACTTATTCTGAGATAGGGTTAGAGATCATTTCTCTCACACTCCGTCTGGTGTGTGTCTGATGTGCAGGTCATGTGTGTCTGTCTGGTGTGTGTCTGTCCGGTGTGTGTCTGATGTGCAGGTCATGTGTGTCTGTCTGGTGTGTGTCTGTCCGGTGTGTGTCTGATGTGCAGGTCATGTGTGTATCAGTGACATGACGGGTCGAGTTACTAATCCTCTTTCTGCTGTAAGTGTCTGTGCTGGTCAACACATGATGAAGAAGTAACAGTGACACTGATAATAGAGTATTGGGGGTGGGGACAGTGTGTGTGTGTGTGTGTGTGTGTGTGTGTGTGTGTGTGTGTGTGTGTGTGTGTGTGGGTGGGTTGAGCAATGTGTCTCCGCACTTCAATATGTGTGTCTGACATGGCAGTGATGGGTGGGGGGTTGTGTGTTTTATGTGTGTGAATTGTCTCCCACATGACAGGTGGAGCTGTTTAATCTGCAGCACTGAAGAATGTAGGACACGCCGAACATCCATGAACTCTCAATGGCCTGCATGCTTCAACAGGGTCACATGATAAGAAATCGAATTTTCCTTGATCACTCAAGACACCGCAGGTGAACAGAGTTAAACCTTTAATGTACAATGTAAACATGCTTTACTGAAACTCAAACCCTCCGCAGTCCAAAAGGACCATCGTTTGGCACTAAAAAGTATGCATTGGTTGAGATTGAGCAGTTTATGTTGAATCTACTGCCGAGTGTCTGTGCAATCACAGCTTGGCATGCCAAACACACACACACACACACACACACACACCATAAAACCCTCTGCCATCTGCCTCTGGCACGTGATGCTGCATGCATATGTGACTATAGCTCGTATACATCAAGCCTCCTCACACTGGACACAAAGAAAGAAAGCGTGTGTGTGTGTGTGTGTGTGTGTGTGTGTGTGTGTGTGTGTGTGTGTGTGTGAGCGAGTGAGCCCATTAGAGATGTAATAGATGGACAGCAGTGTGAGATAAAGCAGTGGAAACTTGCATGCTTTGTGTTTCCCGGCTCTCCAGCTCTAATTGAATATCTGTCTTCCTCGGCCCGATTATGGTAATGTCCCTGCAGAACAAAGCCAGGTGAGTGTCCTTGTGATTACGGAAGAGTCAGGAGTCACATCAGAGACTCCCGGAGGAGAGCTGTGTGTGTGTGTGTGTGTGTGTGTGCCTGTCAAGAGTCAGTGTAAACTGTGCTAGAGAGAGAGGTGAAGTGTGTGTCGGGGCAGATTCTGGCACTGAGGGCATGTGAAGCTTCTCAAGATGAGATCGGGCTCCAGAAACACACTCTCCTGTCCTGTCCTGTTCCAGCGGCGTTATGTGCATGCTGGAGCGAGAACGGGAAATAGTATGGAGTATTTATCTCATATACTTGCACATTTGTGTCTTGACATTGTATGAGTTTTAAAGTCACCATGAAATCAAAATGGACAATTCTTGTTTTTTAATGGAATATTGCAGCGTTTATTATAAATAATTTTTCCGTGCATATCATTATTAAAGTCATGTTTCTCATAACCTTGAATCAGAATAACTTCCCCTCATCTCTTCTCTTCTCTGATGACGAGGGCGGGGCAACCTGTCACTCACAGGAGATCAGCCAATAGCAAACCACAACCATCCAATCATCCAATCAATTCCCCACAGACACAATCAAGCCCCTCCCACATTTTGTTCTTGTTCCAGAAGCGTTTCACTCGATATACTATAGAGATCAGAAGATTATAACAACTTCTGTTTCATTCTTGGATAGTGGATGGTAAGATAATTTAAATACATATATAAATATACATTTATATTTTTCAGTGATTCTTTTGCAGGTTGCATGTTAGTCCAGTAAGTGAATGTTACTCAGTTCAAAGGAGTTGACTCAGTTCACTGATTCGTTCAAACACACTGATTCACTCTGGAATGAAACAACCGACCGTCTTTATGAATGAGTCACTGAATCACTTACTCGACCGATTCATTCAAAATAAAGATGCTGATTGATTTGTTCAGGAATGAAACCTCATTACTGTTGCTGAACTCAGAACCACATACTAGCATTCTACTCTTTTTTTCTGCCATAGAAAGATATGGTAAATGTGTACTAGTGTGCGGTTCGGGATTCAGTGTGTGAGACACGCGATCAGCTCTTTATGCTTTAGGCTCTGTGTAGAATGATTTCCACTGGCAGAGCAAAAATCAGCAGTTACTCAGTATTAACCTCTTATTTATTGAACTGTTGAGTAAAAACAATCTTGCTTGAGGTCTATATATATATATATATATATATATATATATATATATATATATATATATAAACACATGTGTCTATATCACTGAGAGCATGCGCACACTTTTCAATCAAACTTCCAGTGTTCTGTGTGATAACAGAATTAACAGTGTTGGCCTGGAGAGATTACACTGACAGTGCCAGCGGCCTGACATCTACACATGATGGATGGCAGACATGATTTCCATTTAGTGTGTGTATTCATATATAGCGTTTATGTGGGCTCTGTAGCGTCCGCCAGCAGACGAGGGGAGTTAAGGAGAAAATCCTCATGCACAGATTAGTGTTATCTGTGTTCTGGGAAATGGATCTGTGCATGATAGGAATCCAGCTAACGTCCATTATTAACTCAGCATGATGAGTTATTGTCTGAAATACAGTGTGTCTATACTCTCTCTATATAAAAAGGACCAGGAAATAATAAATAAACAACACTCAAAAAATAGGGAATGAATAAATGCATTAATGAAGTGTATTTTTTCGCATTTGGATTTCAGAACAAAGAGAAATTGATAAGGCAAGGAGAGGGAAGATAGACATGGTGGGAAAATAATAAATCTGACTTGTAAAATGAATTTTATTAGCATTTAACGGCTCAGAGAAGAACAATAATAATAAGCCACACACATATGAATATAATTGCTTTCGCATCACATACACATGCGTGCATAGACTGAATAAGTGAATTTCCCCGGTGTGGGATTAATGAAGTCTATAAATCTATCTATAACACTGCATGCACTCGTTCACCAGCCTTCCACAAACATCTGAAGCAGCACGACTGTGTTCAACACTGATAATAATCATAAATGTTTCCTGAGCATCAAATCCTCATATTAGAGTGATTTCTGAAGGATCATGTGACACTGGAGACTGGAGTGAAAATTCAGCTTTGATCACAGGAATAAATTACACTATATATTCACATAATATACCATATATTCATATATCACATTCTGATAATTTTCCATTAGTGATTTTTTGCAGCGTCAACAAAACGTTTCCCGTTTCAGATGCTTTACGTGAGCAAGAGCTCAATGTATAGAGATTTCCTCTCATGTTATTTCTCTTTAACACTGAAGCAGAGGTCAGTCGGGTTTGATGACCTTTCCTAACGCTTCTCTTTCCATCCTTCCATCTGAGCTATAATCTCCTGTCAGAACTGGTGAAAAGCTGACTAAGGCCATCAGACTGATAGTGTGTGAGGACTGTGTGTTCTCGCTCAAAGAAGCTATTGACTAACAGGAGTGTGTTATTACAGTCATTCACCGTAAAAGCTGCTATTACATGTTCTGTTGGACTGGCGAGGGAATGGGATTTGTTATCTCTTCAGGAGCTTCTCTTCCCACTGCACCTTGAATGGGAATAATCTCTTCCCAGTATTCAGAAAGTATAGAAGGTATAGAGCAGAAAAAGGGCAGGACCTTTTATATTGGCGCAATTTTTGTGTCATAGATCATACATTTCCCAAAATACTCAAAATATTCCTCTAAAATAAGGAAGAAAAGGTAAAAAATTCACATTTTTCTCAGAACGACAGATCTCCAAGTCATGATCCACAGGAATTTATAGAGTATCAAGTTTCCAAAAACATCGTTCTTTATTCAATTCACTTCAAGTTTATTTGTATTGCACTTTTCACAGTATTGTTTCAAAGCAGCCTGACAGAAAATGCTTGTTTCAGTGTTACAATTTAGAAAACATTGTTGTTTCAGTGTTACAATTAAAAAATTCTTGTTTCAGTGTTACAATTTAGATATTCTTGTTTCAGTGTTACAATTAAAAAATTCTTGTTTGAGTGTTACAATTTAGATATTCTTGTTTCAGTGTTACAATTTAAAAATTCTTGTTTTAATTTTGCAATTTAGGGAGTATTATTGTTTCAGTGTTACAATCTTTTTTTAATGTTACAATTTGGGAAATTTTGTTTAAATGTTACAATTTTGGATGTATTTTTGTTTCAGTGTTACAGTATAGAAACTCTTGTTTTAGTGTTACAATTTTGATATTCTTGTTTCTGTGTTACAATTAAGAAACTCTTGCTTTAGTGTTACAATTTAGATATTATTTCAGTGTTACAATTAAGATATTCTTGTTTTAATGTTACAATTTAGATATTCTTGTTTTAATGTTACAATTTGGATATTCTTGTATCAGTGTTACAATTTTGGAGGTATTACTGTTTCATTGTTACAATTTATATATTCCTGTTTCAATGTTAGAGTTTAGGAAGTCTTCTGTGGTCTGTTCTTCGCATGGACCGAGCTGGAGCTCATCTGCATGTTTCACGCTCTCTGAGTTGGTCTGAGAGTGATTGTGAGAAAGAGAATATTAATATGTTCTTAAATATAGCTTTGGGTGATTTTGCGTTTTTGAGTTCAGATCTTAGGGGTCGAGTGCAAGCAAGGCTTCTATCGAGTTTTTGAGCATGATTAATTCATGGACTGTCCTTCACCATCTAAATTTCTCAATTAGAATGTAATGCGTCTCTGTGTGGGAGTCAGGAGAGAGATCACAAATGCTTTGAAAGGAAACTCAATAAATGCATAATCTATAAATCATAGAGGCCTCTCGGAGTGCTGGTAGTGATTTTAGTTTTTTGTACAAAAAAAGAGGAAGTGTATTTAGATGATTCCTGTGATCGATAAGAAGTTTCATAGAGACAGTCTTACAAAAAAGCCCTGTGGCAGTACCATAGTACAGTAATGGTATCATAGACGGTACCATTCTATATACCGCGGTACTGAGGGATTACAGTGAATACAAGTAAAGCGAGATGCTTACTGAATATGTTGTTATTATTGCATACTGTTTTATAATATACTATAATACACAGAGGTGCAGACATACTGTTTCTACAAAGTAGAAATAGCATCTAAAGAAAATACTTTTTGTTGCTATTTGCCGCTGCCTACAGTTTATTTCCCACAGATCCTTAAAAGAATACTATAGTATTGGGGAAAAACATTGTATTTGTGTGTCTGTAATTGTCTGGTTTCTGCATGTGTGCAGCAATCTAAAGGTTATTCTGTTAGGTCACGTAGAGCCTTGGCATCCAGAGATGGCCTGATTTACACTGAACAGATGCAACCGTTCGCTCTGATCCAAACTGACATCGGGAGTTTGGCCTTCGTTGCCAGTTTGCAACCTGTCCAGTTTACCCTTGCCCTCTCCTGCAGGAGAGAGAGAGAGACTGACTTCACCTCTATAACTCTCCCTCTCCGCAGCTGCCAAACACAGCAGAGAGCCGGAGAAATCAACCAGAGAATCCAAACTAAAGCTTCAGAGAATAGGAATTGTGTTGTCTCGTTGAATTCATTTCTTTATATTTCTTTAACATTTCCTATTTTGCTTATGAAAATAAAGTAGAAAAATAATCATTTGAATTAATGTGGGGGGGTACATTTTATTTAAGTTTTATGTATTTATTTATTTGTTTATATATTTATTTACTTATTTTTTCTTATTTCCTATTTTTCTTATAAAATAAAGTATAAAATCATTTTAATTGATTGAAAAAGTTTTTTTTTATGCATTTGTGCTATCGTGTAATCGTCTAATTTTAACGCTCTGATACTCAGTGACCGCTACAGATGTGTGACTCTCAGAATGAATCATTTAGAATGATTAATTCCATATTAGTCGATATGGAATTATTACGTTCTTGCTTTGAAGAAAAAACGAAATATTAAGATCAGTGTTGTTATTGTTAACTAAAACAAAATCTATTCAAAACAATTGTTAATTAAAATCAAATATAAATATTATAAGAAAATGTTACTTGAAATAAGATAAGTAAGTTAATAAACAAACAAACAAATGGAAACCAAGTTTAAAATAGAAAAATAGAACAAATCCTAAAGTGGTAACCTGCAAATGCAATTCTTACTTTAAAAGAGCTATTTACTGAAATGACCCTAAAATTTTGTTTTGTTGGTGTAACCTAATATATTTAAGTTGATTTATTAATGTTAAATTACATTTTCTATTAGAATAAAATCAATTAATTTAGATGATACTGCATGAAGCACATTTTTAGGTTACCATGTTTTCAGTGTATATATATTACAGTTTTTTACATTTGTGATTTAAAAATGAATGCATTACAGGGTTGAATCCCTTTGGACAAAAGCATCTGCTATTTGAGTAAATCATAATGTTTTTCATTATTCAACAGATGCAACAACTGTTCAATATTGCTGCTTTGGCAACAACACTATATAAAACTCTATGGGGTTCCTGACTCAATTTAAATTTTCATTTTTTAATACATTTGTATAAAGACTGTTTATGCCAGAAAGGTTCTATAAAAGGAGAAATGTTTCGCATAATACTTTCATGTTTCAGTTATTTAATTTTCAAGAGATAAATATGTTTTATGAGCTGTTTAATTCATCAAATTAAGAATGGACCCCCTGAATGAACCCTCTTCATGGCCGAAGCTTTTCTTCTGGGAGTGATGTGGTGTTGATCGGCCACAAACGTGTTTCTAGTTTAAAAGGCTTCGTGACAAAAACCGAGAACCGCAAATAAGCGCAGAGGGAGAAGTGCTGGGTAATAGAATAAAGGGGGAAGAGAATAAAGGCTTTAATGTGCTTTTACTGTAAGCAGCTCCATCTCTCATTACCGTAACCAGATCTGAGTGCATTAAACTCTGCCAAACACACACCGACTGAACGACTCGAGCGCTGGAACCAGCAGGTGAAGCAGAGAGAAAGAGTGTGTGACACTGAGCATTGCCTGGAAACCCAGCAGACTCTGTCTAGACGACCCTCGACCTAACCTGATTTACCATAACTGATGATACCTGATGATCAGGGTTATTAATGACGTAATCTCTGAGCAACACAATCATGAACCAGTGAACCTTCCTCTCCATCTGAGCCAGAGTCAGTTCAGCTTATAGATCGGCAATGACTTTAAAAACACAGTCCTGTTCAAACTTTTGGGGCCCTATCTCGCACCCAGCGCAATTGACTTTGTACAGCGACGCATGTATCATTCCTATTTTGCACTCGCGCACAGCGGACTTTTCCCTCCACAGACGCACGTCGGTAAACTAGGGAATGAACTTGCACTCCCGGAGGCGGTTCAGGGAAAAGAGGAGGTGTGTTCCGGCGCAAACGTTCCCTGGTGCTATTTTGCAGTTTCAGAAAACAATTCTGACCAGGAGAAACCTCGTCTAAAGTCAGTGGCGCTTTCAGATGCTATTTTAAGGGCGCATGCTTGGCCATAATGTAGCGTGTGCACAACACACACACACTTTGATTCTCTCATCTACACAGACGCAACAGTTGACATTTTTGCAAACCATACATAATTACAAGGAAAAATATTCCACACGAGGGAAATCATTGTGGCCATCACGCCACTCTGGGTCACTCAAATCACTCAAATCATCACGCCACTCTGGGTCCCTATACACACATCATTGCAGATCTAGATGCACACATGCAGATGTGCAGGACAGACCAGAGCAGGACAGGTCTGTTGTCATCGGGGATCATGTTAGTTTCTCTGCTCTGGTCTGAGATTGGTTCAGCAACCGTAACCGTTTCACACTTGTACACCTGCCCCCTTACAGCCCCTTTCTAAATGCAGTCGAGGAATTCTTTTCAGCACGGCGGAGGAAAGTACATGATCGGCAACCACACGCCGGCATGACCCTCCTGCAAGCGATGGAAGAGCCGGACACACTGAGGTGGAGTCAGTCCGAGGCTTCGGCACACAGGGCGATGTTTCCCCCGATCCCGCGAGGACATGTGATGCTGACGAGGTCTTGTGGGACGAACACAAGGCGGGATCCATAATTTCATTTTTAGAAAGGAGTGTTAAGTTTTGATTGCAGTGTTTCATTCCGGCATAGATGAGAGTTGTTAATCTCCAGGTGCTGTGTCTGATTGGCTCGTGTGTAGAGTCATGACATAATGAGCCAAATTCTACAAAACGTGTGTAAGCAATAGGCAAAAACTGTAAAGCTGCAAATGCTGGTTGAGTTTTCAGTCTCTGGCCCTTTAAGAACTCATTTGTTGCCTGAGGAAATGAACAGAATGTGGATGTTGTTCTTTCAGCCCTGGATCTGAGGAGTAAAATATGATTTATTGAAAGGACAGCTGTGATGAAATACTGTGACTGTAAGAACGAGCCGAAGCCAAAGCCGCGTGTGTGTGTGTGTGTGTGTGTGTGTGTGTGTGTGTGTGTGTTTGTGTGTGTGTGTGTGTGTGTGTGTGTGTACAGTCAGCGTTGGAGTTTCTGTTAGGAGCTGCATCACTCCTCAGATTAGCTAATCTCATCAGAAACACAGACGAGATGACAGATGAGATCAGGACACCGGTTCCCGTCGGATGTGTGTGTGTGTGTGTGTGAGTGTGTGTCAGACTCACAGACGAGATCAGGACATCGGCTCCCGTCGGATGTGTGTGTGTGTGAGTGTGTGTCAGACTCACAGACGAGATCAGGACATCGGCTCCCGTCGGATGTGTGTGTGTGTGAGTGTGTGTCAGACTCACAGACGAGATCAGGACACCGGCTCCCGTCGGATGTGTGTGTGTGTGAGTGTGTGTCAGACTCACAGACGAGATCAGGACACCGGCTCCCGTCGGATGTGTGTGTGTGAGAGTGTGTGTCAGACTCACAGACGAGATCAGGACACCGGCTCCCGTCGGATGTGTGTGTGTGTGTGTGAGTGTGTGTCAGACTCACAGACGAGATCAGGACACCGGCTCCCGTCGGATGTGTGTGTGTGTGTGTGAGTGTGTGTCAGACTCACAGACGAGATCAGGACATCGGCTCCCGTCAGATGTGTATGTGTGTGTGTGTGTGTGAGTGTGTGTGTGTGTGAGTGTGTGTCAGACTCACAGACGAGATCAGGACATCAGTTCCCGTCGGATGTGTGTGTGTGTGTGAGTGTGTGTCAGACTCACAGATGAGATCAGGACATCGGCTCCCGTCGGATGTGTGTGTGTGTGAGTGTGTGTCAGACTCACAGACGAGATCAGGACATCGGCTCCCGTCAGATGTGTATGTGTGTGTGTGTGTGTGAGTGTGTGTGTCAGACTCACAGACGAGATCAGGACATCGGTTCCCGTCGGATGTGTGTGTTCTGAGTGAGAGGAGAGACTGTTCTTCAGCTGGAGCAACAGCTGCATTATTCCTGCAATAGACTCGTCAGATCATGTGACTTGATGATAGTTTTCTTAAAGTTGGCCTAAAAATGAACATTCGGCCATTATTTGATCCAAACCTTTATTACCGATATTTACTTTCTTTTTGTGGAACATAACAAACATTTTTCAACATGCAATGAAAATCAAGGGTCCACATCAACATGGAACCGCATTTATATCCACTGTGTGAACAAACCGAAACCCACATTTCTCAACAGATCTTCTTTAGACTCGGCCAGAAATAATCACGTAGAAGCCGCTCAGATCCACAGCTATTTTACTGTCATTCATACACTATTACTGTTTATGTTCATATTTTTAGTTTTAGTTTGTCATTTTTTGTGATGAGTTTTTGACAGTATTATTATTATTTTAATTATGTCTATAAGCAGTAGCAGAAGTGTGGCCTGGAAAACTGACTTTTACACTCTTTATTCAAGTATGTTATAATTTTATAGTCATATTGCATAGTTGTGTTTGGAGTCGATTCTTTTTTATTTCTGATAATAACGTAATAAAATATGCCAAATTATTTGACACAATGTTTGTCAAAAGGCTGTCATAGAAGGAAATTATGAACACATAAGAGAACCAATGAAATATTAATAACTTATTATGTTGTAGTCAATGTATGCTTGTTGTTTTATACTTTGCATATAAAAAATTTTTTGTGTGTGTGAAATAATTTTTGTCAGTTTAGTGTTTTGTTCTTCTATCATATCTTAAATATTTAAAATATTTAAAATATTTCCCTCATATTTCAATGGTTTAATCAAACTTAGGGTCAATAAAAACAAATAATCCCCTCCTGACATCACTTTTGGACACTACTGTAGTTTTATTCATTAGTTTTAATATTATTTTTAGTTTCATATTCATATCCATTTCATATCCAGTCCTTATTATACAACAAATAAGCTGTTTTAATATATAAATGATATTACCATTTAGGGATGCATATCACGATACATTGGTGTGAGAGTTTATTTTTATTTGTGCATGTTTATTTCCCCTAATCTGCCATCTGACACTCACTTAAAATGATCTTTAAAAACACCCATAATTTCATAACACTTATGTTTAGCAAATCTTAAAATTAGTTTTAAAAAATCTACAAAAAACCTGTTTCAACTTTTCAAACCTGCTGCCAAGTTTAATTTTTTTAAGTATAATCAACTTGGCTGTACAAGTAATTTCAACTTAAATTATATTAAACTGACTCAACATAAAAATTGCTTAAATTATTTTTAATGAGTTAAAGTAATGTAAAAACCTAAGTTGCCATGACTGAACTGATCATATCATTTTTTTACAGTGCATTTTAGATACTGTAAATAATAATTCAGTTAATTATTCAGTTCTAGCATTTAAAATGATTGATTTTAGTCATAGACAAAATAATATTGAATTTGAATATTGGTTATTTTTCAATGATCAATAATAGTCTTATATCTGATATCTGTGGTTAAAATCATTTTTTTGTTGAGTTTTTTAAAAGATTATTTAGATAAATATATAGTCTTTGCACTCATTTAAATTTTAAAGTGTGTAAGAAAGTTCAGCTAAAGTTTGAGAGCGATGTTTTCATTCATTCCTCTGAAAATCCCCTGACACAACATCTTCCCGAACCCTGAATATTCCAGCTTCATTTGCATACATTTCTCATCTCTTCTGTCTTTTCCGGAGCATGAATCTTTCAGCGCCTCAAATCTCCTCAAAATATGTCCTCAGTCTCCGATACCGGCCTGTTTATTTGCTCCTTTAATTACTGGGAATGTAATTAATTATGTAAATATTTCTGTTTTCTCAGGATATGGAGTGGCGAGAGAACTG
>NC_140216.1:615000-650000 GCF_951802725.1 Rutilus rutilus | reverse complement strand
TGACGTGAATTAGGATGACTTACAGAATCAGATTTACAGCATTGATTTAGTTTCCCTTTAAAAGAAATGTTGCTCTTGCACTGACAACACTGCAAAACATGTTTTTTACTCCGGATTTTAGTTGTTTTGCAGTGCAAATATCAGCTTTCATAATCAAGACACATTTACTTGAGAAGCAAAATGACTTTTCTAAAATAAAAAAGTCATCAAATGCAGTGAGTTTGAGCTTAAAACAAGAACACACATCAGTCAGTGGAGTCAGAAGAATCATCTAGTTTTCCCTTTGAATGAAGATTATATTTCTGATGTGTGTTCTTGTTTTAAGCTCAAACTCACTTCATTTTCATGACTTGTTTCATTCATTAAGACTTAATATCTGATCTAAGAATGTTTGGCTATTTTTAATACTGAGGACGTTTGCGGGGAAAGAGTTAAAATAAGAAATCTCCTGTTTAGCCAGAAGCGTGGAGCAGGTAAATTACAAACAGCAGTGTGTTTCACTGATCTCCTATCACTGACGCTGTGTGTTCAGATACAAAGCTTTCCCTGGCATCCGAATAAAACATGAACATCTCATGACAACACACACACACACACACACACCGTCTCCTTAATCCACCGTCACGATGAGAGAACAGCCTGTCTAGGGTGATATTTGAGGAGAGCACTGGTTGTAAGGCCTCTTTGGTAGAGGATATATCTGGGATTTTATCCGTATCGGACTTGCTTTAAAACAGGGAGATGTGAATTCCAGCTTGAGCAACTCCAAATGTGGCCGCCGGGATCATGCTAATATTTATGATTACTTAGCCGAGGCTCTTATCTGCAAACTGCCACACTGCACCCGGAATAATTCTGTATTCCGCAATATCTCACAATCGATTTCTTCTTTACAGGAGACAAAATGACACAACATTAGGCCGTGGCTTCAGCGCTTCACGGGAAACAGACGAGGGTTTGAGGAGAGTGTGGAAAAACTGGAACGTTACATGATGAGGATTGAGTGACAGGTGAAGGCCTAATTATTATTATTATTATTATTATTACTATGCAGGAAAGTTACATAAGCATTCACCCACATACAAACTTAAAGTTTTCTTGCCTTCACTTTTACACAAACTATATTTCATTTATGCATGGTACCAATTTTTATATTTTATTTTTATAAATAAAAACATTTTAATTAATTTAACTAATATTAGCTGAATTTAAATTTAAATACAAATGTAACATTATTGAACTATTACACTGAAATACATACAGCATAACAAAAAAATCATAAAGAAAAACATTCTTCTGACTGAATTTCAAGTAGATGTGCTGCAGACCGGAGAACTCCAACAGTGGGCAGTGCCTCCAAAGGGGGCGGAGTCTCTGCAGAAGAGTCAGTGGGCAGTGCCTCCAAAGGGGGCGGAGTCTCTGCAGAAGAGTCAGTGGGCAGTGCCTCCAAAGGGGGTGGAGTCTCTGCAGAAGAGTCAGTGGGCAGTGCCTCCAAAGGGGGCGGAGTCTCTGCAGAAGAGTCAGTGGGCAGTGCCTCCAAAGGGGGCGGAGTCTCTGCAGAAGAGTCAGTGGGCAGTGCCTCCAAAGGGGGCGGAGTCTCTGCAGAAGAGTCAGTGGGCAGTGCCTCCAAAGGGGGCGGAGTCTCTGCAGAAGAGTCAGTGGGCAGTGCCTCCAAAGGGGGCGGAGTTTCTGCAGAAGAGTCAGTGGGAAGTGCCTCCAAAAGGGGTGGAGTCTCTGCAGAAGAGTCAGTGGGCAGTGCCTCCAAAGGGGGCGGAGTCTCTGCAGAAGAGTCAGTGGGCAGTGCCTCCAAAAGGGGTGGAGTCTCTGCAGAAGAGTCAGTGGGCAGTGCCTCCAAAAGGGGTGGAGTCTCTGCAGAAGAGTCAGTGGGCAGTGCCTCCAAAAGGGGCGGAGTCTCTGCAGAAGAGTCAGTGGGCAGTGCCTCCACAAGGGGCGGAGTCTCTGCAGAAGAGTCAGTGGGCAGTGCCTCCAAAAGGGGCGGAGTCTCTGCAGAAGAGTCAGTGGGCAGTGCCTCCACAAGGGGCGGAGTCTCTGCAGAAGAGTCAGTGGGCAGTGCCTCCAAAAGGGGTGGAGTCTCTGCAGAAGAGTCAGTGGGCAGTGCCTCCAAAGGGGGCGGAGTCTCTGCAGAAGAGTCAGTGGGCAGTGCCTCCAAAAGGGGTGGAGTCTCTGCAGAAGAGTCAGTGGGCAGTGCCTCCAAAAGGGGCGGAGTCTCTGCAGAAGAGTCAGTGGGCAGTGCCTTCAAACTGCAACTTATTTGCAGTGTTTATTATAATACTGTGATGATTTATTATAATCATCTCATCAATTAGCAATTGCATTTCTTTAGTCCATGTATTTATTTCATAAAAGTACTAAATTAAGTGTTTATGTTCACATAATTAAATCAATAATTTTATGATATTTCCTAGTCCACTTGTAGGCTCCATCGGTCCTCGTCAAGTCGCCTTTTATTTTATTTTCTTCCGCTTCTACACGTCCACTTTCACACACGTATGAACAGAGTCTTTCCGCTGGTGTTTCTGTCGAGTCCCGATGTGCCTCAAACACACTGACCTTCACACTCTGGCTCTGCTGGTAATTAACAACAGCACTCGTTAGCCAACGACCGTCAGCCTCCTGTGATTCACTCAGACCAGTGTGAGATGACATGCTTATACTGGGAGAACATCCATGTGTAGATGTGTCTGTGTGAGAAAACAGGAATTAAATCATTACCCACAATTCCCTTCTCGGCCCCAGACCAGGCCCTTCTGGCTGCGTCTCCTCGAAATGTCAAAACATGGAGACTCTTTAGAACGTGTCTCATCTTTACAGCGGGATGGAGTGATTCATTCCCCCGCGTGCATTTAAAAGAGTTTGTAGTGGTTCTCCCTGGTGTCGTGTGTGTGTGTGTGTCACAGTTGCACATCAACACCTTTGGCTCACTGACTCCCGAGATCCAGGTTTAGGGATTCACACAGCACAAACAGCACATCTGGGAATAAGCTTCCTGTAAGTGTGTGTGAGTTTGTCCCGTGAGAATAACCCCCTCTGATTGGCTGTAAGTGTGTGTGAGCTTGTTCTTCCTTCCTTCCCTCCTTACTTTCTTCCTTCGTTCTTTCTTTACTTCCTTCCTTCCTTCGTTCTTTCCTTCGTTCTTTCCTTCCTTCCTTATTTCCTTCGTTCTTTCCTTCATTCTTTCTTTCCTTCCTTCCTTCCTTCCTTCCTTTCTTCCTTCCTTCCTTCCTTCCTTCCTTCCTTCCTTCCTTCCTTTCTTCCTTCCTTCCTTCCTTCCTTCCTTCCTTCCTTCCTTCCTTCCTTCATTCTTTCTTTCCTTCCTTCCTTGCTTCATTCCTTCCTTCCTTTCTTCCTTCCTTCCTTTCTTTCTTCCTTCCTTCATTCTTTCTTTCCTTCCTTTCTTCCTTCCTTCCTTCCTTCCTTCTTTTCTTCCTTCCTTCCTTTCTTTCTTCCTTCCTTCATTCTTTCTTTCCTTCCTTCCTTGCTTCATTCGTTCTTTCTTTCTTTCCTTCCTTCCTTCCTTCGTTCTTCCTTCCTTTCTTCCTTCCTTCGTTTTTCCTTCCTTCCTTCTTCTTTCTTTCTTTCTTTCTTTCTTTCTTTCTTTCTTTCTTTCTTTCTTTCTTTCTTTCTTTCTTTCTTTCTTTCTTTCTTTCTTTCTTCCTTCCACCCCTCCCCTCACTCTTTTTCTCCGTTCCTTTCTTTATCTACCCGATTAACTGTGAAAATAAACCTCAGAACAGAAGGTCAAGTGACTGTTTTTTTTCCTTCCTTCCTTATTTCCTTCCTTCCTTCCTTCGTTCTTTCTTTCCTTCCTTCCTTCCTTCCTTCCTTCCTTCCTTTCTTTCTTTTTTCCTTCCTTCCTTCCTTCCTTCCTTCCTTCCTTCCTTCCTTCCTTCCTTCCTTCCTTTCTTCCTTCCTTTCTTTCTTTTTTCCTTCCTTCCTTTCTTCCTTCCTTCCTTCCTTCCTTCCTTCCTTCCTTCCTTCCTTCCTTCCTTCCTTTCTTCCTTCCTTTCTTTCTTCCTTCCTTCATTCTTTCTTTCCTTCCTTCCTTGCTTCATTCGTTCTTTCTTTCTTTCCTTCCTTCCTTCCTTCGTTCTTCCTTCCTTCGTTTTTCCTTCCTTCCTTCTTCTTTCTTTCTTTCTTTCTTTCTTTCTTTCTTTCTTTCTTTCTTTCTTTCTTTCTTTCTTTCTTTCTTTCTTCCAGCCCTCCCCTCACTCTTTTTCTCCGTTCCTTTCTTTATCTACCCGATTAACTGTGAAAATAAACCTCAGAACAGAAGGTCAAGTGACTGTTTTTTTCCTTCCTTCCTTGCTTCCTTCCTTATTTCCTTCCTTCCTTCATTCTTTCTTTCTTTCTTTCTTTCTTTCTTTCTTTCTTTCTTTCTTCTTTCTTTCTTCTTTCTTTCTTTCTTTCTTTCTTTCCTTCTTCCTTCCTTCCTTCCTTCCTTCCTTCCTTCCTTCCTTCCTTCCTTCCTTCCTTCCTTCCTTCCTTCCTTCCTTTCTTTCTTCTTCTTTCTTTCTTTCTTTCTTTCTTTCTTTCTTTCTTTCTTTCTTTCTTTCTTTCTTTCTTTCTTCCTTCCTTCCTTCCAGCCCTCCCCTCACTCTTTTTCTCCGTTCCTTTCTTTATCTACCCGATTAACTGTGAAAATAACCCTCAGAACAGAAGGTCAAGTGACTGTTTTTTTGGCTTCTCTGCACCCTTCATTGTTTTATTTAAGGTCCAGAGCGATAGAGTGCTTCGAGCTGGCCTAGCATGAAATTGTAATGCCGTGATAAACAATAGGCTCTGCATTACACAGATGCAGTGTGTGGGTTTCGCATAGTTGATGCGTCATTTCACAAAGACTCACATCAACCCTGCAATCATGTGTGCATATTGATTCTGTGCCGGATGTTTGGAATAAAATGCATATGAATGAACTGTGGTTTTGTGCAATTCTGTTATTTTGTTCTTTCAAAACAATAAAATAAAAACCATATTATAACATCCAAACCCAACAACTTATTTCCTCCTGTTCGACGTGAACTCATTAATTTTCAAAGTGAGATGCATGGCGATTTCGGGGGAAATGAGCTACAGGCGACAAGATGTTGGCGTGTCCAGCGAAGTGAGTAAGTTGAGAAAAGTTTTATTTTATGCAAATGTGCAGCGATTACCAATGGGAATGAAGACAGCAGGACTTGTTGTTGACATCTTGGCAGATGATGTTGTTGAGGTTCAGCAAGATGCAAGAGAAGTTAATCTTCGCTGTGAGCAATAAGTCTCTGATTGTGGACAATGAATTATTGTGGAAAAAAGAATCTGAGAAATATTTGCATGTATTGTGTGCAAGTACCACACATCTTGTTCCCTCACTATTTACTTTTTGAATTACTGACATAATTCTGTAATTCGATGAAGCTCAATTCTAAAAAACTTGCCGTCACATCTCAGGAAAGCAGCTGGACTGGAAAAGACTCCTTTACCATTTTTACACCGTCAATAATCAATGTTATTGTCCACAATGTTATTGTATAATTTCTGTGACATTACTGACATATATAGAAGTTCAATCTGTTTGTAAAAGCTGTCAGAATGAGCCAGGAATAACAAATATGGTGTGGTTTTGACCAATAATATTTGAAAATAGTCATTATTTTGCAGTTTTCATTGATGCGCAGAAATTACCCACTTTTAAACATTTAACCGGTCAGTGTTACTGTAGCATACATTAAAACATAATGTATGCTCCATATATAAGGTAATATACACAGTATATATACTGTATATATATACACACAGTATATACAGTGTATACAGTGTGTGTATGTATGTATATATGTGTATAGGATATATATATATATATATATATATATATATATATATATATATAAATACTTATAATAATAAATAAACTTATAATAATTGAACACAGCTAAAATGAACTCTTAAAAAAATCAATCTTAAAATCATTTGAATGGGCTCTCAGTGTCAGGCTTTTGTTCTCGAGCTCTAAGAGCTGCCTTTTATTTAATAAAAAAATATTAGTGCCGCTTATATTGTGAACTAAAACCATAACCAAATATCATAATTTTCAACACTGCCTCCATTCCAGGAGGAGTGACTCTGTGCGGTGGAATTTATCAGGCGTGATTTGATTGGCCCGTCGCTCATCCCTCGTCAAAGCGAAATCACATTCCATTGGACATTCTCCCTGTCAGTCAGACTGTGTTTGCCCGCCCACCCGTGGCGCCGAATAAGGCAGAGTGTGTGTGTGTGTGTGTGTCAGAAGCCCGGACGGCTAGCGCTCATCATCCCGCACTGGAGTCACGCGCGCTCGGCTGAGACATGACCAGAGTCCCGCAAACATGGAGCAGTTTAAAGCCTTCATTCCTGTTCTGTGGATATTATTGCTCAACAGAAACGAGGAGTCCCGTGCTGAGGAAGGTATGCATGATGTTTAGAATATGCATCATCTCTATAATATGCATCATCTTTATAACTGTTCAGATGCCAGGTGAATGTGTTCGTCCAGACGGAAAGTGTAACTCACTGCAGGTGTGTGTGTGTGTGTGTGTGTGTGTGCGCGCTTTCATATGCTTTCATATTCCTGCCATGCAAAGTAAAGTTAATAAGCAGATAAAGAAAGGACCGGTGTTTTGAATTATGAGAAATCAGATTCACAAGCTTTTGAAAGCAAGGAATCCGCTATAGGACGCTGTTGACGACAGGCTGCAACAATGTGTCGTTTAACGGGAAACGTTACATGTTCATAGGCGAAATAATAAATGATTGAACATGGTTACATTTATTCTCGCAGGATGCTTCTAAAACGCTCAATTATAATTGTTTTGTATTAAAACAAAAATGTCAAGATAAACACTTTTTAATATTATAATATGGAGATTAAAATGACAAGATGGATAATCTTTTTTTTTTTTGATAATCTTACTTTTTTTTGTGTCATTTTAAACTGTTTTTCTTTCTATGTATTGTCATTTTATGTTTTCATCTTTCTTTAAAATGACAAGATGGAGAAAAAAATATATATTTTTTTGATAATCTAAATGTTGTTTTGTTTGTCATTTTATTTTTTCTTTATCTGTATTGTCATTTTATGTTTCATTTTTCTTTGTCATGTCATTTTAATATTCTTACTGTAATACTAGAAAAGCAGGGTTGCGTTCTGGACTGAGAGTGTGTGTTCTCCTGACTGACTGTGGGATTGTGGGATTGTTGGACCGTCTGAAAAGCTTCATCAGTTTTGATGCATTAGCTCAGGTGAGGTCAACTGAGCGTCCTAATGAGTGGCATGAGAGGAGAGAACGGATAATAGTGGCGTCCCTTCAGGCTCAAGCCCAGCTGAACACACACACACACACACACACACACACACACACACACACACACACACACACACACACACACACACACACACACACACACACACACACACACACACACACACACACACACACACACACACACACACACACACACACACACACACACACACACACACACACACACACACACACACACTCTGCCAGCCCTGTCCTCTGCTGGAATGCTGGTTGACTGGATTACAATCGTTGCCTTAATGAATGTTTTGACAGCGATTAATTGCAGTGAAAGCGATGTGTTCTGAAAGGCCTTGAATATGAAGGGTTTTCTGATTGAGCTGAATATGTTCTCACTGTACGAGAAGCTCTTTGTCCACGATTACGTCCCAGTCCTGCTGCGCCGCTTCTCTTTGTGTTCAGCATCTCTCTCTTCTCTCTCTTCTCTCTGTATTCGGTCTTTGGCAGGAGGGATTCAGATCGGATGAAGCTCTTTGTTGTTCAGACTTCACCTAAAAATTTTAATTCGCCCTCATGTCGTTTCCAAACTCACTTGCTATATATAATATACATATAAATATACATCTACATATGCATGCATGATATAATTGAATTGTTCAAATGTTTGGGGTCAGTCAGTATGATTAGTTTTTCTTTTATTCAGCAAGAATGCATTAAATGGATCAATATTGATCGTGACAAAATAATTCTATTTCAAATAAATGCTGCTCTTTATTTTCTATTCATAAAAAAAAATCCTGCAAGACAAGTTTGACGGTTTCCACTGAAATCTGAAGCAGAACAACTGTTTCCAACACTGATAATAATCATAAATGTTTCTTGATCCTCAAATCATCATATTAGAGTGATGTGTGAAGGATCATGTGACACTGAAGACTGGAGTAATGATGCTGAAAATTCAGCTTTGATCACAGGAATAAATTACACTTTACTGTATATTCACATAGAGAACAGCTGATTTACACTGGAATAATATTTCACTGTTTTACTGTATTTATGATCTGAAATAAATGAGCAGAAGAGACTCTTTCAGAATAATGGTATTGACCCCAAGCTATGGTAGTGTGTTGAACGGCAACCGTTCTCTCCATCCGTTTCTCTCCTCACACACGTTTGGATCCCGTCACTCCCGACTCCTCATCCTAACACACCTTGGCAGTTCTTTACTGCGGTTTAATGTGTTTCTGTGGCTTGAGCCGCTGCATCAGTCGTGCCGGTCACACTGTTCCTGTGCCGTTCAGCTCAGCCCATATGAGGACACTCACCGAAGGCTCTATACGCCTGTCATCTCTGTGCTGGCTTCCATCAACTCGACCGGCACGCATCCGAGCTTCCCAACCTGTGGAAACTCTGACTCGGAAGGTGTAAAGCCATCAATATGTTTATTGATTCAAACAAAGACCAGTTTGTGGAAATTCATACCTCTGCACTTCATAAAAGCATGTTTAATGTCTCAGCTAGGGGTGTAACAATATATCTCAATACACAAATGCAACAATATGTGTTGTGGATAGTTCACCCAAAATAAAAATTACTGTGTGAGGAAAAAATTCTAGTTTTCAGAGTGTCAGTACTATATATAATGTTGAATATAGTGTATAATAATGCAGTGGGGGAATATTTGTGTGTCCTGATAATGCTAAATGTCTTGTTACCAGTAAAAGTGGCCTACATTATTTTAAATACATCTAGTCAGTGACTGAGATCAGGCATATTCATCTACAATAATTCAGTGTTTTCAGCTTCAGAATCATGAATATGTATATTCTGGTGTCTCTATTGTCCTGTGCTTTGGGTTTCAGCACCAAGTCCAAGACTATTCATTTCCACACACAATGAAATACCAAATTTAGCTTTTTTATTAACAGGGTTAGCATTTTGTGTTAACCTTTTACCATATGTCTGGGAGTATGGCAATAATATGGTCTCGTGAGTTCAGTATCTCAGACACGAGTGTCTCGTTACAGCCCTAGTGTCGGTGATGACGGGTTTGAGCGTCCGAGATCTGTGCTGGCTTCACTCGCTGAAGCTGAGCAGGGAAGGTTAGAGAGATTTGTGAGGTTGGCAGGCGTAACGGGGACATTTAGTGGGCCGTTGTGAAGTGTGGACTCACAGTGAGCAAGAAAGTGAAACAGTGAGGGATGGAGACAGGAGACGGCTGTGTCTGAAAGCAGAAATACTGACTCTGTAGGCGTTATATGGAGGTGGGAAGACGCGAGGCATTCCCGAACGTTTGCGTAATAAAGCTGGCTGCGTTCGAACTGAAACGTAACCTCATGAGTGAGTGATGTGGAGCGCACTATATAGGGAACGACTCGTGCATCATGGGAGACGCAGCTAGCCGACGAGAGACGAATGTTGCAATATGTCTGTTTTAAAATATTTTAAGCTTGATAATTTCATTTCAGTATTTTTGCTCATATGTGGTTATTTTCTCTGAGCTTGTCGTCGTAATGATTCTGGGTTCACATTCTTACTGAAGGGTACATTCAATTTGGCCAAAATAACGTTTTGTCAATGCGCAAGTAAGCTGTCTTCTGTGAATGTGCGGGACTTACCATATAACTATACAACATGACGAATAACAAAGTGCTAATTTTATTTTGCACTACAAACCAGTGTTTATGATTACGGTAATAAATTAAAATAAGTAACAGCTTGCAGTATCAAGCTGTGTAACAGACATGGTTTCAAGTATCTTTACATCAACACAAGAACATAATATCAGACAACTAGCCGGATATTTGAATCAAATCTGCAAATTAGTTTGAAGATCTGAATTAGCCAGAGATCAGGATAAAAGATCTGGCGTCTGTGAAATCATGTCGGGTGTATGAAGAGCGGACACAGTTATTTTGACCAGGATTGTAGTAAGACAGTGATATTAAATACACCTTATTAATGATGTGAACTATATACAGGCGAGCAGATAAACCAAGAGTATAAACGCCAATGGAAAACCTTTATAAAGAAAGCACATTGCGTTCATATTCTGGGCTCATCTGCTCGTGTGTACATCAATAATGTTTTAGGACATTTTCACTTTGTGTTTTAGAAAGTCCTGCTATTTTTAGTGATTGAAATACTGCTGTATATGGAGCACAAGTGCCTAAAACTATTTTATTTTTCTGCTTTTGAGAGGTGATCTGAACATTTGTGTTCTGAAAGAGATGGAGAATTGACAGGCCTGTGCTGCAGTTCTGCAGATGTTTGCCCTCCAGGACTCAAAACTGTATGAATAGTCATGATTATCCGTAATATCCGGTGTGGATGTCACTGGAGAATCTTTACATTCAGCATTACTTGAACTCTGGTATTATGCTTGATATGTTTGATCACATATTGACGAGTCCCGTATGGAGTGTATCGGTGCGGATCGATGCGGTGTTGTTCTGGGATTCGTCTTTATCCCGGTGAGGACAGGTTTCTGCTGGATCTGCGGGAATATCCCTGGAGACAGAGGCGTTTCTGAGGCCGTTTTATGAAAACGATGGATGTTTTATTACCAGGAGAATATGAGTGTTTCTGGAATGCAATGCAGCTTCATAAAGGCCAAAAATAAAACATGCTTTCTTATGCTGTCAGTGTTGTGTGAACAACCAGATCGTCCTTCCAACTGCATTGTTGCATTTATCTTTTTGCACTGTTGGAAAGCGTCAGACAGAACGTGCTGGTTATGTACCTGACCTCTTGTTTTGCTGATCTTTATATTTAAAGAGGATCTGTGATGCGTTTGTTACGTGTTCAACTTTCCTATGTTGCTGTTTGAGGATGAAAAAGCTCCAGTTCTTCTCTATATCAGTGTCAGTGTTTCTGAACTCCTGAAACGCCTCCATTGTAGTCACAATATTCCTCATTTAAATAATTCATATGCAGAATAAAGGGGCGGGGCCTGGTTGAGTTAGTTAGTAGTGTGTTAAACTGGCGGTTATGGTAAGGGGCGGGACATTTCCCAAACACGACCAATCACAACACACTGCTCCAGCCGACCAATCAGAGCACAGTGTGCTTTTCAGAAGGAGGGGCTTCATAGAGACAGGAAGTAAACAGAGCGTTACTGACAGACTGGGAAGAGAGGAGCCGCAGCAAAAAAAGTTTTTCCTTTGAGTTTTCCGCGTACAGACGACACCATTGGTAAAATGATCCTCATTCAAACAGATTTGCGAAAACGACAAAAAACGCTGCATTCTGCTGCCAGGCCAGTAGATGGCGATGAAACACTATAGACTGTAACACGTAACACGCATGTGCATGACGTCATCGTCTTCAGAGATTCACGTTTTTGTTGTTTACACTGAGACGACACACTGTTTTCAACAAAAAACATAATACTTTTTATGCGTTTTGGCCGTTCGTTTACATGACAACAGCGTTTTGGGCGCCTGAAAACGCGAACTTTTGAAAACGGGTTTCAAAGTGCAATTTTTTGAACACGGTCTCCGTGTAAACGACAAAAACGCGAATCTCTGAAGACGATTACATGTTCAGTCTATAGTGTTTCATCGCCGTCTACTGGCCTGGCAGCAGAATGCAGCGTTTTTAATAGTTTTCGCAGATCCGTGTGAATGGGGATCATTTTAATCATTTTCGTCTGTGCCGAAAACTCAAAGGAAAAACTTCTCTGTTTCAAGCATATCGTTGTCGTGTAAACGTACCCTTTGAAACCCGTTTAAAAAAATGGGGTTTTCAGGCACCCAAAATGCCATTGTTGTGTAAATGAACGGCTTACGTTTTTAGTTGAAACCGGTGTCGTGTAAACAGCCCCTCAATACGGGCTCTTTAAAGCACTCTAGACGAGCATTTCCTTTGTGAACATGGACTGTTTGTTCTCACGTTTTCGTAATGTGGTTCAGTAGCTTGATTTGTAATCTGGATATTAGGGATGATGAAGAGGAAAGGTTGGCTCACACATGCAGATGTGGCCTTATGTAAGACTCCAGACCTACGGCTCTTTTAAAGGTTTAATGAATACGACAAACGAGCATTTGGGAATAAATGTTGCCTTTCTCTGTCTCTGCAACTATTTGTGAGCTTCTTCATTTTCTAATGTAGAGATTTTTGCGCATGGTCAACAAACTTTTCCCAGAGTTAACTAGGGATGTTTTCATTGATTTATTGACATCATTTGTCCCGCCAGATCTGATCTAACGAAAGCTGATTGCTGACGTGAAGAGTTTGCATATGTTTTTCTGTTAAACTCATTTAGTGTGGCATTCGAAGTATTGATTGAATAACTTTTTGACTGTAAAAATTATGAAAATGGAACAGGTAGATTTAAATTTTTTAATTTTTGGTTTCATTTAAATTAAGATGCCACAGAATACATAAAAAATCCCACATGTATAAAAATATAATTCAAAATCTAAAACAAAATGAACACTAATAAAACAAGAATAACGTTTTCTAATGTTTGTAAATGAGTTTAGTTATGTTTTTCGGAGAAATATGTATTTCGTCACACCGTATGAGTTTCAGTTGTTAAAATTAAAAATAATAATGAATTATGAAATAATGTTGGTGCAATGCAAAAGTGTTCACCCCTGTTAAAGTTAAGGCCAGTTTTAGCCTCTGGTTAATGATTTACATTTACATTTACAATAACCCTGAATTGCAGTACCAAAATAATACAGTATGAAACAATATTTGTTTAGCACAATGAGTTGTTTAGCAATAGACAAATCATAAAGTGCCTCATTGCTTACCTCATTGAATATTCATGAGCTGTGTACACTTACAAAAACCATCTCATGCTGTGTTTAGTTTTGAGCATCTAAAGAAATTCAGAAAACTAAAAGAGATGTCAAACCAGTTAACTGGAGTGATGAAGAGATGGAATGATTTAGAAGATTTAAGATATTTGGATATTCCCACAAACTTTAGCGTGCTGTAAGTTGTCCAATCAAAGCTTTAACCTCATGAATATTCAAATGAGGTAACCCACGATTACCAGAACCTAGGTAATTTCAAGTTTGTCACTGTACATCAGTGTTTCACTGTTGCTTATGTGGTTGTTTTATTGGAGGTAATGCATTTCTGATGTCAAGAAAATCTTTCTGTCGATACATCAGTGGTGGATTCGGTCCCAAAGCTCATAACAAAAGCCACGGGCCACATCTACTTAAAGTCCCCCTGTAGTCAATAATTTTATCCCTTAACTCATCTTTGATCACCAAAATGATATATTTAAAAGTTTTTTCCTGTGAAATAAATATCTTCATGCCTTAAACTTGCTTGAATGTAACTCGACACCCTCGCCTCATTTAGTATACGTGGTTCCATGAATATGCAAATTCACCCCGCCTCCACTCACTCGCTCAGCTCAGAGATCCACTGGTTGACGATCACACGTTGATCTGATTGGTTACAAGGTAGTTTGTGACGTCAGAAACACCAGCGATTTCAAAGCGTGTTTTTGAGACTGTCTTTGGTTCACTGCAGTTTTAAGGAGGAAATACTCAGCAATGGTGTCGACTTATGAACTTACACATGCTTTGTCTTAAAGCATATTAAAAACACCACATAGACGCATAAACAAGCTGTATTTTCACCACAGGGGGACGTTAAACTTTAATGTTTCGTTCTACATCCTCACAGCACTGTCACTTGACTTCAAGGGTTTTATATGTGAACCAGCTGATTGTAAGAACCATTGAGGGATTTTTTCCCAGTTCTGATATGTCTCCCAGCGTGACACGCACTCGGCGACAGCGTCGTTTGGCCCCTTTGGTCCCTCAGATCCCCGTGAAGGTGATGTGCAAAACCCCATTAATCTTTTGAAGAGGCATTTGACCTTTGAAACTCATTAAGCGCTGCACCCGCACAGATGCCGGATATGAGCCGGATATGAGCCGTGTCCTTCTCCCTCTTTATCAGCGCGAGACGGGAACATGTTCTCTCTGCTTTCCTCACCGGTGGAGGCTTTGGCCAGTGACCTGGAAAATCACCCGACCTTTTAATGCGTGGTTTCCCGCTGATGAATAAATTCATAAATTGTATGCTCTGGCATGAAGGCTTTACTGAGCCTCCCCAGAGCCGCGGGTTTAGGAAAACATTCGTTCTGGGATTGCTCTCGCTCCCGGTGCTGGGAAAACCGTCTGTGTCGAGTTAAAGTTAGAGTTAAAGGAGTTAAAGTTGATGGTTGCAGGTCGGAGACGTGGCGTAGTGGTTTAGAGTTGTGCTGATCATTTGAGAGACTTGATGAAGGATCTGCAAAAAATACGTTTTTAGTTTAAAACAAACAAGCAACACTTGAAGCAAAATCCTATTAGTGTTATTTTAGTATTATTCATATAATTGCATTTCTTTTTTATATTTTCTGTTTTTATTTTAAGTTATGTGCTAGTGTTATTTTTTGCTTTTAATATATTTTTAGCTTTTATTATTTTTTAGTTTTTAATTAGTTTTATTATTTTTTCAGCTTTATTTCAATTAAAAAAATTAAAATTGAAAAACTATTGTTCAATAGTTAACAGTAACAACACTGCTTATCAGCTAGTTTATTGGACGAATAGTCAACTGGTTGACCAGTATACCATCTCATCTCTAATGTGTAAATTCATGTTTTGTTTTGATTTGTTGTTTGTAATGGAGTAAAGTCACCTTTATTTTTAAAGCACCAGATTCAATAGAAATTCTCAAAGCAGCTTCACCGTAATAAACAGGAAAAGTTACATAATTAATGATGCAAACTTCATTAAATGTCTGATCTTGTTTTCTCTCCATCATCTCCTGCCATCTTACAGTAAAAAGTGGCAAAAAGGCCAACATAAAAAATAATGTAAGTAATGTAGGACTAAATGTAGGAGTATTCAGAGTGTAAACGCACGCCTGTATGTCGCTGTTTGTGTCCTGAAATCCCACAAACAAATGAGCCGGAGCTGTGGCTGAATCTGTGCGGCTCAGTCGCAATCAGTGTGTGAAGTGTGTGTGTGTGTGTGTGTGTGTGTGTGTGTGTGTGTGTGTTTGCTCTGATTGCAATCAAAACAACCGAGTGTGGTCTGCTTTCACAGTACGAGTGTGTGTGTGTGTGTGTGTGTGTGTGAGCTTTGCTCTAAACTGTTAACCTCAGATTTAAGACTTTGAGCATATATTGTTCAGCTTGAAAGAGAGAATTTGCCTGATTCTTTTTATGGCGGAGCGTTTCTGTAATATCACAACTGGTGCTTCATCTGGAGACGTATAAATCCTGGCACGCTTGGAATGGATACGCTATCGAGATAACAGCTTGATTTATCGGCTCTTTACTCTTGTTAAGATGCGCAGACGTGCGCTGTGATTGCTTTTTCAGTGTTTCGAAGGCTTCAGTTTCTCTCTCTGTTTATTACGGGACTGTGGAGGTTTGGATGTAGAGCTGCAACAACTAATCGATTGCTTTGATCATGGAAATGGCTGACAATGAATGTCATTATAAATTATTTTTCTGTGCTGTTTTATTGTAATGTTTTATACTTGGAAAAATGTACAAGCCAGGCATTTACTTTATTGTTTCGCTGCTTTTTCTGACTGGTCATGTGACATGAAACATGGCGTTTGTCGTGGACATCATTACTCCAGTCTTCCGTGTCACATGATCCTTCAGAAATCACTCTAATATGAGGATTTGATGATCAACAAACATTTATGATTATTATCAGTGTTGAAAACAGTTTGTGTTTTCAGGATTCTTTAAAGAATAGAAAGTTCAAAAGAACAGCATGTATTTGTAACAGTGTAAAAGTCCAATATTGATCAATTTATTGCATCTTTCCTGAATAAAAATATTCCAAAAAGAGAACGAAAACTTGACCCCCAAATGTTTGAATGGGAGAGTGCAGTAATACTGATGAAGTGGCTTGTTGTCTGATTAATCAAACACATTAGTGACGGGTTATCAGAAGAGTCGCGGTGAATAGCGTTTCTTGAATGATGAAGCTCGATTTAGCAGAATGTCAAAGCTGCAGTTTTTCAAGTGGAGGACGAATATCCCTGGTCTTCATTTACTCACATTATATAGAAAAATAATATGAGTTTGGAAAAACAAGAGTGAGTAAAAGATGGAAATTTGTAGTTCTTGGGTGAATGATTGCATTGTGTGTGTGTGTGTGTGTGTGTGTGTGTGTGTGTGTGTGTGTGTGTGGTGTGATGTAATGTGGTCAGATGGTCAGTTGGTCTCCAGATGGAGGCTCACCGGAAGTGCCAGTTCTTCTCTATCCTCTCTTGAGTCTGTGTACGTGCACACATACACACGCACACACACACACACACACACACACACACACACACACACACACACACACACACACACACACACACACACACACACACACACACACACACACACACACACACACACACACACACACACACACACACACACACACACACACACACACACACTCAAGTTAATGGCTGTGTGTGTGTGTGTTTGACAGTGTCACCCTTTATTTCTCCTTGTCTCTGAGGTAATTGTAGATTACTTTAGCACTCCTTGAAGGTCAGATCAAGGACAATTTAGCAGACAGAGTCTAAATGAGAAGAAATAGGATTCACCTGGCAGTGTGTGTGTGTGTGTGTGTGTGTGTGTGTGTGTGTGTGTGTGTGTGTTTCTGACCCAGCGTGCTGCTCATCCAGTGTGTTGTGTGGACATCGGTCAATATAGCCACTGATGTCCATTCATTTTCTCTCTCTCTCTCTCTCTCTCTCTCTCTCTCTCTCTCTCTCTCTCTCTCTCTCTCTCTCTCTCTCTCTCTCTCTCTCTCTCTCTCTCTCTCTCTCTCTCTCTCTCTCTCTCTCTCTCTCTCTCATATGACCGTCTCTATCTACTGAAACACAACAGTACATGTGAGTCTTCTGAAGCCATACGATAACTTAATAGACTGAACTGAAACTTATGCTGAAAGTCTCCTCAGATCTCATTCAATTCAGTGATTATGCAATCGACTGCTGCACCTGTAGTATATACTTATAAATCCTGCTGTTTTCTTGATGTTTTCTTACGTAAGCAACTTTTGTTATAAAGTACGTGCCTGCTAGCCTTTGAACGGTGGTGTGTATTTCTCCTCAAGTAGCAAAGGTGCAAATCAATGTAACGAATGCCGACCGGAAGGCAGAACATATAAAAGGCAAAAGCACAGTGAATTCTTTAGTAGAAAGATGTTGGGAATTATTGATTACTTTGTATTAGGGAATATTTGTAATAGTGCAATAGAGAATTATTTGAGTATGTGTGTTTTACGCTTGTAAAACGTATTTGTGTTTCATCATTCTCATGAATCAAAGCTCAACAAGTACGTCTGAGCCGAATCTCCCAAATCCTCCAGTACAACTGAAACAAAGCCCATCTAATTTACATTTACTTTTAGTCATTTAGCAGACGCCTTTGTCCAAAGCAAAGACTAATGTCATTGCATAAATAAGAGTATAGCAGATGTATATATTTACTATGACAGTATACTGGTGCATTACTCCGCAATCCCTGAAGTGAATCCCAAACTAAGAAGATGTGTTGACAATAATCAGTGATATTTGTTAAAGCAAGCATCACTTTTATGATTGATATTTGTTTCTTAAATAAACCATGTTATGCCCTTGATGTTGTTTTCAGGCTCTACTAGAACAGGTTTTCCTGCTTGAATGTTGATTATTTTCCTCATATTCTCCATTGTTGCGGCTCCTCTCTTCCCAGTCTGTCAGTAACGCTCTGTTTACTTCCTGTCTCTATGAAGCCCCTCCTTCTGAAAAGCACACTGTGCTCTGATTGGTCAGCTGGAGCAGTGTGTTGTGATTGGTCGAGCGCTTCGAGTGTGTTTGGGAAATGTCCCGCCCCTTACCATAACCGCCAGTTTAACACACTACTAACTAACTCAACCAGGCCCCGCCCCTTTATTCAGCACATTAATTATTATAATGAGGAATATTGTGACGTGTTCGTTCCCGGAAGAAACTCAAGACTACAGTGGAGGCGTTTCAGGAGTTCAGGAACACTGACTCTGATATAGAGAAGAACTGGAGATTATTCATGATCAAACTGCAACATTACACACTAGAGATGAAGATGAAGTGAATAATGCCTCGTATTTTGCAGCTTGAAAATCCCAACTTATTTTCCCCCCAAATTTGCATCCTAGAAACTAACTAGCAACACGCTCTTAACCACCCAGATCACCCAATAGCAGCTGCTCAGCAACGTGTCGTAAACCACTGCCAACATCTTAGCAAATGCATAGAAATTATTTTTAACAACACACTAGCGGCGTCTTTTGCTCAGACACGACTTGTTCTTCAGAAAGTCTAGTGTCATTATGTAACTTCACTTAGTGATGTGCTTACAGTATGTACATGTGCCTTTAGCTTCATTGACACAGTCTTCTGATCGTACATGCAGCTTCGCTCTGTTAGCCGGTCGAGAGAGTGCAGATGTGATGAAAAATTCAGAGCTGTTCTGTGGGCTGTGCAAGCTTGAGGATCCTGTTAAATAGTGCAGCGGTTTAAAGCCGGAGAGCTGCAAGATTAATCGTTAAAAGATGCTGATCTCGATTCAAACACCCATGCAGTCTTATTCCTAAATAACAATGATTTGGCTCTGTCTATTAAACATTTTTCAAGGCCGATAACAGCGACTCAGATCTGTGTTCAGAGAGATCAGATGTCATGAAACAGCTTCACAAACAGTCTTTTCAATCACATATTTCTGTCTTACAATCATTCAAATGATCACAGAAGTACTGGGTTAAAAGTTTATAATTCAGATATAAACGCTGATATCTACGGTAGTGATCAAAAATAGAATAAATCACCTTTTGAAAGTAAGGAGGCTTCAAATAAAGATTACATCGTTTCACCAGTAGGTGGCGACAAGGGCCTGTTAAAACATGTATTTGTCATTGAATCATTAATTCAAGAGATTCATTCAAAAATACTGGTTCTTCATCCAGTAATGAAACAAGTGAAGTGAGTCATTGAATCATTCACTCAACCTGATTAATAAAAATAAAAATAAAGAAAATGAATATTCGTTGAATAGACTGCAGCAATTAACATTTTCCCTAAGGCTAGCACATTTTTTTCAAAACGGTGACTTTCACACTGAGAGCTTGCTGTTGTTATAAAAATATTAAAACGCAGCGCGCATCACTGTCACTTTATACATCCAATCACAGTGGAGGAGGGGCGGGACAAACACAACACCGACCAATCGCCACATTCTGCTTGTGCGGCGGCAACAGACGACAACAAGCACAACATCGGAACTAAATCATTTAAAACAAGAGCCAAAGCAAACACTTTACATTATATCGGCATTTTCATATTCAGAAACAACAACTACCTTTGAAATCAGAGACTAGTAACACTTCTGCTGATATTCTGTGTCATAGTGACCTAAAGCGTCTCTGTCCCATTTCTTCATGGTGATTTCTGAATCTGACATGAACGTGTGAAGACTCTGCTTAGTGCCACGCCACTTTTTGACATTCCAAACTTGTCCGAGCTGTCGTGTTCAAACGCTTCCATCTGCGGGCCGGCTGCTCGAAAACTAGCAGCGCGGCATTTGCATTTTAATTTGCATTCAATCACGGCTGTGCGAGTGTGTGTTTATGTGTGTGTTTGCGTTTATGGGGTCTTCTGAAAATTGCCTGGTGTTTTTCTGTTTTCCTCCTTTTTATTATAGAAACTCTATGAACCTTAAATTTTAATCTGTCCATTCAGGGTGAATGTAGATGAGACCCTACTATCTTTTTTTTATAAACTCACAGTCTGTGTCTTTCGTTCTCTTTCCATACACAGATTTCATTAGCAAAGAGATCTTGGACAGCAGTTCAGCAGAATTTATTATTTTATTTCTAGCACCCACTCACACTAACATATTTAACATGTTTTCCTTGATTACATGCTAGCACACTAAATATGATTCTGTTGGCCTGAAATCTAAAACCATTACTATAGTACTCAAAACACACAGTGTCTACATGAAGCACAAATTTAGATGGTTCAATATTTTAGCATTATTTATATACTTGCATAGTATTTGGTAATAATTTGAATTGGTGATATTTATTTTTTGGTTTAGTAACCTAGTAAACAAAACCAAACCACAGTCAGAAGTTATCAATTATTTGAGCTGTTTATGATTTTTTTTTTAAATGAAAAAATAAAAATCTTACTCTTCACCAACCAGGCCGGTCTGTCCTAATCGGGACTAGGTGAGACTTTAATCTCTTTAATATTCTGAAAGAAAGGACTAGAACTTATTTGAACACTTCTTGAGGGAAAGTCTTATCTTTTCTAACTAAAATACACATTTTTCTACTTCATTTACTCACTACATCATTTTGTGTCATACAGATAAGAGTAATACATCATTCCAAACTGTAAAGGACTACTTTTATTTGTGTACACTCACAATAACAACAAAATCGTGCATTCATAAAATAAAGACCAAGCTTTGTTCCGTCTCAGTCTCCGTGACCTGCAGCCCTGGCATTAATGAACCGAAACTCAGCGATTATCCTCACAGACATGAGAAACATGCTTATAGAAAGCTTGAAATGTACTTTTAAACGAACCAATTCGAACAGAAAACAAATACTCTCTGCTTATTTAATGCGTATGAAAGGTGGGTTTCTCTCTATAGACGTGTTCACTACTGCGAGATCTCTGCAGCCGACACTGACTCAGAAAACACTAGTTTATTCAATAATTCAAATGTCTCCTTGCTATTTTTCTCAACACATTCATAATCATTACTTTTGCCAGTGCTTTGCGGCAAGCTTTATGAGCGTGGAATAGGCATATTTTCAGCCTCCCACATATTAAGTAATTCAATTAATATAAATGTCGAGAGTAGTCGACTAGAAAAATCTTTAGGTGGGGGCAGAAAAACACTAGTTTATTAAATAATTCAAATGTCTCCTTGCTTTTTTTTCCCAACACATTCATAATCATTACTTTTGCCAGTGCTGTGCGGTAAACTTTGAGTGCACTTGAGCACGGAATAGGCATATATATTTAGCCCCCCGCATACTTAAGTAATTAAATTTAATATAAATGTTGACATTAGTCAACTAAGGGCTTAAACAAACGACTAGAGAAATCTTTAGTTGGGGTTAATGCTAATATTCCCTCTTCCAAGTCTGTAGTATCACACGTCCTCCGTGTAATCCTGACTCTCTTCTCTTCATTCAGCTCATAAGGCTGTAGTCGTAGTCGTGAGGAGACCGCTGGGCTTCAGACTCGCGGGATGATTGGCAGAGGAGAAATGGAGAGAGAGACCCTCTCCCTGAGCCGTGATTAAAGTCCCTGAGATCTGTCCATTAGTGCACGGCTTCTTCACAAGATGTGTGGGCTGCTGGATATTGGGGTGCCACAGGAACCAGGGTTAAGACCTTTTCCTTTTCACTTTATGTGATGCCTGTCACATTTTTCATTTCAGCCTCCTAAATGGTTTCGCCTTCCTCTTTCCCTTCAACCTGAGATTTAAATGTGAGCAATCTTTCCGTTCCTCCACACTAAATAAGAAGGTTGAAATGAGCCTCTCCGTGGCTAAATACTCATCAGAAGCACAATCTTTTAACAGCGTTGAGTGTTGAATGGGTATCTTAGATCATATTTCCCATGCCATCGTTGATTAACGTTTTCTTTGAGGTAAACAAGTTTGGCAGATAATTTCCTCACCACTAGGAAATGCGTTCGTTGGGAAACCATTTATGGGACATTACTGGCGAAAAGCTCCTTCATTATGTCTAGTGAAGAACTGCAATGTTCTGGACACTTTCTGCTTCCCTCATGTGCCTCATGTGGTTTTGATTGGAAGCACTCGCTTCGATGAGCTTGAAATTGATGCGAGGTCTTCCAGCGATGACCTTTTCTTTACCAAAAGCCAGAGTCAATACAACACATCTGGGGAAGTCAATGAACTTTGACCTGGTGGAGGCTAAAATATCGAGCATTTTGATGTCAAGCTTTAGTTAAATGATTAGCATGGAGATTCATCAACACTAACATGATGAGTTTCACAAAGGCTAAAATCACATACTCCGAGTAGGTTCTGACATTGAATAAATAGCCTACTTTGAGTTTTGCGTATGTTCTATACAGTATGAATGTGTGTAGTATGGATGCGAATCGTCATGCTGTCATTATCATGTGACCTTTCAGCGTCAGTAGCGTCCCTTCACTGCCATTCGCATCTCTTATATGCACTTCAAGATCTCATCTTTCTGCCTACTGTTTTATAGATACTGTGAAATTGGACATACTACTCTTTACACACATAACATAGCTGGATCAACAGGCCTGTGGAAAGAGGCAATAAGGACCATCTGATTCAATCCTAAAGGAAGCCATTCTGCACATGATTTGCATAATTAGTGTGAAGTGAACCGCCCCCCCTTTTTGAAACGAGGTTTTGTGAATTAATATTATGCTCAAATGATCTGCTTCACAGATAAGTAAATAAGCAATCATGGAATAAATGAATCGAGACCATGTGAGACGGGTGAGCGATGAGATCCGACAGTTGTACAAATGATAATTAAAAGCCTGACTTGATGGAGAAGATGGAGAAAGAGACGGGCATCTAAATTCTTGGACTTTTACTCATAGTTTCCACGTGACGTCACATGCTCTGTGTTCATCGACTCGTATGTGTAGTTTGCATCATCAATAAGGTGTTTACTGAATTTGGTCTTTTAATATCACCATCGTCCACAAAAATACTGAAAGGCCCGGCGATTTTCCAGTCAATCATGACTACTGGATGTGGAATTTTTTATTACATTTTTTTTTTTCACTTTTTCTACTCGATAACACATTTTTAAGCTTGGCAAAAAAACCCACATTTTATATAAAAGTTTCTGGCATTTTTCAAATTGTATTAATTTACATGACCTTTCCAGGTCTAGAAATGAAGCCACCTCATATATCAAGATTTTCCAAATCCTGGTTCTTCAAAGAAAAACATTTGTTGAGGGGGTAAATTAAAATCTAAAATATCTTGATTTTTCGTAGGTTTAGCTGATTTTAAAGCATCTTGAGGTTGAGAACCACTGTTGTAGACATATATCTCTCTGTCATCAGTCTGCAGTGAACACAAGGTTTCTGTCATCCCTCCATCCCTCCATCTTTCCTCAGTTTAACAGGCACAGACCTGTTATTCTAACTTATCGACTCACCTGGCCGTATTCTTTCGCAAGCGCCCGTTGTTCTGCGTATTGATTGATCAGCTGTCGGGAATATGGATTTCTGCGGCTCGTGATGTGCCGTATTGATGGATAGACGTTCTCTCTCGACCCCAGACCTTTCTGTCTCTCTCTATCTTTCTCTCTCACACACACCTTTTGACTTGCCTTCATTCATCAAAAGGACGGAGATCAATGTCTGTAGTAATAATGGAAAGACGGAGCGGGAAGAGAGCTGGAGGAAGAGAGTCTCGGGACTGATAGATATATGAAATGATATGATGAGAGGGGTGGATGGATGTGATTTGAAAGAGTTTGGTCAACGTTCTTTTTTTCGTTGTTCTTATTTCACATACATTTTTCACTTCTATCACAAGTTTTATTTTATTTTATTATATATATATTTTTTAATTTAATTTATTCCTGTGATGTAAAGCTGAATATTCAGCAGAAATCTTTACAGAATCAGAAGTTCAAAAGTTATGTAAAAGATTTTTGATGAATTTATTGAATAAAAGAATGAATTCATTTTCAAGAAATCCCAAACTTTTGAACACTAACTTTGTCCAAACAAGGCTGTTATGTGATTTATATTTCTTAATATTTTTTTGGATTATATTTCTTTATATTATATCTATATTATTTTGTCTTCAAACTGCAGGGACATGTTTTTCCCAGAATATTTTTTTTTTAATGCGTTCTATCAGTCCAGATCCTCTGAAGTGTTGACAACATGTTTGGTTTCCGCTCCAATTCTTCATGAGAAGCAGTTGTAGTGTCTGTGTGTATGTGGGGAAAATCACTCATTTTAGACTTTGAATGAAGTGTGTCAGCTCGATGTCATCTTATTCATCACGAGTTTGATGACATCAAGCGTTCTGAACATTAGCCCACTGTAAACACCATGGGTGAGAGTGTGTGAATGTGTGTCAGAGACAGAGGAAGTTCAACATCCCAACTCTGTGATTGGACTCCGTGTGTTATCGAGGAGGTGGAGGAGAAGTGTGTGTGTTTGAGGATGAATGAAAGAGACGGGTGGGAGTGAACGTTCCTCCTCCTGTCAGGGAGCTGATGTGCTAATGTGCCCAAAATCACACACTAATAAGAACTAAACTGGATTCCTAAATTGAGAGAGAGGGAAAAAAAGTCTCTCCCTCTCTCTCTTCCGCTTACGTAACCACTCTTCCTTTTTTTGACTCCTTCGCTTATTAACAAGGACAGAGAGAGAGAGAATCAGGGATGTAAGATGTTCTCTTACACTGGCCTCCTTTAATAAATTGTTTCTAGTAAAGAAAGAAGATCCTTCTTGTTTAAAAAAGAATCTGAAAAAAATCAGGACATACTGTATCAAATGCTTTAAATGACATTTAAAAATATTCTATAATTTTTCATTAATATGAATGATATTCATGTTTGTCAGATGTTTATGTAAAGGTTTCGGTTTTGCATTATAAACTAGTTCTAAAGTCCTTATGATTTTTAATGTTTGTGAAAGAGTCTCTTCTGCTCATCAAAGCTGCATTTATTTGGTAAAAAATACAGTAAAACAGTGAAATATTATTCCAGTGTAAATCATCTGTTTTCTATGTGAATATACAGTAAAGTGTAATTTATTCCTGTGATCAAAGCTGAATGTTCAGCATCATTACTCCAGTCTTCAGTGTCACATGATCCTTCACACATCACTCTAATATGAGGATTTGATGATCAACAAACATTTATGATTATTATCAGTGTTGAACACAGTTGTTTTGAACATTGATATTTTAGTGTTTTATCTTTATCATTACTCCTGAACCAGATTTGACTTGTTCCCCATAACCTCGGTGACAGCCGTCTCAGATTCCCAAACGACACATAAACCGTTCTGATGAAACTCAAACTGAATTAAACCCACTTGACGTTTAAAGCGTCCGGTTCTGCGCACAAACAGCAGAATAAAACATTCTTTTGCTTGACTTGGCCAGAGGTAATGGAGGAACCAACAACGATACGCCTTCAATTATTGAAGTGTTTATGAAAGCTCCACAAAAACTGTCCTCTCAGCTCCGGTTTACATGCAGACAATCCGTGACATTTAAAAAACACAGCAATCAGCACGAGGGTTAAGCGGGACAGCAGGTCGAGAAACAAAGGTGTGTGTGTGTGTGTGTTTGTGTACCTACTTAACTATATTTTGGGAACAAATTGTCCCCAGAAGTGACTAAAACCTGACAACATTTCCAAAACCTCCTTTAGGAACGTCCTCATTTGTAAAAACCTCACTGGTATAAAAATAAAGTAAATGGAGTTTTTTTGAAAATGCAAAAATGCAGAAAGTTGTGTGTGATGGGTAGGGTTAGTGTGTGTGTGTGTGTGTGTGTGTGTGTGATGGGTAGGGTTAGTGTGTGTGTGTGTGTGTGTGTGTGTGTGTGTTTGTGTGTGTGTGTGTGTGTGTGTGTGTGTGTGTGATGGGTAGGGTTAGTGTGTGTGTGTGTGTGTGTGTGTGTGTGTGTGTGATGGGTAGGGTTAGTGTGTGTGTGTGTGTGTGTGTGTGTGTGTGTGATGGGTAGGGTTAGTGTGTGTGTGTGTGTGTGTGTGTGTGTGTGTGTGTGTGTGTGTGATGGGTAGGGTTAGTGGACGGGTTAGTGTGTGTGTGTGTGTGTGTGTGTGTGTGTGTGCGTGTTGTCAAACGCCTAACAACCACCCAAAACAGTGCCGCCACCTGTCAAAATTTCATTAGAAGATTTAAAATTGGATTTGTTCAATATCTGAATGCATTTCCCCACAAACTTTTGATTTGTCCTGTAGAACAGTTCTGTCACTCTGAATCCGCATTAATCCGAGCTGTCTGTCGTGTCTTCGATGCCTTCTAATCATGTTGACTCGGCTCGCTCCTCATACGGTGTTATGTAAGACAGCTCTCCGGCAGTCACATGACCCTCATATCAGCGACTGCTGTCTTCATTCCTGACGCGTGTTTCAAAATGAAGAAGTTTAGATGTGCTGAGATATAAAGAAATCTATGGGCTGATTTTTTTTTAATACGCTTTTTTTTTCTCTACCCGTCCTCCTACACCTCAGCAAAACTCTTGCATTTACTTGCTTAATTCTGAATCATCATTACAGGACATGAGGCAAAGCGGCTTTAAAGCTTTATATGTCAGTCTTCAGCCATTCCTTCACCGTTTAATGACCCTGATCTTCTGAAAAGCACATTAAGTTATTTCTCTCTTCGCTCTGACAGCTCAGAGGCTCTGGCGGGTGGATCGTGACGTCATGAGCGAGTCGAGCTTCAGTCAGTCACATCTCCGTCAGCACATGCACATCATGACTGAACACACACCGTCACAGCAACACATCACGACTGAACACACACCGTCACAGCAACACATCACGACTGAACACACACCGTCACAGCAACACATCATGACTGAACACACACCGTCACAGCAACACATCATGACTGAACACACACCGTCACAGCAACACATCACGACTGAACACACACCGTCACAGCAACACATCATGACTGAACACACACCGTCACAGCAACACATCACGACTGAACACACACCGTCACAGCAACACATCACGACTGAACACACACCTTCACAGCAACACACCGTCACAGCAACACATCACGACTGAACACACACCGTCACAGCAACACATCATGACTGAACACACACCGTCACAGCAACACATCACGACTGAACACACACCGTCACAGCAACACATCACGACTGAACACACACCTTCACAGCAACACACCGTCACAGCAACACATCACGACTGAACACACACCGTCACAGCAACACATCATGACTGAACACACACCGTCACAGCAACACATCACGACTGAACACACACCGTCACAGCAACACATCATGACTGAACACACACCGTCACAGCAACACATCACGACTGAACACACACCTTCACAGCAACACACCGTCACAGCAACACATCACGACTGAACACACACCGTCACAGCAACACATCATGACTGAACACACACCGTCACAGCAACACGACTCAAGCTAACACTGAAAATCTCTCGCAGCTCGTCTGATTGGCTGACTGCATGATTCTGGATACATTGGGAATCATGATTTGTTGTGATTTGTCACGATTCTCCTATGATTCTGAATAGACAACTAAACAAAATAACGTAATTTACTAGAGGTTCTGATCAAATGTTTATTGCTGCAGTCTATTTAAGAGGGATGCACCAATTTGACCGATACCGATAATTCTTTGTTTGCAAGCCGATAACCGATATATTGGCCGATAAATCTAGATCCAATTTCTTTTTTTAAATTGAGAGCCTGATTACAAAAACAAACGTCTCACAATTAAAATCCGTGTCCCGTGCACACGATTATAATGATCTTCTCAAGGAAATAATACATTATTTATCACCTTTAATATGTCGGGCAATGTTTTTTTTATCGGGCCGATAACATCAAAAATGAACCTATATCGTCCGAGACCGATATGGTGCCGGTATATCCCTACCGATATATCCCGATGAATAAATGATTAATATATATTTTTTAAATCGGTTGAGTGAATGATTCAATGACTCAAAGGCTTCACTTGTTTTATTACTGGATGAATAAGTGTTTTTTAACAGATCTCTTGAATGAATAAGTGTGTTTGTGAAGCGGCGCTGCTCAGACCGTTCTGTGTGTGACACCAAAGTACAGCGATATTTATGTCATTTTTATGTCATACACGGATGGTCTGAGTAGCGCCGCTTCACATCGAACACACCTAACTTTTATCCCAGTACTTCTGTGATCATTTGAATGATTGTAAGACAGAAATAATTATTCTGTGTGTTTGAGGCAAGATCGCAATCTTTTAACGATTAATGGTGCATCTCTAATTTGCACCATGACTCAAATCTCAATCTCACTGACCAAACTCAGAAAATCTCTTGCATCTGAATGGCAAATCTCATCCGAATGGCTGGCTTGGTTCCTCTCAATCCTCTTTTCCTGAATACAACTTTTCATTTGTGTGTGTCTCTGAGTCTGGCGCTGTCAAGATAATGTAAGAGCCAAGCAATCCGGTTTTGTGAAGGCTGTCGTGTTGCGTCGGCTCGGAGGGGGTCGTGTTTGTAAAAGCGGGCCGTTCGCCACCGTGACCCATTTCCAAACGACGCCAAGCTGATCAGAAAGAAGAGCGAGAATGACTGAGAAGTGCTGGTGAATACGCCTCCCCCTGTGCCGAAACCCAGGCAAACAGCTGTTATTAGGATTCAGCGGCTGCTGTGTGTGTGTGTGTGTGTGAGCATTTCCATACAAGCCTAGAGAAAAGCAAGCGCTCTTTACACCCCAGTGGCGGAGCTGAAAGTTTAATGAGGTCATAAAGGTCTGTATGGGGCTTCAACTTAATGCGCTTTGCCATTCTGTTGGCTTTAACGCTACGAGCGAGTGTATGCACGTACCGAGCGTGTGTGTGTGTGTGTGTGCGTGTGTGTGTGTGCTTATTAGAGGGATAATGTTTGGCCGATGAGTGTCCCGCAGGTCTCTGGACTCTGATTGGTGCGTTCTGTGCTTTATGTATATATGCAGATAAGCTTCATGGAAGAGAGTTTAACAACATGTGGCTAATCCCCTCTATTGAATTTTATGGTTCTCGTATTATAATTCTTTCAGTGGGATTTACATGTGTGTGTTGGGTTTGACAGGGAGATCAGTGCCCTTGTGACACAAGCACATCCTTCAGTCAGTCTTAGACGTCGTCTTTGTTTGTGAGGGTAAATTGGGTTTTTTTTTGCTCCCAGGTTCTGCTAATATCTAGAGGGAAGCGTAGTGCTTAATGTAATGAAGGTTATTTGCGGTGAGTACAGTTGTTAAAAAGAGATGGAATGTGTATTTTTGAAATCAAAGACGCCAGAATGATGTTCTTGCTCATTTTGGCTCGAATTTATAGAATAGTTCACGCATAAATGAAAATATGTCGTTCCAAACCTGTATGATTTTCTTTCATCTGTTGAATATAAAATGAAATGCTTAGCAGAATGTCCCAGCTGCTGTTCTTTTTGATAGTGAGTGTGAATGAGGAGTACGACTGTTGAGAAAGATTCTCCGTCAACAACCACTTAAAGTCCTGTGGTGAGAATCCAGCTTTTAATGTTGTTTATGTGTCTATGTGGTGTTTTTAATGTGCTTTAAGACAAAGCATGTGTAAGTTCATAAGTCGACACCATTGCTGAGTATTTCCTCCTTAAAACTGCAGTGAACCAAAGACAGTCTCAAAAACACGCTTTGAAATCGCTGGTGTTTCTGACGTCACAAACTACCTTGTAACCAATCAGATCAACGTGTGATCGTCAACCAGTGGATCTCTGAGCTGAGTGAGTGAGTGGAGGCGGGGTGAATTTGCATATTCATACTAAATGAGGCAAGGGTGTCGAGTTACATTCAAGATATTTTAAGGCATGAAGAATTTTTTTCTAGGAAAAAACTGCAAGTTTGCAGTCGATGGTAAGAAAAGGATAGTTTTGAGTCAAGTCACGTTTATTTCTATAGTGCTTCATACAGTTCAGATTGTTTCAGTGATAAACAGGAAAATAATCATATGAATAAGAATTAGATCAATAACGTGCACTTAGAAAATAGACTTTAAAAAGATCATCACATTTCAGATCTATCCATTTGCGTTCCACAAGTCCAAGGGTTTGGACCGACGATGGTGAGTAAATGATTTGAAATGTTTTGGGAGAAGGATTCCTTCCACTGCTTGTTTCTGCTGTTTCTCCGTCTCGTTGAATGACCTCACATGTGTCCGTGAGTCCCTGCGAGCGACTGCTCGTGTAGTTTGACCTCGTCTGTGGCTCTGCCTCGGTTAGTCTCTTCAAGGTCGAGTCAGTAGGGGTCCGTGTCAGCAGAAATCAAATGGCATCTTGTCTCCTAAACGTGGAGAGACCGAGCAACAGCTGTTCTGGAAAAACAAATAAAAAAATCACTCAAACCAACCGAGGTGAAGTCAGAACAGTGAAATTTATGTCTTTGTTTACCACAGAAAACCTTGGGAACGTAAAATACTCGACCTCAGTACATTTGACTTGGCAGTAACCGCAAGTCTGCCAGACTAGAGACGCTCTGAGTCACGCTGTATGATACTGTATCTATGATAAACGCTGTATGATACTGTATCTATGATGATACACGCTGTATGATACTGTATCTATGATGATACACGCTGTATGATACTGTATCTATGATGATACACGCTGTATGATACTGTATCTATGATGATACACGGTGTATGATACTGTATCTATGATGATACACGCTGTATGATACTGTATCTGATGATAAACGCTGTATGATACTGTATCTATGATGATACACGCTGTATGATACTGTATCTGATGATACACGCTGTATGATACTGTATCTATGATGATACACGCTGTATGATACTGTATCTATGATGATACACGCTGTATGATACTGTATCTGATGATACACGCTGTATGATACTGTATCTATGATGATACACGCTGTATGATACTGTATCTATGATGATACACGCTGTATGATACTGTATCTGATGATACACGCTGTATGATACTGTATCTATGATGATACACGCTGTATGATACTGTATCTATGATGATACACGCTGTATGATACTGTATCTGATGATAAACGCTGTATGATACTGTATCTGATGATAAACGCTGTATGATACTGTATCTAACACTGTATGATACTGTATCTATGATGATACACGCTGTATGATACTGTATCTATGATGATACACGCTGTATGATACTGTATCTATGATGATACACGCTGTATGATACTGTATCTATGATGATACACGCTGTATGATACTGTATCTGATGATAAACGCTGTATGATACTGTATCTGATGATAAACGCTGTATGATACTGTATCTGATGATAAACGCTGTATGATACTGTATCTGATGATAAACGCTGTATGATACTGTATCTAACGCTGTATGATACTGTATCTATGATGATACACGCTGTATGATACTGTATCTATGATGATACACGCTGTATGATACTGTATCTATGATGATACACGCTGTATGATACTGTATCTATGATGATACACGCTGTATGATACTGTATCTATGATGATACACGCTGTATGATACTGTATCTATGATGATACACGCTGTATGATACTGTATCTGATGATAAACGCTGTATGATACTGTATCTATGATGATACATGCTGTATGATACTGTATCTATGATAAACACTGTATGATACTGTATCTATGATGATACACGCTGTATGATACTGTATCTATGATAAATGTATCTATGATGATAAACGCTGTATGATACTGTATCTATGATAAATGTATCTATGATGATAAACGCTGTATGATACTGTATCTATGATAAACGCTGTATGATACTGTATCTATGATAAACTCTGTATGATACTGTATCTATGATGATAAACGCTGTATGATACTGTATCTATGATAAACTCTGTATGATACTGTATCTATGATAAACGCTGTATGATAGAAGTGCTCATCCGGCTTGTAATGAGGAGGCGTTCAGACGAGTGTTGTGATGTCAGAGCGTGTGCTTGTGTGAGGACTGACGCTGTCGATGCATGAGCCAAGCAAAGAGAAACAAGCGTTTGTGACGGCAATTAATTATGAATAATTCATCTTCTGATACACAAGCATGTTTGGTGAAATGATGGGAGAAATGTGGCATAGTCTAATACACTAATTAGGCAAACATGCTGTCATTCAAAAGTTGTTTTTCTTGCTAGAAATTCATACTTTTACTATAGGCAGGGACGCATTCAAGTCATCAAAACAGTAAAGACATTTATAATGTTACAAAAGATTTCTATTTAAAATAAATGCTGTTCTTTTGAACTTTTTATTAATCAAAGAAAAAACTGCATCACGGTTTCCACAAAATTATGAAGCAGCACAACTGTTTTCAACACTGATAATAATCATAAATGTTTCTTGAGCATCAAATCCTCATATTAGAGTGATGTGTGAAGGATCATGTGACACTGAAGACTGGAGTAATGATGCTGAAAATTCAGCTTTGATCACAGGAATAAATTACACTTTACTGTATATTCACATAGAGAACAGATGATTTACACTGGAATAATATTTCACTGTTTTTACTGTATTTTTGATCAAATAAATTCAGCAGAAGTTTTGTAAACTCTCCTGCAGCTCCTTCTTTCATCCCCATCTTTTATCAGACAAAAAAATTGGTTTCAGCTTAAACAGACGTTAACAAACAGACCACAGTTTGACAAAACCATAGTGTTTAAACTCAGTGCAGATGTATTTGTCTCTGCACGTTATGCTGGGAAAAGTGAGGATATTTTAGCATCAGAAATATATTTATATATATATATCTTGTTGTTTTGTGCAGATTTAAACACTGTTTTAGGAGTATTAAAGCATTATCTGAGCTGTCCATGGTGCTGAAACGCCCATATGTGCACACATGCCGCTGTCCATGGTCCTGAAACGGTGTTTCTCAGTGTAAACGCTGTCTTTGGTGCTGAATTATAGGCCTTGTCCAAGTGCTGATTCAGAGCTCAAGCTCTATTTGTGTCAAGGGCATCTTTTTAAAAATGTTGCCCGAGTTTGTTTACACAGTCCTGTACTTGTTCAAAGCGCTGAATAACAACATTCACTGGTGCACTGCTCATTTTAATTTAGTTTGTAAGCGGAGGTTCATATTAAGGCTTTGTAATTGTAAAAATACAGCAGAAATGACAAATGCCAGCTTGAATTTGCTTCACAGGCCTCTTGGGCTCTATTGCATTGTGGTGGTGGTGGTGTAAAACATTCCTTTTCCCTTTGATAATTATTGTTTAAATGTTGAACCAGCACATTGTGCCGCAGACCAGTTGAAATTGGTCAATATTCCTGTGCTTTGCAAAGCTGTCCGCGGTTATCATCTGATGACCGGTGCAGTTCGTCCACTAAGTGCAGCACTGCAGGTCTGTCAGTCCTCGTTTGAGCCGAATGTGTGCTCGCTCTTATTAAACACCATCAGCTCTATGTGTTCTGACAGTGAGAAAGAAATTGCACAACATATAATTGCAATTTAATGAGTCCTTCTTGTTTCTCTCTTGCTTTGTTTTTTTTCCTCCAGTTGTGTTGCTGAATTCCAAGGAGTCCCAGGCAGAGCTGGGTTGGACCTCATATCCTTCTAATGGGGTAAGACTTTCATGTCTATTATTTATTAGATTATTGTAGACTTTAAAGAAACTATAATAGTTCATTGCTGCAGCAACAAATGATAAAATCACGTCTGCGCACTATGAATGGAAAGCGTCAGGTTTAACGTAATTTTACAATAGTTAATTATGCATTTCTATGAACAAATCACATCTGAAATGAGCAGAAATATAGTGCATGAAACAAGCTGAGTGCTTTATATGAAGCTCTTCAAAGCGATGCAGAAGCGGAATGTTTAACGCGCCGGACACGTGTAGTTACTGATCAATAGGCTTTTTCTCTTTCTTTCTCCTTATCTTTAATGCCCTCTTTTTTCCATCTTTACAAGTATTTCTAGTTTCTTTTCCGTGTCTCCATTCCCCAACTGAATAACTTGCTCATGTCTGCTGTATTCCCAGTATGGACTGCTTTGCTCTCGCCAGATAAACCCATTTGTCATTTCTGTGTCCTGGTTCCCATCTTGCACCCCCTTCTCTCTGCCTCAATGCTAAAGCACGTGCTGAAGATTACATGCATAGTTTGATTCATAGCTGAGATGAGCAGTAAGCCTGACAGAGGACGTTTTAGCTCAGGACGACACGTTTTGTCATTCGTAACGTTATCTGTGAGGAGAAATGCTGCATGCTGGGGACTCGGTGCAAGCTGTTATTTGTTTAGCTTGTTAATTCTGGACCTGACAGCGATTAAATCCTCTGTCTCCTGCTCCCACCACAGCTGTGTGGTCACACACACACACACACACACACACATCTCTGTGGTTTTCAACAGGGTGTGTTGAAATGCTCTGCCACTCATTCTCGTGTCAGTGGAGAGTCTCTGCCAAACTGCTCAATTCCCTCAGAAACGAAGGATCTTCATTACACTGCAATTAATTGTGAAAACACTGAGAGTGTTCGTCTTCAGAGGCTCATTAGAATCTCTCTACCAGACAATGAGCTTGTTTGTGGTGCTGATTGAAGATGCTTTAGTCTTCTTCATGTATTGTGTGTTTGATATACTGTAGCTGATTTGCCGCTAATCTTTATACAGACCGATTGAACTGCACGCCTTATAAATATCAATACCAACATGTGATGCACTTATCGACATGGGCAGTGTCGGACACGTGTTGTAATATGTAGGCATGTAAGTCTACAGAGATTTGGTAATGTACATCGATGCATATCTTTTTATCATAGAGACCTTGATTCTTAAAACACAGTGAAAAGTTAAAAAAGTTATTTTGTAATTTTGTTTCTTTTTAAACCATTGGCATTAAACCAGCGCTAA
>NC_140216.1:565000-607500 GCF_951802725.1 Rutilus rutilus | reverse complement strand
CGCACACGCTCACATACACACACACACATGCTTACACACACGCTCTCACACACACACACACACACACACACACACATGCTTGCACACACGCTCACACACACACAGGCACGCTTCCTCAAACACACACACACACACACACACACACACACACATGCACTCTCGCACACGCTCACATACACACACACACATGCTTACACACACGCTCACACACACACACACACACACACACACACACACATGCTTGCACACACGCTCACACACACACACAGGCACGCTTCCTCAAACACACACACACACGCTCACATACACACACACACATGCTCACATACACACACACACACGCTCGCACACACTCTCACACACACACACACACACACACACACACACACACACACACGCTCACACACACATACTCACACACACCCGTGCAATTTCCTTCCTTTGAAAGAAATTAATCTTCTTTAGTTTGTTCTTTTTTACGTTTTTTTATTTGTTCCTCAGTTTCTTTTTTGTTCAGTCTGTTGTGTTTGTTAGTTTGTTTGTTTGTTATTTTATTTGTTTGATCATTCGTGCATGATCCTTTTTTGTACTTTTTGCTTCTTTCTTTCTTTCTTTCTTTCTTGCTGTTTTTTTGGTGTATTTTTTATTTATTTATTCCTTCAGTCTCTCATATCAGTTTGTCCCTCTCAGTCGTCAGGATGGGTGTGTTAACCGGCTGCTTTGCAGTGTGATGGGTAGATTACTGTGTGTGTGTGTGTGTGTGTGTGCGTGCGTGTGTGTGTAGGGAAGACAGCCAGTCATTTGTGGCTTGGCTCAGTCTTTGTTCTGGTTGGCATGATGCCACCGATGCCCATCTGGTCCAGTCTGTGATTCTTCCCTGGACACTCACTAGTGTTCATCATCTCTAGAGCTGTAGCTTTAAAACTCACACACTCGCCTGAGAGACTGATGATCATGGACAACGACGTACAGTTAGCGCACACACACACACACACACACACACACTTTACGACCGCATGCAAAACATGGGCTGTTGGAGCCGTTTGTCTCCTGGCATGTGGTGATGTGTGTGTGTGTGTGTGTGTGTGTGTGATATGGGTAGGGTTAGTGTGTGTGTGTGTGTGTGTGTGTGTGTGTGTGTGTGTGTGTGTGTGTGTGTGTGTGTGTGTGTGTGATATGGGTAGGGTTAGTGTGTGTGTGTGTGTGATGGGTAGGGTTAGTGTGTGTGTGTGTGTGTGTGTGTGTGTGTGTGTGTGTGTGTGTGTGTGTGTGTGTGTGTGTGGTATGGGTAGGGTTAGTGTGTGTGTGTGTGTGTGTGTGTGTGTGTGTGTGTGTGTGATATGGGTAGGGTTAGTGTGTGTGTGTGTGTGTGTGTGTGTGATATGGGTAGGGTTAGTGTGTGTGTGTGTGTGTGATGGGTAGGGTTAGTGTGTGTGTGTGTGTGTGTGTGTGTGTGATATGGGTAGGGTTAGTGTGTGTGTGATATGGGTAGGGTTAGTGTGTGTGTGTGTGTGTGTGTGTGTGTGTGTGTGTGTGTGTGTGTGTGTGTGTGTGATGGGAAGGGTTAGTGTGTGTGTGTGTGTGAGGGGTATTTCTGCAGGTGTCTGGGGTCGAACAGAACTGGATCTGTGCCACAGGGTCACCTTCACCCTCCACTGCCTATCCAGTGCTCTCTCTTTAACACACACGCTCACTGTGGGGAAAAACATCTCACAGGTTCAGTTCTCCACAGAGCTTCTAAGCTGTGACAGGATCCACAGAAGAGTGTCATACATAAATTACACACATTATCTCTGCTCCAAAACACAGTGAGCCTCCTCGCTGCCTACGCACTACACCCTTCTGAGGCAGCATCCCGACTGTCATGACGCTTCACAAGTCACTGATTTGGAGCGCTCTCAATAGACATCATCCCGCGCGACACACAAATACACTCTGCACGAGAGACTCGGGTTGATCTCAGTACAGTTGGATTTTTAGCATGCTGTTTATTAAACAAAAATGTAAATTTTCATCAGTTAGTGGCATTGCAAACCCAATCCGTTAATATTCAAAACAAAAATTAAGATGATGTTAATGAAACCAGAAGAGTCCTTCTATTAAAAGTTCATGCAACCCAAACATTGATGATCATTGATTTGGTTGTGAGTGCAGTGAGCTTGCAGAGAGGCTCCGCCCACACTCTCTTCTGATTGGCTGTGATTTTGGATTGATTTGGTTGTGAGTGCAGTGCGCTTGCAGAGAGGCTCCGCCCACACTCTCTTCTGATTGGCTGTGAATTTGGATTGATTTGTTTGCGAGCTTGCAGAGATTAAAACATTGATGCTCATAAAGACGTTGTAAATGTGATCCATATGAATTGAGCAATTTAATCAAAGGTTTCTGAAGAGACGCATTGCATTCATTGTATGTGATGAACAAATTTAATTTATGCTTTTATTGATGTATAAACATTCCTCAACACACACACATCAAATATGGTGTATGGAAGCTCAACTTTACTTTCTTGACGTGCAAGAAATATATTCACTAACCCAAACCCTAAATCTTGTGATTCTGAATGAAATAGTGCTCTCGTTTCTTCTGCCGCCTGGATCTGTTTTCACTCGGCTCGTTGCATTGCATTCTGGGATTGCACTGCGATGCTGCATTTAAACTCATCTTAGAAGACAGCATGATAACCGAAGCATTATAAGCCTTCACATACGATGTCCTGAAATGCTCCCAGTTTAGCTCACTGGCTTTTGGACCGAACACCGTCAGGATTAGCATTAGTGGCATCTGTCCACCTGTTTCATAAGCATTCTGCTCACGGTGAAAGAGTCTGTGTGAGGGGACAGTGTGTTCTCAGATTCCCTCAGTTAATGAAGATGTTCCTGCTCCTCCTGAAACTCCTCGTCAGCGGTTTTTGAGAGTTTCCCCATGGGATCCACACGGGTTCAGTTCAGTTAAGGTTTCCAGAAATGATCCCGTGTTTAGCTGATGAGATGTGAAGCAGAGGCTTTCAGTGCTCCTCACGGATGGAACGCTCTCAGCTGTTTCAGGATCAGACCTGTTAATCTCTTATTTGTTTATCAGCTTGCCGTGGCTTTTAACCTGTGAACCTGGAGTGTGAGAACGTGAATCTGCGTTCCAGCCTGTGTGAGTGTTTCTGCATAATCCAAGTGCTTTGTCCTGATCTGCTCCATCACTGATCTCTCAGTTACTGGTGTGAACTGGTGTGAACTGGTGTTTATCTCAGACTGGTGGCGTTCGAGTCTTGATCTCGTGTACAACGTGATCTTGCTCTGAATCTCTTATGGTCTTGATTCATTTATTGCAAATGTGGTAACGCTTTACAAGAAGGTTCATTAGCTAACATTAGTTAAGGTGTAAACTGACATGAACTAACCATGAGCAATACATTTGTTACAGTATTTATTAATCTTTGTTATTATTAGTTAATAAAAATACAGTTTGTTCATGTTAGTTCACAGTGCATTAACTAATGTTCACAAATACAACCTTTGATTTTAATAACGTATTAGTAAATGGTGAAATTAATATTAACTATGATATGAAGTATTGTTCATTCTTAGTCCATGTTAACTAAGGTAGTTAACTAATGTTAAATAACGAACCTTATTATCAAGTGTTACCCATAATGTAATAGTTTTACTTTATACTGCGTTTCTTTTGGCAACATATTTTTGTCACAAAAATGCATAGAGAATAATTTTTTTCTGTTAAATAAAAATCTCTCCACAATCAAAGACAGTAAGTAATTAATTGTTTTTAATTTGCATTAATAACTGGAATGTTTACAGCTTTATTATAACTCCATAATGGCTGTACACTGTTATAAAAAAAAAAATTCTGGATGCAGATGGCCATATGATATGCAAAATTACTGATTTGTTTTGCATTTTCAACCCATTTGTTACTGAGGTTTCCGAGACTGTCACATTTTCAACAGAATCCCATTTACGTTAGCCAGCTAGATAATGTTATTGCAGTGACATTCATGACTTACATAAGCAGAATTTACAAAGCAACATTCAAAAATACCACAGAAAGCCAAATGTTTAAGTTTGAATGGCACAAAAACGCTTGACAATATCAGCGAATGCAAGAACGCAAGCGCCGGCCCAATATGCCAAGTGTCTGGTTCTTGTCTAGGTCTGAGTCTTAGATGAGGCTGGTTTTGTGCTGGTTTTGTTCTGGTTTTGTTCTAGAGTCACACAGTGTCCAAACCAGACGCGACGCCACAATAAAAGGCATCTTTTCCATGTTAATCCGAGTTTTGTCCTAACGAGCTGCAACAGTGATACGCGACGATTCTATTTCTGTTTCCACAACGTCTCGGCTGGAACAACAACATTCTGTACACAGGATGACAATGATAATCTCAGGTACTGATTATATGATTTATTTAATGTTAAAAAAATTGTGACTTTGGATTGATTTTGTCATGTCTCAATCTGTATGGACAGATAAACTGCTTGTCTCTGGAGTCTGATCACATCTTGTCTGGTTAGGACACGGTGTAATGATGTCATTCATTATACAGAGTCTCAGGTTTCACACCACAGCATTGAGTGTGTGTGCGGATCTGCCACCTGTGCCGGCGAGAGTCTGACGCTGAAGTCTTATCCCGAGTGTCAGGACAGGTTTGTCTTATCCCAAGTGTCAGGATAGGTTTGTCTTATCCCGAGTGTCAGGACAGGTTTGTCTTATCCCAAGTGTCAGGACAGGTTTGTCTTATCCCGATTGTCAGGACAGGTTTGTCTTATCCCAAGTGTCAGGATAGGTTTGTCTTATCCCGAGTGTCAGGATAGGTTTGTCTTACCCCGAGTGTCAGGACAGGTTTGTCTTATCCCGATTGTCAGGACAGGTTTGTCTTATCCCGATTGTCAGGACAGTTTGGTCTTATCCCGAGTGTCAGCATAGGTTTGTCTTATCCCGATTGTCAGGATAGGTTTGTCTTATCCCGATTGTCAGGACAGGTTTGTCTTATCCCGAGTGTCAGGATAGGTTTGTCTTATCCCTAGTGTCAGGACAGGTTTGTCTTATCCCGAGTGTCAGGGTAGGTTTGTCTTATCCCGAGTGTCAGGATAGGTTTGTCTTATCCCGATTGTCAGGATAGGTTTGTCTTATCCCGAGTGTCAGGAGAGGTTTGTCTTATCCCGATTGTTAGGACAGGATTGTCTTATCCCTAGTGTCAGGACAGGTTTGTCTTATCCCGAGTGTCAGGACAGGTTTGTCTTATCCCGAGTGTCAGGACAGGTTTGTCTTATCCCGAGTGTCAGGATAGGTTTGTCTTATCCCCAGTGTCAGGATAGGTTTGTCTTATCCCGATTGTCAGGACAGGTTTGTCTTATCCCGATTGTCAGGACAGGTTTGTCTTATCCCGAGTGTCAGGATAGGTTTGTCTTATCCCGAGTGTCAGGATAGGTTTGTCTTATCCCGAGTGTCAGGATAGGTTTGTCTTATCCCCAGTGTCAGGACAGGTTTGTCTTATCCCGATTGTCAGGACAGGTTTGTCTTATCCCCAGTGTCAGGACAGGTTTGTCTTATCCTGAGTGTCAGGATAGGTTTGTCTTATCCCTAGTGTCAGGACAGGTTTGTCTTATTCCGATTGTCAGGACAGGTTTGTCTTATCCTGAGTGTCAGGATAGGTTTGTCTTATCCCGATTGTCAGGACAGGTTTGTCTTATCCCGAGTGTCAGGACAGGTTTGTCTTATTCCGATTGTCAGGACAGGTTTGTCTTATCCCCAGTGTCAGGACAGGTTTGTCTTATCCCGAGTGTCAGGACAGGTTTGTCTTATCCCCAGTGTCAGGACAGGTTTGTCTTATCCTGAGTGTCAGGATAGGTTTGTCTTATCCCGATTGTCAGGACAGGTTTGTCTTATCCCGAGTGTCAGGACAGGTTTGTCTTATCCTAAGTGTCAGGATAGGTTTGTCTTATCCCGATTGTCAGAATAGGTTTGTCTTGTTCTCCGTGTTGAGGGACTGCAGGCTGGCAGTTTTCCTGGCACTCGCTTGCCTTTGTGTTTTGTAGTCGTTTGCTGCATGTCAAACCCTCCTCCTCCGAACTGACATTTCCAACAGCACCTGCGTCCCTCAAAAGTATTTTTGGTGCTGCTCGCTCTCTCTCTAACACACACACACACACACACACACACACACACACACACACACACACACACACACACACACACACACACACACACACACACACACACACACACACACACACTCATGCGAGCCCATATGTGCTCACACTTGTGTCTGCCCACTCACACACACATAATACCCAGAAGTAATGGAAGGAACAGTTGCTCTGTCTCTCTCTGTTTTCACTTGCTCTATCTTTTCATCGTAATTTGTCACTTTCTGTCTTCATTTCACACTTTGAGTAGCTATCCATAAAGCCAGATTCATATTTTGAATAAAATGTTTTTATGTTTTGTTCGATCATATTTGAGTTTAAACTGGTAAGTTATGATTGTTTTAAAGTAATAGACTGGCAAAGAAATGAAAATTCTGTCATTATATTTGCTCAAACGCACCAGCTGTGTGAAGATGCTTCAAAATTCACCTTTTGTGCTCCACAAAAGAAAAATAATAGCATGAAGGTTTGAAATGATACAAGGGTGAATTAATGACAGAATTTTTATTTGCTCGAGGTTTTTGGTGGTTATGGCCTTTTTAAATCCTGATGTTTTACATGTTCCTTTCCCTAAAACCTATACTAAGTTAGTTTGACGTGACATTTTACACGCTCTAGTTTCATATGTAAATGACCTTCACAGTTGCTCATCATGGAGAGTCAAGCTGCTGAACAGTTCTCAAATATGTAAAAGTCATAACATCGAATGGATATAAACCATTTTTAGGGTGTGAAGGTTGGGTTATTAAGCATAACCGCTGTAAGATTTAGCATTTAACTTAATGATCTGGATAGACTGTGATATATATTTGCATTGTGAATGTTAGCGGACATATCTGTATAATTCATCAAACTCTTTTATTCACGACAGAGCAAGAGAAAATAGTTTTTTGTGATATAATGAATAGTGAAACAGATGATGGGTTTAATTGATTTTCGACAAACACAAACGTGATGTTGTGCATCACACTCACTCACTCACACTCACACTCACACTCACACTCACACTCACACTCACTCACACTCACTCACACTCACTCACTCACACTCACACTCACACTCACACTCACACTCACTCACACTCTCACTCTCACTCACACTCACTCACTCACTCACTCACTCACTCACACTCTCACTCACACTCACTCACTCACACTCACTCACTCACTCACTCACTCACTCACTCACTCACTCACTCACTCACTCACTCACTCACTCACTCACTCACTCACTCACTGTGTTGATGTCCAGTGTGTGTTGATGTCCAGTGTGTGTGTTGATGTCCAGTGTGTGTGTAGATGTCCAGTGTGTGTGGATATCCAATGTGTGTTGATGTCCAGTGTGTGTTGATGTCCAGTGTGTGTGTAGATGTCCAGTGTGTGTTGATTTGATGGATGACTGGTTTCTCTGGGGACTCATGATCTTCACGACCCCCTCGGTGAGGCTGAATCTCTCTGGTTTTATGAGGAGCCCAATCATCCCTCTGCCTGTTAAAGTAACCAGGCTGAACACACACCTCTGTTCCACTCTCGGCTCTTAAAGTTTAATTACACACAACTGAGATCTGCGCTTTCCCCAGACTATACACGAGCTCTCTTCAATTTTACACTTGACCTTAGATTTGGAATTCTTTTGCTTCGACCGTGTGTTCAGTATTGCATTCAGAGTCGAGCGCTGATGTGATATCAGTGTCTGACTGGATCCTCGTGCTCCGACTGCAGAAACACTGAGGGCCCTATTTTAACCATCTAAGCGCATGGTCTGAATCCACTTTTGCTAGTTTAACGACAAGGAAAATGATCGGCGCTCCCGGCGCATGGTCTAAAATGGTCGTCCCTATTCACTTAATGAGCAATGGCTGTGTTTTGGGATTTATGGCGTGGGGTTGTTTGGTGGAGGGGGGGTTATGGCGTGGGGTTGTTTGGTGGAGGGGGGGTTATGGCGTGGGGTTGTTTGGTGGAGTGGGGGGTTATGGTGTGGGGTTGTTTGGTGGAGGGGGGGTTATGGCGTGGGGTTGTTCGGTGGAGGGGGGGTTATGGCGTGGGGTTGTTCGGTGGAGGGGGGGGTTATGGCGTGGGGTTGTTCGGTGGAGGGGGGGTTATGGCGTGGGGTTGTTCGGTGGAGGGGGGGTTATGGCGTGGGGTTGTTCGGTGGAGGGGGGGTTATGGCGTGGGGTTGTTCGGTGGAGGGGGGGTTATGGCGTGGGGTTGTTCGGTGGAGGGGGGGTTATGGCGTGGGGTTGTTCGGTGGAGGGGGGGTTATGGCGTGGGGTTGTTCGGTGGAGGGGGGGTTATGGCGTGGGGTTGTTCGGTGGAGGGGGGGTTATGGCGTGGGGTTGTTCGGTGGAGGGGGGGTTATGGCGTGGGGTTGTTTTTCAGGGCTCGGCCTCTTAGTTCCAGTGAAAGGAACTCTTAATGCTTCAGCAGACCAAGACATTTTGGACAATTTCATGCTCCCAACTTTGTGGGAAGAGTTTGGGGATGTTCCTGTTCCAGCATGACTGCGCACCAGTCCACAGAGCAGGTCTATAAAGACATGGATGAGGAATTTGGTGTGGAGGAACTAAGCTCAACCCGATATAACACCTTTGGGATGAATTACAGCTGTGACTGAGAGCCAGGCCTTCTCGTCCAACATCAGTGCCTGACCTCACAAATGCACTTCTAGAAGAATGCTCAAAAATTCCCATAAACACACTCCTCAACCTTGTGCAAAGCCTTCCCAGAAGAGTTGAAGCTGTTATAGCTGCAAAGTGTGGCCAGCTCCATATTAAACCCTACGGATTAAGAATGGCATGTCATTAAAGTTCATGTTGTGTTTAGTGTTCCTGGATCAGTGGTAAAAATACCATGAGCTCTGAATACCAGTGGGAATGAATCCTGAGGGAATCGGACCTCAATGCTTCACCCTGGGAAAAGAGACCGGAGCATTGCTGGGAACACACTGGTGTCGTGTGTGTGCACAGTATGCATGTACAGTTTACAGTATGTGTATACATTATGCTTGTGTACAGTATGTGTACAGTATGTACAGTATGCGTGTACAGTGTACAGTATGTGTTAACAGTATGTTTACAGTATACAATATGCTTGTGTACAGTATGCATGTGTACAGTGGTGTGCAGTATGTGTGTGTACTGTATGCATGTACAGTGTACAGTATGCTTTACAGTATGTTTACAGTATGTGGGTTTACAGTTTACAGTATATGTACAGTGTACAGTATGTGTGTGTACAGTATGTGCATGTACAGTGTGTGTGTGTACAGTATATGTGTGTACAGTGTACAGTATGCATGTGTACAGTGTGAACAGTATAAGTGTGTACAGTATAAGTGTGCACAGTGCACATGTACAGTATGCGTGTGTACAGTATGCGTGTGTACAGAATGTGTGGGTACAGTATGTGTTTGTACAGTATGCGTGTGTACAGTATGCGTGTGTACAGTATGCATGTGTACAGAATGTGTGGGTACAGTATGTGTTTGTACAGTATGCGTGTGTACAGTATGCGTTTGTACAGTATGCGTGTGTACAGTATGCGTGTGTACAGAATGTGTGGGTACAGTATGTGTTTGTACAGTATGCGTGTGTACAGTATGCGTGTGTACAGTATGTGTGGGTACAGTATGCGTTTGTACAGTATGCGTGTGTAGAGTATGTGTTTTATACCAGTGAAAAACTGTGAGATGTCAGACTGCCTGTTTTATTTGTTGCTTTCAGTTTGACGTTAAACTCTTCTTTGGATTTAAAAATCCCCCACCATATTTAAATGCATATTATTTTGTAATGTGTTCTGTCAGTCTGAAGGATTGCGGTGGTGTTGATGTGCTCATGTTTGTTGTGTGTGTGTGTGTGAGGTGTACGATAGGGCCCTCGAGGGCTGCGGATGCTCTGATAGGTCATCGGAGGCTTTCCTCCATAAACACCAGCATTAATATCAGAACAGCGTCTGGACCGAGTGTGTGAGCAGAACTCGATTACGCTGCAGGGATTGGAGAGAACGTTATGACTGTCGGACTGACATCTCATTTGCAGTGAATCATGGGACTGTTCAGCCCTCGTCCTCCGTTACCCTGTATCTTTCTATTCGCTCGTCAGCCTGTTGTGTTTTCCTGCTTCTCTCCATTATTATTCTCCTCTCAGTCTGTTTGTTTAGTGGAAAATCAGTTGTTCTAGTGCCGGATTAAAGTCATTTCTCTCTTGTGCGTTTGGGTGTCGTGTAAATGTACATTTATATTTAATTTATTTATATATAAATAGTTTATACTTACAATTATATATAATAAATATTATTATTGAATATTAACACTTATTAAAAAAAATTTATACTTTGATATTACATACTATAATACAATATTATAAACTATTTACATATAAATAAATTAACCATATGTAATATTGCATCTTGTATGTGTACAGTAGGAATCAATTACGCTCCTCTTTCTGACTTCCACTGGTTTCCCTCTGACAGACTCACTGGTTTCCCTCAGACAGACTCACTGGTTTCCCTCAGACAGACTCACTGGTTTCCCTCTGGTTTCCCTCTGACAGACTCACTGGTTTCCCTCTGGTTTCCCTCTGACAGACTCACTGGTTTCCCTCTGACAGACTCACTGGTTTCCCTCAGACAGACTCACTGGTTTCCCTCTGGTTTCCCTCTGACAGACTCACTGGTTTCCCTCTGGTTTCCCTCTGACAGACTCACTGGTTTCCCTCTGACAGACTCACTGGTTTCCCTCTGACAGACAGACTCACTGGTTTCCCTCTGACAGACAGACTCACTGGTTTCCCTCTGACAGACTCACTGGTTTCCCTCTGACAGACTCACTGGTTTCCCTCTGACAGACTCACTGGTTTCCCTCTGACAGACAGACTCACTGGTTTCCCCTCAGACAGACTCACTGGTTTCCCTCTGACAGACTCACTGGTTTCCCTCTGACAGACTCACTGGTTTCCCTCTGACAGACTCACTGGTTTCCCTCTGACAGACAGACTCACTGGTTTCCCTCTGGTTTCCCTCTGACAGACTCACTGGTTTCCCTCTGACAGACAGACTCACTGGTTTCCCTCAGACAGACTCACTGGTTTCCCTCAGACAGACTCACTGGATTCCCTCTGACAGACAGACTCACTGGTTTCCCTCTGGTTTCCCTCTGACAGACTCACTGGTTTCCCTCTGACAGACAGACTCACTGGTTTCCCTCAGACAGACTCACTGGTTTCCCTCTGACAGACAGACTCACTGGTTTCCCTCAGACAGACTCACTGGTTTCCCCTCTGACAGACAGACTCACTGGTTTCCCTCTGACAGACTCAGTGGTTTCCCTCTGACAGACAGACTCACTGGTTTCCCCTCAGACAGACTCACTGGTTTCCCTCTGGTTTCCCTCTGACAGACAGACTCACTGGTTTCCCTCTGACAGACTCACTGGTTTCCCTCTGACAGACTCACTGGTTTCCCTCTGACAGACAGACTCACTGGTTTCCCTCAGACAGACTCACTGGTTTCCCTCTGACAGACAGACTCACTGGTTTCCCTCAGACAGACTCACTGGTTTCCCCTCAGACAGACTCACTGGTTTCCCCTCAGACAGACTCACTGGTTTCCCTCAGACAGACTCACTGGTTTCCCTCTGACAGACAGACTCACTGGTTTCCCTCTGACAGACTCACTGGTTTCCCTCTGACAGACTCACTGGTTTCCCCTCAGACAGACTCACTGGTTTCCCCTCAGACAGACTCACTGGTTTCCCCTCAGACAGACTCACTGGTTTCCCTCTGGTTTCCCTCTGACAGACTCACTGGTTTCCCTCTGACAGACAGACTCACTGGTTTCCCTCAGACAGACTCACTGGTTTCCCTCTGACAGACTCACTGGTTTCCCTCTGACAGACAGACTCACTGGTTTCCCTCTGACAGACTCACTGGTTTCCCTCTGGTTTCCCTCTGACAGACTCACTGGTTTCCCTCTGACAGACAGACTCACTGGTTTCCCTCTGACAGACAGACTCACTGGTTTCCCTCTGACAGACAGACTCACTGGTTTCCCTCAGACAGACTCACTGGTTTCCCTCTGACAGACAGACTCACTGGTTTCCCTCAGACAGACTCACTGGTTTCCCTCTGACAGACAGACTCACTGGTTTCCCTCTGACAGACTCACTGGTTTCCCTCTGACAGACTCACTGGTTTCCCCTCAGACAGACTCACTGGTTTCCCTCTGGTTTCCCTCTGACAGACTCACTGGTTTCCCTCTGACAGACAGACTCACTGGTTTCCCTCAGACAGACTCACTGGTTTCCCTCTGACAGACAGACTCACTGGTTTCCCTCAGACAGACTCACTGGTTTCCCCTCAGACAGACTCACTGGTTTCCCCTCAGACAGACTCACTGGTTTCCCCTCAGACAGACTCACTGGTTTCCCTCAGACAGACTCACTGGTTTCCCTCTGACAGACAGACTCACTGGTTTCCCTCTGACAGACTCACTGGTTTCCCTCTGACAGACAGACTCACTGGTTTCCCTCTGACAGACTCACTGGTTTCCCCTCAGACAGACTCACTCACTGGTTTCCCCTCAGACAGACTCACTGGTTTCCCCTCAGACAGACTCACTGGTTTCCCTCTGGTTTCCCTCTGACAGACTCACTGGTTTCCCTCTGACAGACTCACTGGTTTCCCTCTGATAGACTCACTGGTTTCCCTCTGACAGACTCACTGGTTTCCCTCTGACAGACTCACTGGTTTCCCCTCAGACAGACTCACTGGTTTCCCTCAGACAGACTCACTGGTTTCCCTCTGACAGACTCACTGGTTTCCCTCTGATAGACTCACTGGTTTCCCTCTGACAGACTCACTGGTTTCCCTCTGATAGACTCACTGGTTTCCCTCTGACAGACAGACTCACTGGTTTCCCTCTGACAGACTCACTGGTTTCCCTCTGATAGACTCACTGGTTTCCCTCTGACAGACTCACTGGTTTCCCTCTGACAGACTCACTGGTTTCCCCTCAGACAGACTCACTGGTTTCCCTCAGACAGACTCACTGGTTTCCCTCTGATAGACTCACTGGTTTCCCTCTGACAGACTCACTGGTTTCCCTCTGATAGACTCACTGGTTTCCCTCTGACAGACTCACTGGTTTCCCTCTGATAGACTCACTGGTTTCCCTCTGACAGACTCACTGGTTTCCCTCTGACAGACAGACTCACTGGTTTCCCTCTGACAGACAGACTCACTGGTTTCCCTCTGACAGACTCACTGGTTTCCCTCTGACAGACAGACTCACTGGTTTCCCTCTGACAGACTCACTGGTTTCCCTCTGACAGACTCACTGGTTTCCCTCTGACAGACTCACTGGTTTCCCCTCAGACAGACTCACTCACTGGTTTCCCCTCAGACAGACTCACTGGTTTCCCCTCAGACAGACTCACTGGTTTCCCTCTGGTTTCCCTCTGACAGACTCACTGGTTTCCCTCTGACAGACTCACTGGTTTCCCTCTGATAGACTCACTGGTTTCCCTCTGACAGACTCACTGGTTTCCCTCTGACAGACTCACTGGTTTCCCCTCAGACAGACTCACTGGTTTCCCTCAGACAGACTCACTGGTTTCCCTCTGATAGACTCACTGGTTTCCCTCTGATAGACTCACTGGTTTCCCTCTGACAGACTCACTGGTTTCCCTCTGATAGACTCACTGGTTTCCCTCTGACAGACTCACTGGTTTCCCTCTGACAGACTCACTGGTTTCCCTCTGATAGACTCACTGGTTTCCCTCTGACAGACTCACTGGTCGCAAATTGGTCGTTCATCCACGTTGGTTAAAGATGTCACGCAGGTGTTGGAGTAATAACTTCTTTTAATGAATTTGAGAAGTAACGCTAGATGTTTTTCTATAAATGACGCACATGGCATCTGAGGACTATTTCTTATTTTTCTCAGTTATTTTGCTTTATTTCCAGATTCACTCATAGACTCGTTCTTACACTAGAGCTCGTTCACACATGCGCACTCTTCAAAAACGACGCTTTAAATCACGACAAACTAAACGACGTAAATGATATTTGTATGTATTCTAAATAAAAGACACAGATTGTACTGAATGTCATCTTGCTTATTTTGCTCAAGCTCAGGATTTATAGAGTCCACATGTCATGCGAACTGGAAACTCTTCTTCTGACCACAGGTCGAGATCTGTCGCTCAAACACACAACTCTGCGATGCTGTTGTGAATGTTCGTTAGAACGATGGTTTCGGGAAACACCGACTCGTTGAACTGCTGATAACGACACAACTCGTGACAATAGTTGGCTAACGATGCTTTTGGAGAAACACACGCCAGTTTGGCATTTAAGAGATGAACCACTTCCCATCATCCTTTGCTGCTGCACAAACGCAGTGGTAACTTTCTGTGAGCTTCAACCGGTAATGATCATTTCACACTGATCTGGTTCCACTCCGGCCCACCCGGCAATAACCCCATTTAACACTCAGATAAATGTCTCTCTAAGAACCTCGGTCCCGTAAACCCTCTCGTTCTGTGAGAGAGATGGACAGGGGAAGGAGTTTACCGTGACACCAGGAGGTGAGGAATAAATTCAGTGTGACTGCGGCGATAAGGGTCAGGAACGGGAACACGTTTAATCTGTGACCTTCAGGTGGAGGCATTTGCATATTATCAGGAGGAAAAGGTGTGTGTGTGTGTGTGTGTGTGTTTGTCTGGAGTTGAGACGTCTCCGAACCCCCCAAACATCTCCAGCTCATTTCCAATTCCTGGATAGATGCTGTATGCAGATTAGTGCAGTAATGCGGTTATCTCACACACACACACACACACACACACACACACACACACACACACACACACACACACACAGACACACACACACGCGTGCGGAGACACACACACACACACTCGCACACGCTCAGGCTTTGTTGTCCCTTTGAATGCTGGAGTCTGGCTTTGGAATGAGTTTTGGGATGAGCTGATCCCTATTGAGAAGGTGGTTTTTATTGAAATGTGATTCTCTCTCTCTCTCTCTCTCTCTCTCTCTCTCTCTCTCTCTCTCTCTCTCTCTCCCCCACCCCCTCTCTCTCTCTCTCTCTCTCTCTCCCCCTATCTCTCTCTCTCTCTCTCTCTCTCTTCATTCCTCACCCGCTGGAAATGTGATTCCGCTCGTCTTCCTCTAATAGGATTGAGGTGAAACTAAAGAAGGCGCTGTCTTGAATGTGATTGGAACGTTGTAAAGTTGATGGAAATTAATTCTGACTTATGATGTGGGAATTTCTGCTGCATACAAGTTTGGAGAAAAATCCTTAAAAATCTTTTAAAGTATATGACTACCACAAAATTTCAAGGAATTTTATAAATTTTGATTTTAAAGGGCTAGAAAATATAACAGAGCGTGATCCCGTCTTATCAGTGTATGAGAGGAAACTCCCATAGAAGATGCAATATTGCTTGATATCTTAAGGCCGTGGCGTCTGCAAGAAAACACTGGGCTCTATCATACACCCGGCGCAATGCAGCGGCAAGTGCGCCGCAAGTGTGTTTTGCTAGTTTCAGCCCGACGCAGTTTTCATTTTCTCGTCCTGCGCCGCGCTGTTTAAATAGCAAATGCATTTGCACCCATTTGTGTCCATGAGCTACTGGTCTGAGAACGAGTGTGTGTTCTGGAGCATTGTTGGAGCGTTGCTATTGTGAGGAACAGAAATAGACTGAGCCATTGACCGACTGAAACCTGCTCTAAAGTCAATGGCGCAGTATATATATATATTTTGGTTATATTTTGGCTCTGATTGGTTTATTTCACGTTATGCCCAAAACACACCCATTACTCATTAAGAGAATAGGGACGACCCTTTTAGACCGTGCGCCGGGAGCACCGGCCATTTTCCCCGTCGTTAAACTAGCAAAAGTGGATTCAGACACGCGCTAAGTGAACTTGCACCATGTGCTTTAGAACATGCGCTTAGATCGTTAAAATAAGGCCCAAGATGTTAAAGTGCCCTATTCTGCTATTTTAAAAGTCTCCTACAGGTTTAAATGCATCCAAGGTCAAAAACACACTTTAATGTCCTCATAATCTCCACTGCAGCTTCAGCTCTTTTCTCTCAGCGTCTGAAACGCTTCCATCAAGGATTCAGTCTCTGTAAGCCCCGCCTCTCTGAGAGCTGCTCTGCTCTGATTGGTCAGAAAGCAAACGCTCATTATCATATCTGAATCTCAGCTCTTGATCACAGTGATACGAACAGTAACGATGGCGTGAGTTTCACCGTATCAATCTTAGAAAACAGCGTCTTCTCCACATGAACAACACGAACCAAACTCTTCCAGTCTCAGATACACTACAGTGTTTGAGGGCGGGGCTAAGAGACGCTGTTCAGCCAATGGGGTGACATTATGCAAATGAGTTAAAACTATACGCAGGTTCAGCAGGAAGTGAGACTGAAGTACTGACGACTCGATTCAGTTCAAATTCACTTCTTTCTTTTGGCAGACTCAAACTCCCAATACTGTAAAGTGCACGACCCGCTGTATTAAACACTGCAGGAAGGGTAATATCCCAAACGCAGTAGAGGAGACAGAGCTAGAGTCCCGATGCAGGAACGGAATAGTTCAACTTTTAATAGCATGTCTTTTTCCAGTAATATGAAGCAGATGGACTCTCTTTGTTTCAGGACATTTGTGTTTCCTGTCCTAGTGTGTGTGTGCGTGTGTGCGTGTGCGTGTGTGGTACATCCATTATCCAGGGTACGTGTGTGTATGTCGGGTCGATCGGGAGAGCAGCGGGAAATGCACTGCTCTAGAAAGGGATTGATCGTGTGTGTGTGTGTGTGTGTGTGTGTGTGTGTGTGTGTGTGTGTGCTCTCAATGCCAATTACACTCGCACCTCGGACTGGTGTGACCTCACCCATGTTGGCACCGTATGTATTCCCAGTGGACTCTCCACAGGTTTACGTTCCCAGAGGACACTCTGTTTTCTCTCTCTCTCTCTCTCTCTCTCTCTCTCTCTCTCTCTCTCTCTCTCTCTCTCTCTCTCTCTGTAGTTGTTCCTGAGTGGGGAAAAGTTCAGCTAATGGCTTCGTTTAGAGAGTTCAGACAGACAGACAGGAGGAGATCGATAGAGAGAGACGCGACACACACACACACACACACTGTGAGCGGTGGCTGAGTTTTCCTCAGGAGTCTGACGACAGGAGGGATGATGTTTACTTCAATCTTATTCTTTCTCCGGATCAAAGCTTGATTTTTCTCTCTTTCTTCATCCTCACTCCTCCTGTCTCTCTGTGTTTTACACATTAGCTGTGTTTCGTCGACATCGCATTCGCATCGTATTCGAAACGGACCCTCAGATAAGAAGCATTTAAATTCTGTATTCATACTGGAAGCACTAATGTCTGACAATATAAGAACATGATTGATAATTAAGTTTAGGTCTGACTGATAGAAAACACTAAAGTGTTTATGAATAATTATAATTTTGTTTTATTATATTATATCTATTATAGCCTAATTATACATATTGTTAAAATTAAAATCCTAAAAATAATTACAAGTATTCTTAGCCACCCTTTTAGTATTTAATAAAATTATAGTGTTGGCACATAATAACTCAATTCTAGAATATGCACAAGTATTGTTTTGAATTCACCCATTTTAATTAGAACTGTTTTTATTGTGTTTTCTCAATATTGTATGCATTTATAATTATATATAAGTTATTTTTTTCATTTTATATGATATTATATATTTTTTATATTATACATTTAATTATATATTTCATTTTATTTTTATATTTATTTTATTTTTCATTTTATCATTATTCAAATATTATTTTATATTATATTATATTATATTATATTATATTATATTATATTATATTATATTATATTATATTATATTATATTATATTATATTATATTATATTATATTATATTATTGCCCCATTTTTGGATAAGGATATGGAGATGTGGACATATGGAAATAGCAAATCTTACTGTAAACCATCATTAATTCATGACTTCCCCTTTTCTTGAGTGTGTGTGTGTGTGTGTGTGTGTGAGAGAGAGAGAGAGAGAGAGAGAGAGAGAGAGAGAGAGAGAGAGAGAGAGAGAGAGAGAGAGAGAGAGAGAGAGAGAGAGAGAGAGAGAGTGTGTGTGTGTGTGTGTGTGTACCTGTTTTTCTATCCCGGTGGGGACTTCAACCTGAATGCACACAGACTCATGGGGACTCGTGTCACAGTGGGGACCTAAATAGAGGTCATGGGTAAACAAGCTTATAAATCATACAGAATGAGATTATTTAGAAATGTAAAAATGCAGAAAGTTTTCTGTGATGGGTAGGTTTAGGGGTAGGGTTAGTGTGTGTGTGTGTGTGTGTGTGTGATGGGTAGGTTTAGGGGTAGGGTTAGTGTAAGGAGATAGAATATACAGTTTGTACAGTATAAAAACCATTAAGTCTATGGAGAGTCCCCACAAAGATAGTGAACCAGACATGTGTGTGTGTGTGTGTGTGTGTGTGTTTGTGTGTGTGTGAGAGAGAGAGAGAGAGAGAGAGAGAGAGAGAGAGAGAGAGAGAGAGAGAGAGAGAGTGTGTGTGTGTGTGTGTGTGTGTGTGTGTGTGTGTGTGTGTGTGTGTGTGTGTGTGTGTGTGTGTGTGTGTTTGTGTGTGTGTGAGAGAGAGAGAGAGAGAGAGAGAGAGAGAGAGAGAGAGAGTGTGTGTGTGTGTGTGTGTGTGTGTGTGTGTGTGTGTGTGTGTGTGTTTAATGTTTAATGCATACTGTATTGCAGTATGAGCGTGTGAGAGCCACATTAGGCCCGGATGGAGGGTTTTCTAAAGCTGAAATCATTCCCTCAGAAAAAGGGAAATATGTCTTTTCTCTGACGTGACACGGTCGCCTCGAGCTGTGTTTAGACACACACTTACAGAACACACTGATTCTGGCCGACTCTTTCATTTATGAAGTGTTCAAGCATGAAAAGCATTATGTCTGTCTGGTGACTTTCTTGTCAGTCCATGTTTACCATGAAAAGGACACGCGTGTTCTGAGACTCGGCGTTTAACATCTTCTAAAGGCCACAGAAACCCAGGCTGAAGAACATCTAATGCAGTGGAGATCAGACAGCTCTCAGGATCGCTCATCTCTCAGTAGGAGGTCTTTAAAGTTTACACGCCAACAGAAATATTTAACATAATGATTCGCCTCAAACCACCTCTAATGTAGAACGAGTGTTCGGGCGACGGCACAAAGGAAGTGCAGATTCACTCTTACTTCAGTATGGAGTTCATGCGCTGTATGTTAATTAATCATGAAATCAGGCTTTTGTTTGGTTAGATGCCATATTTAATGTGACTCAAACAAAAACGAGGCTCTTTGGGATGACAGATCTGCATAATTTAATGTATTCATAGCAGTAATGTCATAAACAGGATGATAAAAATATTATGCGTAAAGTAGCATACTTAAGTATTTACATACTTGTGCTTACAAGCTTGAACTGCAAAGCCATACAAAAAAATTATTTATTTGTACTTTTACATTTTTTTTATTGAATTTCATTTAATAGATTTTTTTTAATAAATTTTTTATTTTATTTTATAAACTTAATACAATTATTTTAATAAATTATAATTAAGAAAATGATAAAATTATTTTATAGATTCATAAAAAATAATAATAATAAAAAATAATTAATTTAAATTCAAACATTTTTCACCCCTGTATGCTGTATTGTTATGCGATAAAATCCTATTTAAAAATCTTAACGTACTGTCAGATATTGTTTAGCCTTTAGCTGGTCTCTGGAGCAGAACCCTTAAACACACACATTTATTCTGCCCTAAAAGTGCCGTTTGTGTCATTAAGCTGATCATACGGAGCCGTCGCTGCTGATACAGTACAGAAGATGTCTGATGTTCGACAGAGTTTTCATTTTCTGAACTATTTCTTTAAAGTGATTTAATTATGTTAAAAAGCTCTATTGTGTCCCATAGTTCCTCAAGGTCACTACTTTACAGCTCTACAGATATACTAAATACAGGACATGGAATAATAGTAATAAATAATTTCTGATATATTTGACTACTGAGACGCTGTTCTTCACACACACGTGTCTTTCTCTCACACACACACACACACACACACACACTGAACCTGTTGCGGTTCTGGATCAGTGCACAGACTCATAATGACCCTGGAAAAGCTGATCCCTGATCATATGTTTTCTGTGTTTGATAGTGTGTATTGATCCTCAGATGGACAGTTAAGCTCTCGCTGGAGCTCGACAGAAACACAATGACCTGCTGGTAAAGGTTAATGTCATGTTTTGAAAAGGGATTGAGGTAAAACGAGTGTAAACGATGGCAATGCAACAGCTCTACTCGTCTGTTTCTCTAGTGTTTCTCTCGGGCATTAATACATTCTCTTTCCTTGAATTTAAATATAATGGTATGTGTACGATTTTTAGCTCTTTAACAGTCATAATTTAGTTTTTCATGACATTTTTTTATCTTTTACTCTACTTTTTCCATCTTCGGCATGCAAAATCCCTTTGTTCAGCGGTGTAGGAATGATCTGGAAAAGTGGGTGTGGCACAATATAAAACTTGTAAGCTTTCGTCATGAATATTAATAACATGACATCAGTCCATATACTGGATATATATGAAATGGGGCAAGGGATAGAGTTCTGGTAAATGTTGTTACTATTACATTATTATTAATGTTTGGCTTTGATAAATGTTCAGAGTAAACCAGGGAGAAAGTTTTGCATCGTAAATGATAATAATAATTATAATTTAAATATAATAATATAAATGCACATTTTTAAATGTTATTTAATGTTATTTTAAATGTATTTTAATGCAAGTATTAAGTTTAATTTAATGCAATTTATTATTTAATTTAATGCAATTTTTTATGCATTTTAATTAATGTAATAATAATAATAATTTAATGGATATTTTTTATTTAATGTAATGCATTAATGCGTTTTTTGTTTAATGATTTTTTAGTTGATGTAGTAGTAATATTAATAATATAATGTAAATTAATGCATTTTTTATTTAATTAAATACACTTTTTTAAAATCTAATTAATGCATTTTTCTTAATGTAATTGAATGCAATTAATAAAATTTTAATAAACAATAAAACATTTTTTTTTTTTTTTTTATGCAATGCATTTATACAAGGAAACTATGATAACAGTAACATTGATAAAGATGATGAATACCCTAGAAGACAAGAGCAAGATCAAAATGTTTTTCCATGATACGACCCCTTAAATGCATGAGGTGTGTGTGTGTGTGTGTGTGTGTGTGTGTGCGCATGAGAACCGGTGGGTGTTCTCGTTTTCTCCTCCGTATAGACGGGGTTATCAGAAACTCCCGCTCTCATTTGTCTGAGAAGCAGCCAGGCAGAACACCAGACAGGACCGGTGTGTGTGTGTGTGTGTGTGTGTGTCTCAAACTGAGAGACTGTGTGTGTCTCAGACCCTGATCCCAGTGTCACGTCTCCCGGAGTCGAAGCAGCTCGATCACCAATCAGAGGAGGATGGACAGATCAGGGTCAGCAAATGGAAAAACCCTGAGAAAAGAGGGATGAGGAGCAGAAGAGTGTGGAGCAACAGATCGTGTGTGTCTGGAGTCCCGCTGAGAGAACGGGCCGGTTTCGAGTGTTTGGACGTCTCTGTAAAAGAGGTGTTTGATGTGTGTGTCAGAGTCGCTCACACACACTCGTATCAGAGAGAGAGACAGCCACGAATGCACCGCTGTGAGGGACGAGTGTCCTGCTGTTAAAACACTGTCTTTCTGCATGTTTGTCATCCCTTTCTTCCACTCGTTCTTTTTGATCTGGCTCTCTGCATCTTTATTCCCTCCAGCTCCTACTTTTCCTCCAACATCTTCTGGCCTCGATGTGTCTCTGCTGGCTTTGACATTCAGCAGATGCTGCGGTGTGTGTGTGTGTGTGTGTGTGTGTGTGTGTGATACACCTCTCCCCTCAGGTTAATCTCATGTCGTTTCACTCTCTGATGGCCTCGGACACATTATTGCTCTCCTTTCTCCACGGGTGTTTGGGATCCGCTCGTTCTCTTCTGTTCAGGTCGTGTGCCTCTGGGCGAGTGCATGAGATTGCAGTGAGAGGTGACACACACACACACACACACGACCTGCTGTACATCACAGAGGTGGATCTGAGCTTCTGATTGGCTCTTTCAGTCTGATATGCTGTGCTGAATATGGTTGTACAATCTAGGGATGCACGATATATCGGCCACCAGATCCGTATCGACCGATATATATTCATTTTTAATGTTATCGGCCTGATAAGAAAATTTGTCCGATATATTAAAGCAGATAAATAATGTATTTTTCCTTCAGCTGAGACGCTTCAGATGCGACTGTTCAACATGATGGGAATCACTTCAGAAAAGGAAAACCCAGTTCAGTGTAACGTGTGCAGCGCAAGTGTCGTATCAACTACAGAAAATTATAATGAGAATATTGTAATTGTGTGTTTAGGACACGGCTTTTAATGGTGAGATTTTTGTTTTATTAATCAGGCTCTCAAAATTATATACAAATTTGGATTTATTTAGATTTATCGGCCAATATATCAGTTATCGGCTTTCAAATATAAAGAATTATCAGTATCGACCAAAATGTTCATATCGGTGCATCCCTAGTACGAACACAGTTTGCGTTGTGCGAGGTTGGTGAATCTGTGCTGTATGAATCTGTGCTGTATGAATCTGTGCCGTATGAATCTGTGCTGTATGAATCTGTGCCGTATGAATATGTGCTGTATGAATCTGTGCCGTATGAATATGTGCTGTATGAATCTGTGCCTTATGAATCTGTGCTGTATGAATCTGTGCCGTATGAATATGTGCTGTGTGAATATGTGCCGTGTGAATATGTGCTGTATGAATCTGTGCCGTATGAATATGTGCTGTATGAATATGTGCTGTATGAATCTGTGCCTTATGAATCTGTGCCTTATGAATCTGTGCCGTATGAATATGTGCTGTGTGAATATGTGCCGTGTGAATCTGTGCCGTATGAATATGTGCCGTATGAATCTGTGCTGTATGAATCTGTGCTGTATGAATCTGTGCTGTATGAATCTGTGCTGTATGAATCTGTGCTGTATGAATATGTGCCGTATGAATCTGTGCCGTATGAATCTGTGCCGTATGAATCTGTGCTGTATGAATCTGTGCTGTATGAATCTGTGCTGTATGAATCTGTGCCGTATGAATCTGTGCCGTATGAATATGTGCTGTATGAATATGTGCTGTATGAATCTGTGCCTTATGAATCTGTGCCTTATGAATCTGTGCCGTATGAATATGTGCTGTGTGAATATGTGCCGTGTGAATCTGTGCCGTATGAATATGTGCCGTATGAATCTGTGCCGTATGAATCTGTGCTGTATGAATCTGTGCTGTATGAATCTGTGCTGTATGAATATGTGCCGTATGAATCTGTGCCGTATGAATCTGTGCCGTATGAATCTGTGCTGTATGAATCTGTGCTGTATGAATATGTGCTGTATGAATATGTGCTGTATGAATCTGTGCCGTATGAATATGTGCTGTATGAATCTGTGCCTTATGAATCTGTGCTGTATGAATCTGTGCCGTATGAATATGTGCTGTATGAATCTGTGCCTTATGAATCTGTGCTGTATGAATATGTGCTGTATGAATATGTGCTGTATGAATCTGTGCTGTATGAATCTGTGCTGTATGAATATGTGCTGTATGAATCTGTGCCGTATGAATATGTGCTGTATGAATCTGTGCCTTATGAATCTGTGCTGTATGAATCTGTGCCGTATGAATATGTGCTGTATGAATCTGTGCCGTATGAATATGTGCTGTATGAATCTGTGCCTTATGAATCTGTGCCGTATGAATATGTGCTGTATGAATCTGTGCTGTATGAATCTGTGCCGTATGAATATGTGCCGTATGAATCTGTGCCTTATGAATATGTGCCGTATGAATCTGTGCCTTATGAATCTGTGCTGTATGAATATGTGCTGTATGAATCTGTGCTGTATGAATCTGTGCCGTATGAATCTGTGCTGTATGAATCTGTGCTGTATGAATATGTGCTGTATGAATCTGTGCTGTATGAATCTGTGCCGTATGAATATGTGCCGTATGAATCTGTGCCTTATGAATCTGTGCTGTATGAATATGTGCTGTATGAATCTGTGCTGTATGAATATGTGCTGTATGAATCTGTGCTGTATGAATCTGTGCCGTATGAATATGTGCCGTATGAATCTGTGCCTTATGAATCTGTGCTGTATGAATATGTGCCGTATGAATCTGTGCTGTATGAATCTGTGCTGTATGAATATGTGCTGTATGAATCTGTGCTGTATGAATCTGTGCCGTATGAATATGTGCCGTATGAATCTGTGCCTTATGAATCTGTGCTGTATGAATATGTGCTGTATGAATCTGTGCTGTATGAATATGTGCTGTATGAATCTGTGCTGTATGAATCTGTGCCGTATGAATATGTGCCGTATGAATCTGTGCCTTATGAATCTGTGCTGTATGAATATGTGCCGTATGAATCTGTGCCTTATGAATCTGTGCCGTATGAATATGTGCTGTATGAATCTGTGCTGTATGAACATGTGCCTTATGAATCTGTGCTGTATGAATCTGTGCCTTATGAATCTGTGCCTTATGAATCTGTGCCGTATGAATATGTGCTGTATGAATCTGTGCCGTATGAATCTGTGCCTTATGAATCTGTGCTGTATGAATATGTGCTGTATGAATCTGTGCCGTATGAATATGTGCTGTATGAATCTGTGCTGTATGAACATGTGCCGTATGAATATGTGCTGCCGTCCACAGTTTTGCAAGTTCAACACTCAACAGTTTTCAGCTGGAATTTTTATTAGACCAAGTATGCAAATTATGCTTATTTATTCCATGATATGTAAACTACAATTTTATTAAATATAACAAATTTCTCAAAAATAACTATTATATATTATATATAGTTCTATCTATCTATCTATCTATCTATCTATCTATCTATCTATCTATCATTCTATCATTCTATCCATCTATCATCCATCCATCCATCGTTCTATCTTTCTATTTTTCTATCTATCTATCCATCCATCCATCGTTCTATCTATCGTTCTATCTATCGTTCTACCATTCATTATATCACTCTACCTATAGTTCTACTGTTCTCTTTCCATCCATCTATTATTCTATGATTCTTTCTATCACTCTATCTATAGTTCTACTGTTCTCTGTCCATCCATCCATCCATCTATCCATCATGTGTTTTGAAGCTGCTTCTGTGTGCTGGATTATGAACAGGACAGTTTTGAGAGTCGCAGCTGTAAAACCTGTCGTAGATCCGTGTGTTTTACAGAACCGTCCTCACATTAGTTCAAGTTCAGAGCAGAAGGATTTCATTAACTTTGGAGCACAGAACCTTTCATTCTTACTGTATCTCGTTCTCATTTCTCTTCATCTGCTTCATCTGACCTCCAACTGTCTGCCAGTAGATCTGTACGCTCTCATATTGTGCTCGCGGCCCATTAAAGGCCCAGCTATCGACATCTCTCGTGTGTTTATGCGGGACACAGTGAGAGGTTGAGGGTTACGTGGTTTGTTGTGCTGGTGTCTGAAAGCTATTGATTTCTTACCATAAGCAATCAAACACAATTAGCCGATGAATTCCTCAGACGGGTACAGGCGCCGCTCCTGCTGTGCTTCTCCTCGGGGAACGACGCTCTCTGCGAAAGTGTTCACCCCCTAAAATCAATCTGCACCAAATGGAGAGAACGCACAGTTGAGATTGTGAGAGTCAAGTTATGCTGATCCCATCTGATCCTGAGTTCAAAAACACACACATAACTTCTCCGTTTTACTCCCTAGATACAATGTAAAAAAAATTGGTTTAATTAACGCTAATAAAACGGCAGCTGTGATTGCCAGAAATTTACCGTAAAAATTACGGTAGCAACATTTTAGGTTTAACAGACTTAACTTATATTTACAGTAAAAAATGTATTTTTTTAATTTACCGTTATGTTAATTTACCGACCTATTGAGGTAATGTTTTGTACTATTGTAACACAATTGTAATTGTAACTGACAACCACCAATCACAGTGGAGATGAGTCACATGATCAATCAAAGCTCATCACAAACAGCTTTTCCACAAGAAAGTTAATATTAATATATAGAAGCTGCACAGTGTCATTCACACACACACTAAACACCATCATGGTAACACACAGGACATTTAAAAAATGTACTAAACATTCATTTAACAACATTAAATGTAACATAAAACCCTAATGTACATAACTGATTAGAAGAAAATATAGTTTTTTTTTACAAAAACACATCAAATGTGAAGTGTCACGCAGGGAATTGTGGGAATGTCAATTTACGTTTTTTTCACTGTGAATTATACAATGATTTGTTCTTTTTTTTTAATTAACAGTATTTTACTGTAAAATGTACGGTTAGATCCATCTCAGTTATTCACTGTATATAGTACCGATACCAATTAACAGTTTTTCACCGTAGCATTTTTACAGTCTTTTACCGTTAAAATCAGGATAATAATTTTACAGTGTCGCCTCCCTCCGTCCTCTGTGCCGTAAATCACGCTCCGTAAACCAGGAGAGGAGTCTCGCTCGGGCTCTGTGCCTGCCGAGAGATTCACCGGCGCTCTCTAAACTCATTTATGCCGCCGCTTCCCCTCCACGTCTGCACTTCACTTACGGATTGACCGATGCAGATGGATGATGGCGAGGCGTAGATGTGCTGGTCCTCGGCCAAGACGATGGCAAATGGATTGGAGCCCACTACCTCTGGCTGCTGTTGCTTGGCAACCTTTGTTTGTTTCCATCTGCAGAATCAATCTAATTGGCCGGCTTTCCAATTACCAGCGTCCAACACTCTTCCTCTGGCCAATGGCATCACTCAATGGACTCCAGGTGTAAATAAAAGACAGGATGGATGGATGAATAAATGCCCCTTGTCGTTTATTGACCGCAGGGTGTTATCCTCGGCATGTAGAGGCTCATTGTTCGTGTTTGTGTGTTTGTGACACACCAGCGGGTCTTGTGGGGGAGAGGAAAGGTCAGGCGTTGTGCATTTGGATGGATGTGGCGTCATGCGAGGCATTGGTGAACATTTGATCAGAAAGCACAAGCAGACCTGACACATTTTGAGTGAAATATGCTGTTACTTAAAGGGGACATATCATGAAAGTCTGACTTTTCCTGTGTGTAAGTGCAATAATCAGGTGCTTCTACCAGCCCAGAAAATGTGAAAAGTGAAACTTTTAGCCAGTAACTGTGTTCTGGTGAGCCTTTCTTTCTGGTTAGGATTTCGCTCTTCTTCTGACGTATGAAGAGGATCTTATTATAATATTACCGGCCCTTAATCTGCACGTTTACACACACACCAGCCGACATTTGGTTTCACACGCGACAACAGAGACCAGTTCTAACGCAATGATAAAGATCCAGCAAAGCCTGAAACTGTTCTGTGGTTGAGCACAGACGAGCACTGAACACTATTGACCAGAACATGTCACCGCTGTCTTATAAACACCTCAGGAACTGTGGACACTTGTGGAGAAGTTAAACATGATGATGAGATGATCAATGTAACTCCACAACAACTACACAACTCTCCACTAACATTCAGAAACTCTTCCTGAGTCTCTCCGTAAGGCTGCACTTGTTACTGGTTATTCTGGGATTCTGGATGAGTGAGATTGGCCTGTTTTGTTAAAGCTCGTGTAAAGACTCCGCCCTCTTCTGAACGGAGGCGGAGCTAAAGCTCATTTGCATTTAAAGGGACACACACAAAAACGACACGTTTATGCTCACACACAAAAAGGGGCAAATTTGACAAGCTCTAATAAATGATCTGGTATTTTGAGCTGAAATTTCAGACACATTCTGGGGACGCCAGAGATTTATATTACATCTGCTGAAATGGGGCATAATATGTCACCTTTAATAGAATGGCGCATCATAACTGTGTATTTTATTGTGTATTGACCAATCAGCATCCAGAACTGGATGTATTTGTCTCGTAATGTCATTTATCACACGCTGTCACGTACTTTCTAATCTACACCACATCCCTCATTTCCCCTCTCAAATCCAATTAAACATCACGGCTGCAAATCCAAACTTGTTTAGCGCTGACAGGCATGAATAAACGCGTACTTGAAACAAGTGTGGAAAAAACAACACATTACAAAAACACAGCCGGCAAATACATGCATCAAATCAAATTAATCACATACTAATGGCTCATTAAATTGAACCGCCACAATGAATTTATTCTGCCAATAAAAGATGATGATGATGATTAGTGTTTCCAGTTTGCGATTTTGCCCTCACAATAAAAACTGTAAGTGAAAGTCCTTCTGCTTTAACCGAGCTCAGGAGATCACACTCGTGTCAGAGCGGGGCGCTGGATCGTGCAGACGAGCTCTTTAAGTTACTGTCGGCCTTGTTGAATTAGTATTAGAGATTACAAATGTTTTGCCTGAAAGGTGTATGACACGGGCAGACTTTGTGCATTTTTACTAGAACCAAGTCGAGTCAGCTTTATTAATACAGCGCTTTTTACAGTACAGAGTGTTTCATAGCAGCTTTACAGAGATGAGAATAATGCAACAGAGTTTGTTTCCAGAAGAAAACAGCATCAGTCCAGCTTAAGTCAGTTCAGTGATGGTTGTTTTTTGTTGTAAAAAAGTTATTAATTTAGTTCATTTTTATATATATATATATATCCGCTCTGGAGAAAACCGTGATGCCATCGTCCAGCTCAGATCAGTTCTCATATAATGGTGTCGATGCAGGAGATCAATAATACTGATGAATATTAAAGTAAAAGCAATCAGCATCTGGACTAGATTTGGACTTTTTCTGAAGAAACTGTGGATGTTCTGGACGATTCCTTTCTATGTTAAGGTCCGTGACACGAACAGTGAAGCGTTTAATACTTCGGGTTTGGGAGTAGTTTGTGCTTTATCAAACACCACTAATAATCTGTGAGGGTTTCTCTTTACTTAACATTCTCATCTGTCCCCGACATCGTGTAAGTCTTTAAGGACTGGGTTTTATCCCCTTCCCATTGGATTCAGGCGATCATGTTAAGCCGGGGTGGGGATGTATTGATTGAGCCCTGGTCTGTGACCCCTGCTGTGTGTGTGTGTGTGTGTGTGTGAGTGTGTGTGAGCCCTATCAGAATGAAGCGATCCAGAGGCGTTGCATTCAGGGCATTGTGTCGTTCCCACATCTCTAGACTATGATGTCACAGACTGTGTGTGTGTGTGTGTGTGTGTGTGTGTACCTACTTAACTATATTTTGAGGACAAATTTGTACCCAGAAGTGACCGAAACATGACAAAACCTCCCTTTAGGGACGTCCTCATTTGTAAATCTGGTATAAAAATAATTAAAGGTTTTTTTTTATTTTTATAAAAATGCAGAAAGTTGTGTGATGGGTAGGTTTAGGGGTCGGGTTTGTGTGTGTGTGTGTGTGTGTGTGTGTGATGGGTAGGTTTAGGGGTCGGGTTTGTGTGTGTGTGTGTGTGTGATGGGTAGGTTTAGGGGTCGGGTTTGTGTGTGTGTGTGTGTGTGTGTGTGTGTGATGGGTAGGTTTAGGGGTCGGGTTTGTGTGTGTGTGTGTGTGTGATGGGTAGGTTTAGGGGTCGGGTTTGTGTGTGTGTGTGTGTGTGATGGGTAGGTTTAGGGGTCGGGTTTGTGTGTGTGTGTGTGTGATGGGTAGGTTTAGGGGTCGGGTTTGTGTGTGTGTGATGGGTAGGTTTAGGGGTCGGGTTTGTGTGTGTGTGTGATGGGTAGGTTTAGGGGTCGGGTTTGTGTGTGTGTGTGTGTGTGTGTGTGTGTGATGGGTAGGTTTAGGGGTCGGGTTTGTGTGTGTGTGTGTGTGTGTGTGATGGGTAGGTTTAGGGGTCGGGTTTGTGTGTGTGTGTGATGGGTAGGTTTAGGGGTCGGGTTTGTGTGTGTGTGTGTGTGTGTGTGTGTGTGTGTGTGATGGGTAGGTTTAGGGGTCGGGTTTGTGTGTGTGTGTGTGTGTGTGTGATGGGTAGGTTTAGGGGTCGGGTTTGTGTGTGTGTGTGTGTGTGATGGGTAGGTTTAGGGGTCGGGTTTGTGTGTTTGTGTGTGTGTGTGTGTGTGTGTGTGTGTGTGTGTGTGTGTGTGTGTGTGTGTGTGTGTGTGTGTGTGTGATGGGTAGGTTTATGGGTAGGTCGGGTTAGTGTAAGGGGACATAATATACAGTTTGTACAGTATAAAAACCATTATGCCCATGGAGAGTCCACATTTACATAGCTAAGTAAACGTGTGTGTGTGTGTGTGTTTGTCCTGTCCCTCACCCATAAGTACAGGACACAGCTCTGCATTCCCGTGATTTCTCAGCACATTTAGCATTACTGGTGCATCGTAAGCGGTCTCAGGTTATATTTGCTCTCTCTCTCTCTCTCTCTCTCTCTCTCTCTCTCTCTCTCTCTCTCTCTCTCTCTCTCTCTCTCTCTCTCTCTCTCTCTCTCTCTCTCTCTCTCTCTCTCTGCACTTTGGCTGTGACACTGAGTGTCCTCACTCTGAATAATTCACTGTTGAGGATAGAGCTGTGTGCGAATGAGAGGGATAACTGCAGGATAGCTTATGTCATTTTCTCAGCTGGTCATTTCAGTGCTCTCTCTCTCTCTCTCTCTCTCTCTCTCTCTCTCTCTCTCTCTCTCTCTCTCTCTCTCTCTCTCTCTCTCTCTCTCTCTCTCTCTTCAGCGGCCACACGCTCTGTTCTTCTGAGGCTGGACATGAATAGTTTATTTAACGCTTCCCGTAACTCAGCGATTTACCAGGAATCCACTGATAAGATTCATGACGCAGGATAAGAGATGACCCGTGAGGGAGTTTATAGGCCAACATGGGCATGTGTTTGGGTTTTAAAAATAATAATAATTGTGTGCACACCGTCTGGCAGGAGCAGGACTAAAGGACCTTACTAAAGTGAAAACAAATGTAATGTCCGCAACACTGCTTTAAACTCCCATATTTAATATAAAGGCAACGTTTCGACCCTGCTGGGTCTTCCTCAGGCTAATGGTGGACACGTCTGATGAAGGGATATATATATAGGCCTTACAATCAACTGACCCACCATGTGATTTCAATTAGTTTGATTCGGTCTAAAAAAGCCTAATAGCCCCACACATTAGAGTTCTCAACGGGTCGGGTCGGCCCGACAAACCCGACGGGACCCGCGGGTTCGGGCCGGGTTCGGGTCGAAAATATAATCAAATGACTCGGGTCGGGTCGGACCGCTCGGGCTTATCTTTTCCGCTCAGTGAAAAAAATATATATATATTAATCATCGCAGCTGTTCACCATAAAGAAAGTCTGGCTGCTGCGTGCAACGTGCATCATGGAGAAGGGCGGGGGCGGACCTGATGCACGCGCACGCCTTTAGCCTGGAGAGAAGAAGATGTAGTTGGTGAAAAGTAAACTTGCCACAGGTGAATACACCGTCGCTGCTACAGCCTATTTATATATTTTATATATAAGTTTATTGTTTCAGTTGTTTGTATTGTTAAAAGGCGTGAACATTAAAGGTTGATTTGAATTCCCGTCTGCTGGTCATGATAATACGTGTATGAGGAAAAAAAATCCGACGCGGCGTCGGGCCGCGGGCCGGGTTCGGGCAGATAATTCACGTTGATGTGTCGGGTTACATCGGGTCCGGGCTTTAAAAGCCACGGGCCGGGTCGGGTCGGGTTGTAATTTTCGGGCCCGTTGAGAACTCTACCACACATTACTCAAGAGAACACTTACATACAGGTTTTTTACAAACTTACACATCTCAAAAGGGGGCTTTTTATATTTCAGTATCCCCAAAAGAGTTCCTAACAGTCAGAGCTATCACAGAAAAGAAAAAAAGAGAAAAGTAAAACAATCAATGGAAGAAACAGTTCCATATATACAAGCCAACCTCAAACAATTAAAGAATATTACCCCACATATTCATAAAATCTGCTGCAATGTAGTATGTATAGAAACAAACTAATTTTTTATACGAATGGTTTTATATCAAATTCTTCATTAAGACCATGTGGAGACAACCGTTGTGTGTTTGATTTTAACATGTTGATGAACATGTGACTCAAAGTTAAAGATTTACTGATGAAAACATGACACAAAAACACAGAACTTATAATGTATGTTGTATTTATTTATTATAAATAGTATTTACATATTATTTATCAGTAAATTCAATAATAATATTTTTTTATATTTAATAATATTTTTAATAATATTTTTTTAAATATTTTTCATATTTATTCAATTATATTTAATTATATATACATACACTCATTTTGGAAAGTTAGATGACTTTTATTTTGCAAGGATGCATTAAATTGGTTAAAAGTGACTATATTTCAAAAATAATTTTGATTTGTTTTGACCTTTTTTTTTTTATTCAAAGAATCCTAAATGTATAAAATAAATAAATAATAAAATGTATGACCGTTTCCACTGAAATCTGAAGCATCACAGCTGTTTAAAACACTGATAATAATCATAAATGTTTCTTGATCATCAAATCATCATATTAGAGTGATGTGTGACAGATCATGTGACACTGAAGACTGGAGTAATGATGCTGAACATTCAGCTTTGATCACAGGAATAAATTACACTTTACTGTATATTCACATAGAAAACAGATGATTTACACTGGAATAATATTTCACTGTTTTACTGTATTTTTGATCAAATAAATGCAGCTTTGGTGAGCAGAAGAGACGAAAATCGGTAGTTTATATCATTTTAATTCACATTCAAGAGTTATTCAAGATATTATTCCTTTTGTAAAAGCCAGTGAAGCATCGAGTTCCCCAGACTCGTCTCCTCTCGTTCCTCAGGAACATCTTCCTCTCTGCGTGAGTCTGAAGTTTGACGGAGAGTTTTCTAACACCGGTGGGACTTCGCTCATAACTACGGTCTCGACAGCGTCAGATTCACTGGTGTGTGTCTCCGACCGCAGCGCTAACGTCTGAACGCGCCTCTGTTTGCCTTTCTGCAGCGCTCCAGGATTTCTCCATTAAAAACAAGCTATTGATTCTTTGGGAGCGTGCAGATTCACTTGGCACAGCACCGGCTCTCGCAGCGCTGATGAAGCTTGGCGATAGGTTGCTTACACTCGTTTACTCTTAGCAACAAAAAAGTGGTATGGAAGGAGAGATGGAAGAGGTGACGGGCAAATGGGAATTCATTTCCCCTTGAAGGTTCTGCCATGGTTCTCTTCTGTGTGTTTCTCTCTTTAAGCAACGCTAGCTGATGAAAGTCAGATTTAGTCTTGTGTTCCTTGTGTTCATCTGTCATGCATCTCCCAGAAACAAGCACAAACATGAAGATACCATAAAACAGCTTTTGCAATGTTTGAACTTTTTGGTGTCTATTTGCTAACTTTTGTCCCTCCTATTCAATGACTTGCTCAGACATGCAGAGGCGATAGTGTGAATCTACAAGCTTACTTTTACCAGCCTGTATCTTTAACTCCAGTGCAGGAAAACACATTGCAGTCGAGGGAGGAAGCAAAATATAGAAAGCATATGCCAGCTGATGATCTTTACAAACGTCCATACTGAATCTCTGGTGATTACAAACATCCTACACAATGTTTCTTGCAAAGTCCATTATCCAGAGAGGAGGCTTCGGAGGACACTTGGCTTAGTCTGGCGGGTTACAGCTCCAGCGTTCGCCAAGAGCGATGGAGACCTTAGACGGGAGCGAGTCTGGATCGAGAGGAGGAAGAGAAGCACTTGAAGACCGCAGGCCGGGAGAAATCAATAGATACACCCACACACACTCCAAACCCATCTGGTGTGTGTGAACAACCCAACACCACCTCAGAGCTGGCGTGGAAGAGGCGAAAACACATTCTGTCCGAGTCTTTATGCACAGTTTGAGCAGTGTACTGGATATTGTACTTGAGTGTTCACTTTGTGTCAGAGGACATCGTTCTAGTGACCTACAGTGTCTTTAATGTTAGTTACAAACGCTGTTGTAGAGCCATGCCAGACGATTTTTTTCTACAGTTTTGTGAAAGCAGTGTTTGTAAAAATCCATATAAATGCAAGGTTGGTGTAGCCTAGCGGATAAAGATCTGGGCTGGTGGATGAAAGGATGTGGTTTGTCTGAAGAATCGTTGAACTGTCATCCTTGTGCCCTTGAACAAGACATTTTGTCCCAGGTTACTCTATGGGGAATGTCACTACAAGTATGCAGTAAATTGTCTTGGGTAAAGTAGTTTGTTAGGGATTGGTAAAAGCATGCAGATTTCCATCGTTCATACATTTTACTCTTGATTTTATGGATGTTTGATTACGCCATGATGCTTTAAGTTTTAGGAGGCTTGCTGCACACTAAGGCTGCATCACAATTCACATACTTCCCTACTGTACAGTAGGCGAAAGACACTCAATGACAAAAGAAGTATGTCTGAATCTACTGCACTCATAAAAGAGTAGGCAAGAAGTCCCTGGATGACTTACTTCTTCCGATGAGATACTGAAGTATGCTTAGGATTCCCATGAGGCCATGAGGATTTATGAACGACACACTGACGCTGTAGGTCACATGATGATGGCGAATATAGTACTTTCAGATTACATTCATGCTACACACATTCATACTATATAGAACATACTTTTTTTAGTGGTCATTACTTGTTCAAAATAAGTCCCTATTACTTAAGACAGTATGCGATTTCGGACGCAGACTAATTGTAGTGTCATTGTTGACATTGACAAAAATTTGTTTAGCTTTTTTGCGCTCTATTTAGACTTTACGCTAATGCTTTGCCTGGGCAAACAAAATGAGTCAAAAAACTGTAAATGTCATATTCTATTAAATTCTATCAAAACTATTCAGATTTAAACCACTTCATATTATTATAGATTGGATTGTAGAGTGAAGCCTTTTTTATATACCTTTTTATTTTTAAATCATCTTATTAAATACCGTATTTTGAGAATGACTGAATGTTGAACAAGCGTTGGGATAAAGCTTGATTTCACTCACAGCAACTTTACAGTGTGTTGAAGTTTATGATTCTAATAGCATTTGCCCCATAAATGTGTCAAAATGCACTTGATCTTAATTACATGTAGTGTGCATTCAGGCGTCACAGAGACTCATCAAGCAGCATTATAGTGTTTAATGTCCATCTGTGTTTCATCTGAAGGTTATCATGAAGTGCACTTGCTTGATTGATCCTGTGTAATCACAGTGTCCCCAGATGAAGCAGTGACAGAATGTTCTGAGTCAGAGCTGATGGTGGAGGGCTGAAATAAAAAAGGCATTCGACAACCCAACAAAGAAACCATATTGACACTTTAAAACGCTGCATTATTGCAAAAGAGATGTTGATTTTTTTTAAGGGTAAAGTCAAAATTTCAATTAGTGCCGCTCCCTAGCTTTTCCCCATTCCTTTAGTGTCTGTCTACAGTGTGTCTCTCACTCTAAACGCTTGTTTGGTTCTTTGTGTTCCTCCTCCTCCTCCTCCCTGTAATCATAATCTCAGGCTTTGTCTTCTCTCATCTTCTCTCGCTCCCCCGTTCCTCGTCGCAGCTGCACCTCGAGCTCTAATTCTCATTTTCCCCATTTTAGCAATGTCTCGACTTCCCTTTCAACTTCTCCCGACAGCATCCTGTGTCTTAATTAAAATGGGGACCTCAAAAAAAGAGAAAAACTAATGAAAGAAGAAGCTGTTAATTACACAACAAGGTCACAAGCCTTTTACCTTCACAGCTTAATTGTGGCCTTGATTGTGTTTCTGCCTCATTTTTTATGCAAACGCCTGACTGACGAACCCGGTTAATTCGTGCACTTCTGGAGGGTCACACGTTTTTGTGTCTGCAGAGCTAGTGAGTGTTTGTCATCTTATAGGCATTTATGTATGCTGACGCTTTGCTTTTTCCCTACAAGCCAATTCCAGATCCTTCAGGCTCACCGTTAATTACCCTTCATGACCTCCTGGCCCGTACATCCATTCATCTTCAGCTGAGCCTCTCATTTCTCAACGAGGGTCACCCTGACCTTTAAAACCCTTACAGACCCACCAGTGTCCACCTAAACTTGCCATCGATCCTGTCACGTCTTCCCAATCATTTACTCCCTTCGATTTCCACCCTGTTATTTTCGTGGCCAATTGCATTAACGACTCTTAGGCACTAAGGTCAGAGGCGCTACAGTTGTGGATCTTTTCATAACCATGTTTCTTGACATGATCAATACCTTCACCCTCAATCCCTTCCTTTTTCATTCCTTCCCCCCATTGCCCCTTAGGTAGAGTAAGGTCAGAGGCACTACAGCTTTGATTAGAGGTCACTGGGTATTTTATCCCAGACAGCACCATAGTGTCGGCCCAGATCCGGCCCACATCTGGGACTGGTTGAATCCACACGCACCAGATGTGGCCCGGATCTGTGCCGACACTGTTGCTGTCTGGGTATTCCATGTATGGTCTGTACCAGCGCTGCTCCTGGAAGACCAATGTCCAGCAGAGTGTAGCTCCAGGCTGTCCCAACACATTAGCCTGGAATAGTTCTGTGTGTTTAATTAGGATTGAAGACCAAACACGTAATATACATGTGCACGCCTTCACCGTTTTCACACATTCACGTTTTTGAAGTTTACACGGAGATGATAACGTTTTAAAGCCTGTTTCAAAGTTTGCGTTCTCAAACACTGCTATCGTGCAAATGAACGGCCAGAACGCATTTAAAGTTTCTGTTTTCTGTTAGAACGGTGTGTGTTAGCGGCCCCTAAGTTAATAACTAATGATCTTTGCAACGGAAGTGAATCAATCAAAAACGTATTCAAACTGGACAATAACTCTATTCTAGAGCTGCTGTAAAGCCAAAACAATCTCTGTTACTTTAATTTCCTATTATCACTGTAAAGCTGCTTTGAATCAATCTGTATTGTTAAAAGCACTATATAAATGAAGGTGAATTGACTTGACTAAACTCTCCAGGTACAGGATTGGACACCGCTGGCTTTCTCCCGCTTCCTCTATCATCTTTCTTACCCCCCTTTTCCCCTTAGGCACTAAGGTCAAATGTCAGAGGTAACACCATCACTGTATTTTCTCATAAAGGTGAACTTTTTCCATGAGTCTTGGCTTGGTCCATAAGAATCCTTTTCTTTTCCTTCCTTGCTGTCGTTTCCTCTGCTATCTTTCTATCTTTACCCATTTTTCCTCCCTGACCTCTACGCCATTGATAATGGAAAATGTGACCAGCCTCCAGACATCCATTTGTCTTCAAAAAATGGAAATCAATCAACAAACACGCCTCTCATCTTTTGTATTATAATTAAATTGTTGGGTTTTGCTGCTGTTAACCTGTTAAGACGGAAACGTTTGGACACTTCACAGCAATTTGTAATGTAAGACATTCAGATTCTCGATTGGTAGTGTCTGCAAAACTTTGAGGAATGACTTCTTTTCCACTTTGCTTTATCACTTAATGTTCAAGCTGAGCCTCACGGCCTGAAAGCGAAAGGGGAGAATGAAAAAAGAGGTATCCATTACCTGAGCTAACAATAAGGAGCGGTGTTTGTTTGAGACAGCAAATGTGCCCAACCTGTCGTGCTTAGATATTTCTGAGAGATGTTGCAAATTTGCCTGCATCTCATTCGCAACCCCGCTCTCATTCTCCAAACCCAGCACCCTCATCAGTCGGACACCCTTCAGTGATTCAGAAACGAGCTTTTACTTATTTTTTTCTTTTCCATCTCTCTCAATTCCTTGAGTGCCGCACCTGAAATTGCTTTGACATTCAGATGCAAACATACCCATTGACACCCGCCTGATGGGTTTAGAATGCAAATGGACAGGACTCTCTCTCCTTCCTCTCTGCTTTCCTATCTCATCCCTCTCTCCCAGCCTAATGAGGGAAAGCTGATAGCTTGCTTTCTGAGATCAGGCAGACGTGGATATAGGCGTGTTGAGATTGGGGTTTGAGGGGACAGAGGTAATGTCACTGAAAGCCTACAGGAAATCAATTTCACCAGTGCCGTCTCCCCACTGTGAAACGCTACCCTGCTGTTTGCAGGAGCAAAAGTGATGCCGACAAGAGTTTCTGTCTCACTCTCACAGAAACACCTCCACACATTAGTACGCTTATTTAATGTTGCATTGGCACACTTCATTTTCTTTCCTTTCCTCTTTTCCCTCCTCCTTCCTTCAGCACCCCCCCCCCCGCCTAAACTTTCTTCTGTCTTTCCTTCCTTGCTTTTGTTCATCCCTCTTTCAATCTTCCTTAATGCCTTTTTGCTTTTCCTTCCTGTCTGCTTTCATTTTCTTTTCCTTTTTGTACTTTCCCCACATTTTCCTTTCTTTCCAACCTTTCCTCTTCTTTACCCTTACTACTCACTTTTCCTTTCTTTTTCCTTACCCCCCCTCCTTCATCTTACCTTCCTTTTCTTCCATCGATTTTTTTTCCTTCCAACTTTCTTTACATTTGTCCTTCCTTTCTTCTTCCACTCTTTCCTTGTTTCCCAGTTCCTTTGTTCTTTCCATCCCACTTCCTCCTCTTTTCCTGTTTCATTTTCCCTCCATCTTTCTTTCCATCTGTATTTTAATTTCCTGCCTTCCTTCTATTCTTTCTTCTTTATCTCCCCCACTTTTTCTGTTCCTTTCAACCTTTCTTCTTTATTTTCTGTTTTCCCATTCCTTCGTTCATTACCTTCAACTTCCTTACCACTCACTTTTCCAATTGTTTCTTCCGTCCACTCTTCCTTCCATCTTTTTCCTTCCTTCCTTCCTTCCTTCCTTCCTTCCTTCCTTCCTTCCTTCCTTCCTTCCTTCCTTCCTTCCTTCCTTCCTTCCTTCCTTCCTTCCTTCCTTCCTTCCTTCCTTCCTTCCTTTAGTCTCTCCATCTTTCCTTGTTTCCCATTTCCTTTGTTCCTTCCCTCCCACTTTCTCTTCTTTTCCCCTGTTTCATTTTCCCTCCATGTTTCTTTCCATCTGTATTTTAATTTCCTGCCTTCCTTCTATTCTTCCTTCTTTATCTCCCCCACTTTTTCTCTTCCTTTCAACTTTTCCTCTTTATTTTCTGTTTTCCCATTCCTTCGTTCATTACCTTCAACTTCCTTACCACTCACTTTTCCAATTGTTTCTTCCCGTCCACTCTTCCTTCCATCTTTTTCCTTCCTACATTCGTTACAGCTGTCCGTCCTTCCTTCCTTCCTTCCTTCCTTCCTTCCTTTAGTCTCTCCATCTTTCCTTGTTTCCCATTTCCTTTGTTCCTTCCCTCCCACTTTCTCTTCTTTTCCCCTGTTTCATTTTCCTTCCATCTTTCTTTCCATCTGTATTTTTCATTTCCTTCCTTCCTTCTGTCCTTCCTTCTCAATTTACTTTTCTTATTCACCCTTTTCCCTCTTCAAATCACTGTGCCAAATCTCTCACACACTCTATGTAGTTCTACTTCTGTAACGAGGTTCTCCAGGACCTTCTGTGAGAAATTACACATGAAGTGGTCTATGATCTGTAAACGTCGAGTTCTGGTGACAGGAGATGGTTGTGCACACGTGTAGCGATGCCTGACTCCTCTCGGATCTGCTCAGCGTTGTGCCTCTCCGTCAGGGGCTCGGGCTCAGGCTCAGCTCTGGACATTTACAAATCTCCTCCATACTTGGCTAAATGGAAACCATCCATCAGAGTTGACAGGGAGCAAACAAAGCCCCAACATTAGCTGGTTCGACGCTTTTGATGATGTCATCCTTTGCTCCGAGCCTCTTGAGGTGGGTGACCTAATGTGTTTCATTGCGAAGGAAGGGAGAACACAGTGCAAGATCTGTTGATGAAGAAAGCAAGCAAACCAACAAGGGTTGACAGAACTCTAATGCAAGAAAAGTGTGAATGTCCAAAAAGTCCAAGACTGTGAGCAAGCGTGATCATTGATTTGAGCCATAGTGGATCTGTGTGTTAATAAGAGAAGTGCATTGATGATCAGTGGGAGTGAGTGGGAGGCTGGGATTCGAGCCCCACGAGGCAGAGCTCGAATGATTCCTGTCCTGATTAGGATTAAAGGCTGAGCTGCGTAATGTCCTCTAATTCTGACTCTTGTCCGTGGTTTTTCTATTGTTCTGTTGGTAGTGATAAGCTTCATTGAATGTGAGAGTCTGAGAAGAAGGATTTGGGGGGAGAGATGGAGAAAATGGGAGGGAGTGAAAGAGACTGAGAAAAAGAGACTGAGAAAGAGGATAAAAAGAAAAAAGAAGAGTGAAGGAAAATGGTGAGGTGTGTTAAGAGGATCAGAGATATCAGAATGAATGTGATGGACATGGAGAGAAAGAGTCTGTCCAGATTGCCTCCTTCGTCTCTCTCTTAATCCCTCTGAAAGGGACTCTATGTCCAGTTTAAGCGATTTATGGCTGTCATGTAAACCATAACTGGGGGAAATGTGAAAATGTGAGTGATTTTACTTGCGTAAATCTTGCTCACAGGAAGCTAGGATGTTAGGATAGGGTGTTTCAGGTGTGTGGTTAGAGCCCACACACAAATCTCTATGAATATCTGTCCCCAATTATATTTTAATTTTGCTGCTGTTATCAGACCACTGAAAGTGATTGTTTGTGACATTTGAGACTTAAAAAAAAAAGAAGCTTTTGTGGCTCTGATTAATGCAGAGGTCATATCAAAGTCACTATAATCACTGTTACAGAATGCAGAGTTTTTGTGGTTCACCTGAACGGTTATTATTGCTCATTTAAACCCAATGGTCTAAATTGTCACAGGAGCATGAAGAGCATATGATAGGCAGGAACCTTTAAAATAGACCTTTCACTCCTTCATTTGTGTGGATTTATTCCATTCGCAAGGGATTCTTTCATAAATTGGAATTAGCAGCATTGAGGCAGTGATCTGAATATGATGACATGAATTATTGATTCGCTGACAGCTGCTTGCAAATCTAGCCTGACATTTGAAAAGAAGACGGCATGGAATTATAGCTAGAAAATAATGAAGGCCATTTGTGTCGAGACGAGAGAGGGAGAGCAAAGCAAACGCCTTTTTAGACTTATTAATATTCATTAAAACCTCCTGTCAGAGCGCCAATGAAACAATTCATTGCTCACGTTTACTGTATTACGTTCTTTATGATTTATTGATGTGTGTCCGAAGGAGCCGGGCGGTTATGAAGAGTCCCCTCAGCGAAATCTGATTGCTCACACAAAACCAGATATTTGTCAGCGAGAGACAAAGACTTCAGATTTTATTTCCAGTATTGTTTTTGTTTTGTTATTGCAAAAGCAATTTTTGCAATGAAATCTTTCTGCAGAAATATTTTAATCTTTCATATGGAAATGTGTTACGGTCGCACTACCTGTGTTGAATTAAATGCTTCTGTTTCTATTAGTCTCATTTGTAAGTTGCTTTGGATAAAAGTGCCTGCTAAATGAACAAATTTAAATGATTTGTTTGTTCTCCATTAGAGTTAAAATGATGCATAATTTCAGATAATAAAACCAGACATAAAATTAGGCAGAGAATTCCCTAAAAAATGGCTAACTTGTGCATGCTGTACCTCCTACATCTGAAAACTTAATCCACCGCCTCCTTTCCCTTTTAGATATTTAGAATCTTGGTTCTAGTTTTCGCTCGATCTGCATTATAGTTCCTCATGGCAGAACAGAGCCAATCATCTCACTGGTTTCTGTTAATCAACCCCTGCTGATCTCACATGAGATGATTGATCCACATTTAGCCAGCTGGTCTGTTGTGGGATTGGACAATTAATTTCGAGACCCTGGGATTTGTGTGTAATGTCAGCAGATATGGGTTGTGATCTCATTCCCTTCAGTGTGTTTGGCTTCAGCTGTTTTCGCCACAGTCCTCCGGCAGCAGTGAAACACATTACAGGCGAGTTGTAAAGACAGCAGCAAAAACAAACACAGCTCTGATAACACACATTTTATCAGAGCTGTTTGGAGGAATTAACCTGACAGGCCATGAGCTTCGCTTTCACATTTCATACGCTGAGACGTGCTTGTGTTTTGGTGTGTATCTGTGTATGTGTTTTGAGTTATGTGTGCTTTTATATTCCATATTCCATTTGGTGTTTTTCCCATTGTCTATCGAATTTTGCTTGCCCCGCTGGAAAACAGGAGTGTGTGTGTGTGTGTGTGTGTTTGCGTGTGTTTGCTGCTTGGGTCACTTTGTGCGTGTGTGCATCTCTGTGTATCCATGTGCATATTCACTGCATGTTTTCCAGAGAAT